>NC_064537.1:7912810-8247956 GCF_023856365.1 Brienomyrus brachyistius
AGGCTCACTGTGGTCTTTTTTAACAAACACTTTTAAAAATGCATATTAAAAATGTATTAACTTTAATTGCCTTTGTGTCTGTCAGTGATGTTGTTACTTTTTTAATTGGTTCAGTTCTGCTTGTAATGTTGTTCAGGCACTCATGTGCGGAATCATTTGGGGCACCCGTCTTGGGAATAATTGAATTATTCAGCTGGAATGAATCAGTTCTCTGTCAGTCACTGTCTTACTCAACCAAACGGCAACAAGAAAGTAACCAATCAGTGAGAGGCACTGCGTGTGAATCTCGCCTACAGTGACTTTTGAAAATTAATTTCACCCAACATTATTTGCTGTTTGACCGGTTGTGCACTTGGCACTAATGGAGCTAGTTAAAATCTGCTAGACTGGCTTTCTTTCCATTGACATTGTAGGACAGGATTGTAACTTCCTTAGCGAGGGAGGGACCTGTTAGAGCGAGATGGGGGTCAGGACAGCCTCCACCACATGCGACTATCAGGTGACCAGCATCTCCCAGATCTGGTGGCTTTCCTGCAGATCGGCAGGAACCTGTTTACACTCATGCCCTATCCAAAGCAGAGGAAACCACCCATCCCTTCGTGACAGAATACAGAGTTAGACTCTCCTCAGGTTTTACTGTAGAGAGACAAAAAAAAACTAACTAGTGTTTCCAAAGTGGAGATGCAAGGTTGGTTGTAGAGGGACATAGATTATCCGAAGTGCAACTAAAATTATATTTCAATTTGTTCTTTTTCATTGAATGTATTTTAAATATGGTTGTGCTTTCCTGCTAAGTCATTCCTGGAAGTTTAATTAAGGTGGAGACGGCGTGAGGCCATATAAGAAGGGACAAGAAATACCACTGATCTCCAAGGGTTACAGGAGGCTGGATGAAATGGCTGGATGATTGTATGCAAGCTGTGGGACAAGTGGATCGTCACCGTTTTCCCACCTGTGCCATGCCGGCCTGTGACAGAATGACTGACTGACGTTCCAATTAGCAGCTCCAAGACAAAGCAGGGAACAAAATGCAAAACAAACGGACCAAGAACAGCAAGGGGACAGAACTTCCAACATGTAGTAAGATAGCACAATGACTGACTAGGGAAATTAACAAAGGCGGGCACTTAAATACACAGGTAACAAGAACTAACAAAGGGAAGCTGTGAATCGTCAAAAACCTTAACCATTAAGGCCACGGAATAAGAAGACGGGGGTGAACAAAAGAGCAGGAACGAAGGGACCTAAGAAACACTTAAGGGGGGGGGTAACACCAGGATGACACGGGACCTGCACAAGCAAAACCAAAATCAAACAGGACAGAAACAGGACAAACTGAAACAAGGAAGCAAAGAACTAATAACAAACACTGGCGAACAGAAAAACCAATAAATGCAAACCACAGGTGAAGCTGGACTAGAACCCATGACTGGACAGTTACGGCCTCTGTTCCAGACTCTCAACCAGAGAGACATGGCACAGTCCAAGGACTAGTGAAAATACACAAGGGTGTAGTATAGAAATAGAGGGGGGAACAGGATAGCCAGCAGCATCTGCTGGCCGAATGGGGAAGCGATATCTATCTATCTATCTATCTATCTATCTATCTATCTATCTATCTATCTATCTATCTATCTATCTATCTATCCATTTTCCAAACCGCTTATCCTTCTGGGTCGTGGGGAGTCCGGAGCCTATCCCGGAAGCAATGGGCACGAGGCAGTCTGTCTGTCTGTCTGTCTGTCTATCTATCTATCTATCTATCTGTTAATTAATTAATAGGAAGCTTTCAGGTAAACATCTCATTGCAACAAGTACATCTGACCATCACCTTAAACTTCGTGACGGAGTGACGTTTCGTTCTCCAGGTTTTTGTTTACTGTCTTGCCATGGCTAACGGTGTGCATTTCCGCGCTGCCTCTCGTTTTGCTGCCCGCACCCGAAATAAATCACCTTAATCGACTCGACCCCTGACTCTCTAGCCCACTTTTGCTGGCCTCTCGCTGACCGGCGACAGCACAAAATGTGAAGCGCTACTTGCGTTATGAAGCGTTATGGAATTGACTTATAAACAATCCAGTGCTGAACTCAAACATACTCGGTTCACCACGCAGATACATACAAGTTCAAAGAAAAGGCTGAGTGTTGTAATACAGCTAGGACTTCAGCAAGAGATAGTGCTGAAACTTTTTTTTTTTATCCCACATGCCTCAAAAGTTGCATTAAATTAAGCTGCTTTTTAAAGACGCGTGTAGGATTTAATTTACTCAGGTAATTTACTCAGAAAAAAATGACTCATCTGTCATTCATTCAACATTCTAAGAAATCATAATCGGGAACATCCAGAAATAACAGACATGTAATATCTAGAATACATATTTGCTTCATTAAGTGTCACCAAACGTAGGCTAAAAAACAGGTAGTTAATGATCATATACAGAATTTTTTTTCTTCGGAAAGCGTGAAAATATTTATAGGCATATTAAGCATATTGGTTTGGTGGTTAACCAACACGTTTAATACTTTCCCCTTTAAGTAGCTACACGTTTCCTACAAGGAGAATGTCCCCTTGTTCCTTATATGGAAAAAGACTGGCCTTAAATGGGCGGGGGGAGGTGGGGACTGCCTGTACTCGAAGAGGCTGCTTCAAATGGAAAGCTGTTTAGCGATCAGTCCGATCTGGTCACCGCAGTCGAAAGGGAGCGAAGGATTTGTACCTGACAAACTCAACAGACACCGGCTTTTGGTGAAAAGGCGATTTGCTGTGCAGTGCGCATCGGTCAGATAGTGCCTGCTTATCTCGCCAAACTCCGCGATAGGCGCTTAATTATACAAAGTCGGGTGTTATTCATTTGAAGGTTAATCTTTTATTTAATAGGAGAAGAAAGTGGGAACGCTGGAGCTGAACCTTTTGTCAAGTTCGACGCTGAAATGCGTACGGGAATGGAATGCATTAAATGTGATGAAAAATCATACTATTGACGAGAAGATTTCTCGTTAGTGACGAGGTGGAGAAGACTCTTTTAGATACGTGGTGTTTACAAAAAACGAAAACCAGAGTCGCATTTTAATAATACGTATTAAAATGCATGTTATCGTGCATTGAATTTACCCCTTATTCTTGCCCGGAGAAGTTTCCTTTTTACCCTCTTTGAAGATCTTGGGAACTATTTATCTGCCACCAACAACTCGACTGGTTAAAATACAATTCAGATGCTTCTCACAGCGGACCCGGGTTTCTCTGGAGCTCTTCGGACAGGCGTGGTGGAGTTAAAGCAGAATTCAATAAGGGCATTGTCCGAAGGGAAAGGCGATCGAGACCCGCAGAGAGCCGCTGTCCCTGCGCCGAGGTGCTGAGGAGCGGCTTGCGTGTCTTTTCCTTAAATGCACAGGCAATTGTGGAGATTGGTGCTTCGGCATGATGGGCTTTACGGTGCTTGTGCTCGCTACGTTTGCGGCGTGCCTGCGCTTTGGAAGCAGCCAGGTAAGATCGCACGCTTGTGGACGCGCCCACCACTTTTATAAACACAAGTTTAAAGTTTTGTTGACATTCGCCGATCCACGTATTGACTAATTTCTACTGTTTTACCTATGCATTAATGGGATTAGTCGGCCATTATGTTTCCCCTGTGAAATATAGAAATTAATGGAGACGCACACAGTAGGCTTAAATGTTCATTTATCTTTCTTGCTCTAGTGTTTATTGACGATGGTTAATATTTATGGATAGTTGTTTCCTTTGGGTAGGCCTATTATGAGTTTGTCATAATATTTCTCACTACAGAAATATCGTTAGCCTTAGTGTGTCATATATTATTATTACTGGGGACAAAATCGCTGACATATCTTATATCCGTCTTTCTTTTCCTTTTATCCATCCCTTTGTGAGACAGTCAGCGTGTTTGTTTAACCACGTTTAAATTTACTTCGGATCAGCAGTCAGTGTTGTCTTGGGACACCAAAATAAACAGAAAACTCGCTGGCTTCTTGCAAGTGTAACGCTGTTGTGGGCATCGCATTGCTCTGTGTGCAGAAGTCAGGACGGGTTCAGCTCTAGTACAAACAGGGAGAACAAAATCTTTCTGTTCCCCAGTAAAGGTCCTGGACTTCAATCCAACTGGACCACCGCCTGAGTTAATGTGGTCTAGAGACCTTTATTTCCAGATAGTGATATTTTTCGATGACCTGTAATAGGTTAATGTGTTAATAAACTTTATGCGTTCTGTAAAATTGTCATACATTGTTTTCCTAGGATTTGTGTTTCAAATTACGGTTTGTCCAGGACTTCGCCTGTGAAACGGCGCTCGTAAAAATGCACATTCAGCTTTAAAGTGCCTGAAGCACATTATGTTGAGGGAACGTAGAAATGTCAGTCAATGAATTTCTCAGAGCTATTGAATGATCGATTAGGCAGTCACCAAAGTCTTAGGAAAGGTATTTGTTCTAAGTAAATTTCCAAAGACGTGAACGGAGGTTTTCTTTTTCCACCTCAGATCTCTGCTCTTCGCCACCAGTGTTTACATTATTGTTTTTATCCCAAATCTTTCTTGTCGTTGTATGGGTTAAATTAATGAAAAACATAGTTGTATACAGAATTTCAAAAGTGTCAGTCACTGCTATACTTACCTGTCTATCCAGCGCCTGTACGTGGCGTTTGGAATCCTGGCTTGTAATGTCTATTCATGTTTTGCTTATCTGAGTATATGTATGTGTAAAAAAAATGGGCACATCTACGCTGCATGTAGGTGTGAATCCGCCGTGCATACTTTCGAGTAGTGTGTGTCTCCGTGCAAGACTGTGTGCTTTGGGTGTGTGGGTATATACGTGTGTATAAGTGTGTGCGCGTGTGTTTGTGCGTGTATGTGCGTGCGATCATATGCATTAGTTTGGGAGTATGCATGTGTATGCGAGTGCAAGCATGTATATATGTGTATATGTTGGCAGTAAGCCCGTCTTGTTATTATGTGTCATTACGCTTCACCTTCCCCATCCAGTGTGTATCTGACATTCCTCAGCGCTCCTGCCGCGGGTTTTGCACTCCCAGGTATAGGGAGTGACCGTCTTATCAGCTGACTCGGCGATGCCATAACTCGCCTCGTGTCTCATCGCGACCCTACTGAAAAACAAACAAATAAATAAATAGACTTTACACGTAAGGGAAAGGTCTGATCCTGAATGGAGGGTAAAAATAAACGGAACGGAAAATTGGTTCTGGATGCAAATTAAGAATATACTGAAGGATAAATGAGGTCTTGAATAGAACATGAAGTAACTTTTTGATTGGATTTTTTTTGTAGTTTTACAAATAGGTCTACGTTCAGTTTCACATTTGCGTTTTGTTGATTTGGCAATAATACTGTAGGTCTCGACAGCAAAAATATACAGCATAGATAGATAGATAGATAGATAGATAGATAGATAGATAGATAGATAGATAGATAGATAGATAGATAGATAGATAGGCACGTACCGGTGGAGGGCTTAGGGTCCCTGAATACCTGCACCTTTCCCGAATGATTGAAATGCCCCCCCTTTGAGGTGCTAAATGCCCCTCAGTCACCGACGATCGCGCTAAATTTACGAAGGGGGACCACCCAGTGGGCAAAATGTACCGAGCACCTGCCTCTTGACAGCTCGGATAGATAAGGGTATGCATTTTTGCATGGTAAACCCATTACCACTATACTGACCGTGGAAGCTGGGAGGGGCCACTGCGATATATATCTGGGCACGCCCTACCGGGGCTTTTGAGGGCATGAGGCCGGCTGGCTCACGTATGCCCATAGTATGTAAGTTCGTGGGAACCGAGTGATACGCCGCTACGGCACGTGGGAACTGGGCTCTTGCGCTGTCACCCTTCCAGGAATTATGAACCACCTTAGATGCACGGTGACACTAATTAATTCACAGTAACCTTAAAATGAGTCATCGGGATCACTGAAGCACCGCTAGATAATGGGAACTATCCAGTGCCCCTGCATTCCTCGCTGGGTTTCCGTTCCGTGTGTGCGATCCGATTCGTAAATTAAAACGTCGTTTTTTTTTTACCCAGTTCAGACGAAGAACCACCTGACATTGACTGCAACGCGAGCGAACCGTCCGAACTAACGAGAAGCGCTTCTTTTTTGCATGAGGGGGGTGATCATGAGTAATGCTGGGTATTAAAATAGCACCAGACGCAGCGCCGCTAAGAAACGGGCCTCTGTTCATGCGACTTCCTCTTTTCCTCCTATGTCATTTTCAGTTGTTTTGTTCATTTCGTCTTGTGTCTGCGTCTGTTTTCTGTAATTTTTTTTCTGACTCCTTGATATCATGCTGGTTTCCTGACCATCTGGAGTCCATTCTTACTTACAATGTTAATAGTGATACAAGTACAGTTTAATATAATAATAATAATAATAACAACAACAACAGCAACAGCACTAGCAACAATAACAACAATAATAATTGCTATTATTCTTGCTGTTGTTGTCCTTGTCATCATTATGTTCCTCAAAACATGAATCTGCCAGTTAAAGATCCGTAGCTTGTAACATTCTACACATTTATTCATTAAAAATATGGAAATTTAAAAGAAGCATTTCAGGTTTTGGCAGCCTGGGCGCATTGAGAGTCAGTGTCGCCTCACATTTTTGCCTGGGATAATCTGCAGGCAACCCCCCCCCCCCCCTGCAGCGCTGTTGTAATGATGGATGGATGGATGGATGGATGGATGGAAACTATCCTATTCAACAGCAGTGATCCTTCAGAAGTATCGGGCCCAACTGCATAGTCAAACCTCACCAGCTTGGTCAGCGGTGACTCTAATCTTGTCTGCCCTCTCTGTCTCTCTGGCCCTAGGGGGATCCGCTGCCCTTATCCCTGGTGGAGCTGGTCACAGGCACTCCTATAGACTCCTTCGAGGACCTGCAGAGACTCCTAGACTCTGACTCCGTAGGTAAATCTGCATTCCAACGCCGCTGCACGTGCCACATGGGGTCAGTTTGGGTAGGGCATCCTTATTTACGGCTGGTTGTCCCACCCGTTCAGTCCTGTGCCGTCCCAGATCGGCCGTCAGCGCTTACATGCCGCATCGCGTCGACACCCTCCTCTGTAGATGAGCGTTTCTGAAGGACAAACTTTTTAGCATTGTGATACAAACAGATTTTGTGGGATGGGCTGACTGGGTGAAGGACACGGAGCTATTAACTGCAGAACATTGGTGATTGTTGAATTTCTTTTGGGGGGGGGGGGGGGCAACATGAACGACCTTGAGCGATGATCGTGTGCGAAGGGAGACCCGGGGGGGCTCGGCCACAGCATTGTTCAGCCTCAGCATGTTGCGAACCACACCCCTCCCGTAGAACAGGCGTGGACCACATAGACACACGACCTAGCAGGGATGGGTGGGGGGGGGGTCGCTTTGGGGTGTCTGGGGACAGAGGGACAGACAGCGTCGCATATATTGTCTTGCGACAGGACTGATGGGGTGGGTGAAGGTGTGCTGTCTGGAAACAGATTCAGAGATACTGTACCAGCTTAGCAGAGAAGCAGCTGGAGAATGTGTGGATGCAGCCAATCTCTGGAGCTAAAGATAAATGGAGTGTGAAAGGCAGCATCCAGAACGCGTCGGCATCTGGCTCGCCGGTCAAACCGCTCTGCGTTTCCTTTAACCGCGGGGTGTCACCGCATCTCATGAACTGACATGAAAGCGTACTACGCCGCCAGGGCCGCGTTCCGCTCGGTGGCAGGTGACGTGAGGGTCGTGCGTCCCTGAGGGGGCGTGTCTGAGAAGAGTGACACGCCCCCCCAGCCTCATTCCCAGGTCTCTGGTTGGACCTGAAAGACAAAAATACACACATACGCTCGGGGCGAAAGACACACTATAAATTTCCCATCTTTCCCAAAGAAACACGCCTATACAAAACCCATTTTTCACGTTTTCACTGACATGCACATATTCGCACACACACACACACACACACACACACACACACACACACACACACAAACGTTCGCTATAATTACTTCTTCCTTCTTATCCACTCGCTTACACGCATTCCTCGCGGCTCGGCGACCAGCCCGCTGCACAAAATAGCAGCGATTGTTTCCATAACAATTTCCTTTGTGCCGCGGACAATGTCCCTGGGTCTTGGCGTAGCGCTTACACGCCACCGCGAATAGCCACACCGCCGCATCTGGAGCGACCGTGCCCAGAATGCCCAGCTTACCAGAATGAC
This sequence comes from Brienomyrus brachyistius, assembly GCF_023856365.1. Lineage (NCBI taxonomy): Eukaryota > Metazoa > Chordata > Actinopteri > Osteoglossiformes > Mormyridae > Brienomyrus > Brienomyrus brachyistius. The sequence goes on from NC_064537.1 coordinate 7,921,030, forward strand.
ATTCAACCTCTCTCCCCCCCCCCCCCAGAGAAAGACCCAGATGGTCCATTAGTCCAGGAGCTGTTGCCCAATCACACGGCCCCGCTTCGCCTTCCAGGAGCCTTGGTGAGTACCCTCCCACTATTTATCCATCCCTTTGACAAACTACCAACCCTAGAGTGAGTGAGAACTAAGTTAGACAACACAGCTGGTAGGTGCATTTAAAAGGGTCCAGGGGCACCTGCCCAGGACGTCTTTGCCGGTTCCCGCTTGGCACACATCAAGTATCGCTATTACGGTTAAATTAAATGCGTCTAAATATGTCCTGGCAAATGTCGCCAGAGTGCTGGCAGGTCGTCCCCGTTTACCTTTGCGGGGGGGGCAGCTATTAGGCCTAAAAGCGACCTGGCTGTAGTCTGTAAGACGCCTGCATTTTATGGTGGAGTTATTAGGGCTGGGGCGGGGGGCTGCCTAAGTAGGGGGGCGGCATGGTTACCTCACACCTCCAGCGTAGGGCGGCTGGAGTCGGAGCCCAGCTGTGTGTGTGTGTAGTCAGCATGTTCCGCTCATGCTGCTAGTGCTGCATTTCTTCGGGGTACTCCGGTTTCCCTGTAGCGTGTGTGCATGCGTGTGCGCCTGCTCTGGACTGGAATCCCATACTGGGTCCTCCCTTGCTCAGTGCCACATGCTGCCTGGATTAGACTCCCATCCCCTGCATGACCATATTCTGGATAAGAGCTTGGAAGATGGATGGAATATTTAGCGCTAAATGCTACAATTACCAAATAGTGCAGCTTTATTGTGATATTATGATGTCTTACATCCGTTCTGGTCTGTTTGTGTGCATGGCGTCTCTACCTCAGGTGACATCCAGGTGGCAGAGCAGGCTCTGTGCAAGGTGCGGACGGAGGTGATGGAGGTGTCTCGCTCCATGCTGGACCGCCGCAACGCCAACTTCCTGCTGTGGCCTCCCTGCGTGGAGGTGCAGCGCTGTTCCGGCTGCTGCAACACCAGGAACCTGCAGTGTGTCGCCACCGTCAGTAGAATACGCCCCCTGCAGGTACAGAAACGCTACCGCTAGCATCCGCCCCCTGCAGGTACATAAACGCTACCGCTGGCATCCGCCCCCCTGCAGGTACATAAATGCTACCGCTAGCATCCGCCCCCTGCAGGTACATAAATGCTACAGCTAGCATCCGCCCCCTGCAGGTACATAAACGCTACCGCTAGCATCCGCCCCCTGCAGGTACATAAACGCTACCGCTAGCATCCGCCTGCAGGTACAGAAACGCTACCGCTAGCATCCGCCCCCTGCAGGTACATAAAAGCTACTGCTTGCATCTGCCTCCTGTAGGTACATAAACACCACAATCAGAATCCGCCCCCTGCAGGTACATAAACATCCTCACCAGCATCCGTCAGTTGCATCCACCCCCTGGAGGAATATAAACAGCATAACAGTGACTTCCCCCTACATGTACTTTCAACACCCCCACCAGCATCACACTCCATCCCCTATTAAGGTCGGCCCCGATCCTCTGAGAGTTCTCTGTTTTTGCCGTCAGGTGAGGAAGATCCAGTTTGTGAACAAGCAGCCGGTGTATGAGATGGCTGTGATATCAGTGGAGGACCACGTCGAGTGCCGCTGCAAGAGCGCCGTGCAGGCGAACATGCCCAGGACCACGGCGCGGAAACCGCAGAGCCCCCCGCCAAAGGCCCCCCAGGCTCAAAAGCCCATCCAAGGAGGACATATACCAGCATGACGTGCTAAAGCAGAACCAGAACGTCCAGCTGGAGGAGCTGGAGGGGCGCCAGTGGCAGACCCAGGCTCCTGACACGCGCTCGGGAACGTCCGGCCAGGGGGAGACGTCGACGCCCTCGGGGCGAGCAGCCATCGCTTGGCGCTGCAACGTGGGAGGGAGCAGAGGAGAAGCAGGTGTGGCGTGAGGAGGAGTTAGACTCACAAGTCGGAGATGGAAGGCCTCTAGAGAAGCCAGGGTACCGGCACACCGGCACACGATTGGAAGCAGGCCAAGGACTGTCCCACCATCACCACAGCAAAGCCGCAGAGGGGAAACTCACATCAGAGGCCCCAGCCCCTGGCAGCGGCTCCACGGCAACGAGAAGGCCTGAGGCGGAGGAGCCAGGACCTAGCCTGCACCCGGATGCAGTGACGAGACATCCGCAAGAGCACCGGCCTGGCCTCGCCCATGCAGGCACGACCAATCAGAGGCCGCTATCCAAGGGGCCCCAGAGAGACAACAAACAGCTAGGGATGGAAATCAGGAGGAATCAGGAGGAAGTTGAGGCTTCAAAGAAAGAGGGACTCAGTGACCAAGAAAGGGATCAGGTGCAGGAACAGCAACAGCAACAGCACCATCAACAGCATCTTCATCAGCCGCACCAACAAGCGCACCAACAAGCGCACACGACCGCAGCAAAAGCAGGTAATTAGGACGGCCCGTACACCCCCCCCATGCGTGTGCTTCTTGTCCTGCACATTCCAGTATCCCCTGAACTAAGGTCTCGATTCTAGACTTGTGAATGTCAACTAGAGCAGCAACACCAACGTTCATACTGACGTGTTCTCTATGTCCATTTTCTTTGATGATTCAGCGATGGCGCCACCTACCACGAGATCACCGGCCATCATGCAGACACCATCCCCATTCCGTCCCCCCAGGAGGCGCTCCTCGTCGTTACGGAGGAGACTACGTAAGAACAGGAACAGGATGAGCAAGACAGCCATGAGGGCCATTCTCATGTAGAGAACCCATCAAAGGTGAGGGAACAAGATGCGTTTGGCGCAGGTCGGCCATTTTCACAAGCCGTCAACCTCAAAGAGGAGTGTGTCTAATGTGTTTTTCATTCTTCCCTGTGCCATCCAAGGTGTTAAGCTACTGTTTCGCCTCCTGACCCACTCAAAAGTGCTCCTGGAGCTCGAGGGAATTCTGAAGGCATCGTGGATGTATGGGTGCTCGTTGAAAATAAGCTCATCCACTCTAGATCTTCACTTAGCTTTTTGCATCAGAAGAGGCTTGTAATATTACCGGAACTTTTCTTGTTAGTTGTATGTGACAACAAGAGTCTCTCGAGAAAATAGAAATCATCAGAAGGACTCCTGGATGAGATGGAACACCTTATGAGACCGGCTGTGCGTCATGGGACGTCCCACATGTGTCCCATCCGTGCCACACTGTGGAAACTCACAGAAATACAGGACCAAGACGCAACAAGAAAAGGTGACCCAGAACTGGAAAGTCATTCAACTGGAACAGGGGTTCACTGCAACCCTGGACTACAGCACTGAAAGAAACCTCAAGACTTTAAAAGATAAAATTATCACTGTCACATTTGAATGCCCTCACGTATCACTGGTGCAGTCGTGTATAATATATACATGTGTATACTTTTCTGGTATGTTAATTTAACCTAGACACTGGATTTTAACTGAGAAGAGCATCCAAAGCTTTGGAATTCCGAATTCTGAAATTCCAAAGGCGTGTTCGCACTGGCCCGACGAATCGAACAGCCAGAACTCGAGCCGAGGGCATTTCATAAGAGATGCATTATTTGCTGTGGTTCAGACAGGCTCTGAACAGCTGTGGAGGTCTGTAAAGCCAGTCTGTATCCATCTATCAGGCTTACCGACCAGTGGATAGTCGATGGCCGGTCGTCCTTCACTGGAGCAGCACCATTTGCTGGACAAGGTTCTGAAATGAAGCCCAGTAGAAGTGAAACCTGATTGCTACAGATGGCGAAAGTGCAAGTAATTAGTTTGTGTCTATGCACTCGGAGGCACGTTTTTGTGTCAAAGATGCCAGTTCTTTGTGGAGCCGTTCGACCAAAAATGACCATCGGGTCACAGTGGGTCAAGCAGAGAGTGACTGGGAGGTTCCCTGCCTGGATGTTGACAAGGTCCTGCCAGACATCCAACAGGGGCAGGATTTTCAGGAGAAAAACGCAGAGCAAGTCTCAGTCCCATCCAGCAGAGGGTGCCGCCATGGGGAATAAGGGCCGGTCCCTGTCAGAGAGAGACTGTCCCCTGGGGCTCCGGCCGTCTCGTGCCATGCCGACAAGGCAGGGGAAGGACGCCGACGGCAGCCTGCAGCCTCCGTCTTCAAAGTCGTCCATCTCTTCATTGTGTCTCTTTTCTTTTTTCCTTTCCGAAACAATCATGGCTTTGATGCCGTAGGAGAGGAAACGGCAGGAGACACCGATTAGCGGAAGGACTGCAGCCTGTCTCAACTGCCCCCCACCCCCCCCCAGCTAGGCCTCATTGGGCAGAGGGGCTTCAGAGTCGGGGGGGGGAGGAGGGGGGACAGACATGTCTTCCCCCACCAGGACCAAATAGCATGTGAACTGTCAAGTCCTGTCGTGAGCACTGTATGTAAATGTCCCAGAATATTTTTTATGTCTATTTTTTAAGTTATTTAAAAATATTGTCTCCCATGTGCTCATTTGTAATGAATTGTTTTGATTATAATTAATGTAATTATAATTTTTAATATATCTATAAAAGCAAAGTAATATTAATTATCAAGACCTGTGTTTGTTGATTTCCTTTACGTCCATGGGCATGCAGACACAGACACAAACACACAGGTTTGTAATGATATCTTTGTGGGGACTCACCATTCATTATTATTAATTCATTATTAATCCCAAGATGAAGATCTTAACCCTACCCAGCCCTAACCCTCAACCATAAGTAAGCAAAGTATGAGACATTTTTACTTTTTTGATTGCTTTCACAGATTTGTGGGGACCTGAAAACTGAATGTCTAAAAAATGTTTTTATTACATTGTGGGGGACATTTGGTCATCCAAATCTAATCCACACACACACCCACACACAGTCAAGATTTAAATGTCCTGCCATATGCTACACTGTACCTTTTCTGTTTCCTGAATCCTTTAAGATCTTTTTTTCATATGGAAAAAGCCATCGGGGCTTAAGGATACCATTTAAAAAGACCATGGATTATGTAATAAAAAATATGACCTTTTAACATTCTAACAAAGATTCATTGCTGTGGGAGGTACTGGAATCCCTGTCAGGGTGTCCCCTGCCTTGTGCCCGGTGCATTCTGGGATACGCTCCAGGCTTCACCGCTACCGTAAACTCGATAAGATGCATGAATAATGAGTAGCTGGTGTGATTTTGTTGTGACTTTGGTTTCTTCACAGGCTGTTCCATTCTGCCTCTCTGATGGGTTGTGGTATGTATCCAGACCATCAGTGTGGTGTCTCTGTCCTTTCATTACCGTTCTCAGCAGACATCCCAGGCTAAGTTAACCCCTTGAACCCAGTAAATAATCCTCTTAGCTGGGTAAATTGGAAGCTATGGGAGCTGACATGTGTGGGAACCACGGCCTGAGCGTGTAAGAGCTGCAGGCCGCGCCCAGAGAGAGTGACTTTAAGGTGGCATAGTGTGTGTGAAACCATCATAAGTGGAGAGGGGAGAAACGGGAGTGAAACTTAATTACAGCAAAACTTAGTGTGTGTGTGGGGGGGGGGGGGGGGGGGCAGTGCCAAGGGGTGAAGGTAGATTTCACAGAGGAGTGGTAGAAAAATCCAGGGGAGATAAACTCTGGGTGGAAAAGGGCGTCTTGTTGACCGTGTGAAGGAGGGGGACATGGAAGGATAAATAGTGAAGGAGATTTACACACGGCTATTAACACGCTCTGCAAACTACGCTCATGTTCCAGGGGGTGGGGGGATTGGGGGGGGGTGGCTTGGGTGCTGTGGTGGTGCTGCAGGGGGGGGGGGTGAACTTTGGCCCACCCCCGTCCCACTCATTTTTGCATGGGTTGCTACATTGCACGTCCCAGACACGTCGAGGTCGCCTTCGCTGCTGCTCGAGCCTGACGCTGAGCCCACTCACCCTCACCGGCCACCCGGAGAGGCTTGGAAAACACAGATGATCCCACCGATACGATTAAGCCTGAATGCAAATGCCTGCTTGATGTTCTTCTTAAACAGGTTCTACGGAGGACAACAGCGCTGATTAAATGAAGACCAAAGACATTTCAGAGACTTAGCAGCCTTACCTGTTCAGTTGAGTTTTAATTTCATTTTATTTATTTAGTGTGAACACTTTTATCCAAAGTAACATAATATTTTTGAAGAAACAGGGTCAGACAGTATCTCTAGAGGAATTAGGGTTAAGGTCTTGGTTCAAAGGCCCAACAGTGAAATCACTCCCCACCGGGATTCAATCTAACAACCTTCCAACCAATGTTCTACGCTGCAGAGCCAGACATCGCCCATGTTCCTACTTTATAGGTGAGACAGAAATCACCTTTTGACACTATTAAAGCCTCTTGGGGTAAAGACACTCATTTCACGTTTCTGTAATAATACCTCAGGCATGGATGCGGGCTGCAGGGCCAGATGTGGAATCGCCACATTGTGTACAAGGGTGTCGGATTCAGCGCAGAGGTCACCAGGCAGGGCAGAGTCACCATCAACCTCGCACACCAGTGCTTAATCTAAACATCACGCTCCCTCCACATTCAGCACCGGGCTGAGAAGGTACCCCTCAGGTCTCTCCCATATCCTTTAAAAAAAAAAAAAAACAATTATTTACGTCTGGGATGAGATCAGTTACTGTCCAGACCTGACTGTACATGAGGACTGAGTCTGGTGACCTTTGACCCCATCTTCTAGTCTAGCAGATACTCAGTAAGGAAGGTGTGCGTGTGTGGGGGGGTGTTACCTTATGGAGAAAACAGCACACACAGTAGCAGCTATAGCATTCCTCCCTAACAGTCAAATTATTTGGTGGCTTATCTGATCTTTCGCCACACATGTTTAGCATGAAGTATTATGCCCCCCCCCCCCCCCCCCCAATGATCAGTGGGCGACGAGGAAGCGGCAGCAGGGACGCCCCACCCCATCCTCTCATGGTACCTTCCGGCGTTATTACTGCCTCCTGCCGCCAACGTGGTTTCGGCATCTTCCTGTGGAGGACAGGAAGTGAAACTGGGATATGTTTGGACGAAAACGCAGCCGACTGATTGGAGGATCCATCCTTAATTCACAACAATGCTATCAATTCGCACCCGTGATCACCAAGGTTGGGTTTTACAGTTGTGTGTTCCCTGCTCTCTCTGAATACCCTCTGTATGTGCGTCCTCCATTTTCTCACATGCACACACACACACACACACACACACACACACCCACACACAGCACACACACGCACAATGGGCTATGATCTCTATCTCACTCTGCAGCACACAGCAGCTCTTCCTGTTATTTTGTCCGGGCTTGGATTCATCTCAGAGTGTGTATGTTGTGTGTTTATGACTGCGAGGTCCAAGGTGCGTCCGAAATCAAGAGCACGACCGACTCCTTCCTGTACCCCAGGGTCCAAGGAGCCACAATGTCCTTTGTGGTCACCAGGTACCAGAGTCCTGCAGCCAAGTGCTTCCTGCTGCCCAGAGTTTGTGGAGCTTTTAACCCTCACCAGGTGCTGCCTGAAACATGGGGTGCAAGATCACAATACTGATGCATAAGCTGCACAGCTGTACATAAGAAATATCAGTAACGTTTACATTAACTGCACCTTGATAATGCATTCATAGAACATTCAGTGCACCTTAATAATGCACCCACAGTGCATTCATAGAAATTCAGTGCACCTTAATAATGCACCCATAGTGCATTCATAGAACATTCAGTGCACCTTAATAATGCACCCATAATGCATTCATAGAACATTTAGCTGCACGATAGCTAATGCATCCTTCACGATAGCTAATGCGTCCTTCACAACAGCTAATGCGTCCTTCACGACAGCTAATGCGTCCTTCACGATAGCTAATGCGTCCTTCACGACAGTTAATGCGTCCTTCACGACAGCTAATGCGTCTTTCACGACAGCTAATGCGTCCTTCACGACAGCTAATGCGTCCTTCACGATAGCTAATGCGTCTTTCACGATAGCTAATGCGTCTTTCACGACAGCTAATGCGTCCTTCACGACAGCTAATGCGTCCTTCACGACAGCTAATGCGTCCTTCACGATAGATAATGCGTCCTTCACGACAGCTAAGATGTTCTTCACAACGGCTAATATATTCGTCACAATACAGCAAATGACACCATTTAAAGCACAGGAAGTCGCACTGCAATGGGCCACCAGTGATACGTCAGTATTTTTACGGCTATGAACCCTTTAAGGAAATGAGATAAGGTATTGTGACACAGGTTTCCTATGGAGCCCATGCAATCATTTGCCGGCTATCTATACTTAATGCCCTGAAATTAGGGATGTAATAATAACAATGAAATTCATTCAGAGTTGCAACATTCACATTAATTCACATTCACATTTGGATGAGTCATTGGGAGTGGTGGGGGGGAATTGCCTTGGTTTTGCAGAGAAGTAAAGTCCATAGTCAAGATGCAGACAGAGTGAAGTCAGGCAAAGAAGTACATAGTATCTGCCTTTGGTGCCAGTAGTTGTACTGGTGCATAAATTTAGGTGGCTGTCTTATTTGCAGACTTATTAACGTGTATTACGGGGACATCTGGTGGTTAAAGTGGATCTGGCCTGACAGGTACAGAAGAGGCCAGTTTCACAATCCCCTGTCCTCATGCAGGATGGGTGTTTCTGGTGTGAGAAGGGGGGGCATTATAGAAGAAGTGGCGGGCTTTGTTACAGAGAGGAGGAGGAGGAGCATGATCCAAGCTACAGGTGACCTTCACGGGTGACTTTCACAGGCGACCTTCATGGGCGACTTTCACGGGTAGCCTTCACGGGTGACTTTCACAGGCGACCTTCATGGGCGACTTTCATGGGTAGCCTTCACAGGTGACTTTCACAGGCGATCTTCATGGGCAACTTTCACAGGCGATCTTCATAGGCGACTTTCACTGGCGATCTTCATGGGTGACTTTCACAGGTAGCCTTCACAGGTGACTTTCACAGGCGACCTTCATGGACGACTTTCACGGGTAGCCTTCACAGGTGACTTTCACAGGCGATCTTCATGGGCGACTTTCATGGGTAGCCTTCACAGGTGACTTTCACAGGCGATCTTCATGGGCAACTTTCACAGGCGATCTTCATAGGCGACTTTCACTGGTGATCTTCATGGGTGACTTTCACAGGTAGCCTTCACAGGTGACTTTCACAGGCGACCTTCATGGACGACTTTCACGGGTAGCCTTCACAGGTGACTTTCACAGGCGATCTTCATGGGCGACTTTCATGGGTAGCCTTCACAGGTGACTTTCCCAGGCGACCTTCATGGGCAACTTTCACAGCTAGCCTTCACAGGTGACTTTCACAGGCAAACTTCATGGGTACGGTGTGAGCCCGAGCCTCACAGCTAATCCACGAGGAAACGCAAATGTACAGTACAGGTCCAAATGGAGGGAGGCAGCTTGTATTAATTTACTGTTTGAGTACCGCAGTACGTCTCTGTCAGGCCTCCAGCGGGTCAGCGAAGCACAAAATGCACTGCCGCTCTATTTCTCAAGACATCCGATATATTACTGAAAAAAAAACGCAGCAAGGACAACACGAGGTTTAACCTCATTTAACACCCAAAGAACAGCAGGCCCCCAACCTCTGCATTGTGCTTATATAACCCAGACTTCATTTATACCGCAGATACATGATTCAAACACGAGCATCAGCTTATGGGAGCAACAATCAAAACATCAACTAATGAGAACAGGTTAAAAACTGGCACAATAATGATCCATTCAACAAAACAGCTTAGTCATAAGAGTATATACTGGTACATACTGTATGCAGTCCGTTTACAGGCCGGTGTTATGAATCCAGGCGACCCAGCGTACATTTGCAGAAATGAAACAAGAAGCTGTATCATTGATTTCCTCAGCATCTTAGTTTTGGCATGGGGGGGGGAGGTTTCCAAACCCCCCATTTTTTGCTTCCGAGAGAAGCTGAAAAGTGCGGATCACGCATCTCTTGGCTTGGGGGAAAATGGGAGGGGGACAAAGCGAGCGACAAAATGAGGAAGCGCGCCGGCCGTCCGCATCGCATCTTTGCTGTTTGTTTTGTGGCCACCTTTCTGGCGCGATTTCGAAAGGCGGCGCCGAAGTTGTGAAAGTTTTCCGCTCCGAACTCCTGCGCTCGCTTCCCCACATCCACACGCTTCCACCACGGACTCCTCACTCTCCCTGTCCCTGTCCTTCGTGCAGACATGACGGCTTCAAAAAGCGTCTTCGAGGGCCCAGGGCTGAAAACTTGCGATCCATTCAAAAAATCTGCAAGTGAAGATCCAGGTTTGAACTCATCCCCGCATATAAGCAGGTGGGGCAGCAATAAACTCACATTTGTACTTCAAAGGTTGCTGTTTTCAGCCTAGGGGTTGTAACATTGATCAAGGGATCTAAACTAAAAATCCAGCTATATACTGAAGTTACAACCCAGCTGTTTGATCTCAATACACATCCCTAAAGATTACCGGCACCTTTCGCTCTGTACCCTCTGCATTCTCCACCCCTCTCGTACCACCTCTGCATTGCAATGCTAGCCTTAACCAATTCCAGCACAAATTATGCAGTAGCTAACTTTGTCCCTGACGGCTTTTCTCTGTCGCTGCGCTCAGTGAACCTCCTGATGCGAGCTCATCCCCAGGCCTAAGTTAACCTCCCGTTACACATCCTCATGCACTTAGAGGGATGTTCACGCTCCGCCGGACAGCATCCCGAAAACCGGTAGCTTTCTGTGTGAGAATGAGAAGACGGGCTTTGGCGCGGAAAGAGGTGAAGGCGAAGCGTCCCATCTGCTGGGAAGGGCTTTGTATAAGTGAGGAAGTCTGATTGTTTTGTCTTTTAAATATATGTAGCTGTTAAGCGCACATTTTAAGACAGAGAACAGAAACACAAATAGACTAATAGCAGATGGGAAGGAATCGGCACAGATGATAGCTGGACGACGTCACACAAACATCCAGGTGCTATTTATCACAATCAAGCATCTTTGCTGTGCTTGTTTACAATAAAATACAAGGACACTCATGGAAAATATGACCCCCCCCCCCCCCCCCATCATCCTTCGTCCGCCCCGGTCGCTCTGAACAATTGCTAAGTGACTAAGAGGCCAAGAATGCAAATATCACCAGGCAGACTGTCAGTCATGCCGTATGCCAGACGAGGATGGGAACAGTCACATATTTACGGTCCTTCAAGGTCAGACTGCAGCCCATCATGGGGCTGAATGGCCGTGTTTGTGACCATCTCTGAGAGCGCGTCTCTGTGCCCCCATGTGGGCGGACCAGCTCGACATCACCATGGGACAGCATGCGCCCACCGACAGTGTTTTCCACCCAACAGACGGGAAGTGCTACCTAGCGACGGGACGAAAACACAGGAAGTCCGAAGTGCATGTCTGAAATTCCAGCATTGTCTTGCGGCACTGAAACACACACTTCTGCAGACAATGAGCGACACACAGGCTGAGAACAAGTACATACAGTACACACACACACACACACACACACACACACACACACACGTATACATGAATGTCAGACAGACTCAAACTTCACACAAACTAATAATATTATGGACATTAAAACTCAAATGACAAGGACTACAAAGAACTCCAGTGTTTTGACTTAATATATTGCTACGTCTCTTTACGGCTCTGGGTGAAATTAAGAGACCTCAGCATTGTTTTTTGTTTCACTCATCTCTCAATTTATGGGTGTGTGTCTGTGAATAATATTTTTTCTTTTGCAAACTGCAGCCTGGTTCTTCTCTGTTTCTCATTGATGAAGGACTTCTTCCTTGCTTTATGGGACTTCAGTGCTGCTTCTAGGAGCCTGACACAAACTGTCCTGGCAGTGCACTTCGCAACACTTAATGCTTCCCATTTTTTTGAAGGCTACTTGAGGTCATCCTCCGATTTATGAGGCACTGCTGGATACGTTGACGGCCATCACTGGCATTAGAAAGTCGCTTCTGCCCTTTATCTGGCTGGTTTCTGGTCGTTCCCAGTGTCTCCAGCTTCACTTTGCTTTTGTGTCCTGCTGTCTTAGAAACTTTGAACCTGGAAGCAACCTTCTGCCAGCAGAACCACGATTAAACCAGACTTTTAAAATGGAAATTTTCGAAAAATATGGAGTGGTCTCTTAATTTTTTCCAGAGCTGTGTATTGTTTTAGAGAAAATGTCAATTATACTACTTAGATAATTAGCATGGGCATAAATTATAAGGGGGGGGGGTTGTAGCCCCTCCAATAATTAAAACTAGCCAATACAACCCCCTGGACCCCCAGGGAGACCTCAACCACTCCAATGCTCAACACATAGTTATGCCCTTGACAGTGATTGTCCGTAACACAAGCGAATTTCACTCACGGTCGTCACACATTTTTTCAGGCCCTACTGATTTTTCCTTGCCAGCTGTTCGAGTCAGAACTGGAAGAAGAGAATGAGCGTGACGATCTGGCCGCCGCCATCGGCCGTTTTCCGTCAGCCTTAAGCAGCCGTTCATAATCGAGCTCATCAAGTGGCGGCGTCACAGAGAATGAACAAATAATCGGAAACTGATGCACGTTTCCATGGGGACAGAAGAATGCCCTTGAGGAGCCAAGAGCTCCTGGCTAAGGCTGGTTAAGGCTGGTTAAGGCTGGCTAAGGCTGGTTAAGGCTGGTTAAGGCTGGCTAAGGCTGGCTAAGACTGACTAAGGCTGACTAAGGCTGGCTAAGGCTGGCTAAGGCTGGCACAACATGGGCTGCCTGGGCTTCACCTACACCTCATTTCTCAGCAAGAACCATCTGGAGGTCCACTCTGGGTCATAAGACTCTATTCTTTCTCTTCTCTTTTCTTTCCTGGCTTGCCGGAACTTTTTTTGATTTTTTTTTGCCCCTTCCATCTTCTTTATATTTAATAAGTCTCTCCCGTCATCTGCCAGATGCTGCTCTCATCGTCTCATCTCCTCGCAGCTCTATGACTCCCTCAGCTATTCATCTCAGATGCTCCATCTAACCTCCCATTTTCTCCTGTGTCACTCGAGGCAAGGGGGCACCTCAGCTGACGCTCAGACACCCCGCACCCCCCCCATCCATCTTGCCTTGGTGGGGGCTGTGGACCTCATTACCATGTACTACCCCAAAGATTAATCACAGCACCAGAAGTAGGGGACTCAAGAGGCCCATCTTAGAGGAGAACAGGTTATCTTACTGCATCGCCATGGTTGGGTATCTTCATACAGGCTAAAGAATTTGAACCAAACAAACACGTCCAAACCAGGGATGGAGAACCTGTTCCATGGAGGGCCGGTGTGGGTGCGGGTTTCTGGGACGACCTCTCAGTCAGCCAATAGCCATGGGTCCCCAGGACTGGAGCTGAGAACCACTGTTTTATTATTGGCTGATTGAGAGGTCATCCCAAAAACCCGCACCGTTTCCCTCCATGGGTCAGGTTCCCCACCCCAGCCCTAAACCAAACGTGGAATTTTTACCTTCACATAACAGTTGTAAAATCTTTGGTGTGGACCGATAAGGTACTAGTCCACTGTTTCCGCATCAGAGAAGGTTCCGGACCAGATGCGCACCTGTTCTGCTCCTTCATGGGCTTTGGGCCCCTGCAGCCAAGCCAGAGCTAAGGAGCGGCAGTGTCAACCTCCCAGAGATTTCATGACATGTCTGCCTGGGAAGGATCCTCTCAACTCTCGTCACAGCGCACGCGATTGGTCCCAGATACCCTGCAAAAATTCCCATGCCACACCTCCATGGACTTTGCTGCAGGCTAGCAGGCAGAGCATGGGGCAGGTTCTACGATCGCCTTGTAACGAGCCAGTAAATCTTCAGGGTTAAGTGTGGGGACAGCTGTTTTTCAGTCCTCCAGATGTTAGCACACAAAGAGACAAACACAGGCAGGCAGCGCAGGGCGAGAGTGGGGATCAAGAGCAACATCAGGAAGAAGGTCCCGGCAAAGCTTACACAGAGCTGAAGGCAGACTAGAACACAAACTATGTCACTGCATTAGCGGCAGACACTCATGCACAAAAACAGTCGGAAGTAGGGGCTCAGACAGTGCTTCAGCACCCTCTGTGGTTGTTGGTGGTAGTGCAGTGTCAGAATACCGTAGAGCTGCGTGCCAATATTTATAGCTGAAAACCAAAAAATAAGGGAATCTATATTTTTATGCTTGTTATCATGTTGTTAGCGGATAACAGCTATTGAAGAACTACAGTAAAGTCTATTGGTCATTCCGACTTTCAGCGCCCTGAGCTCAAAACGTCTTCCCATGACTATATACATATAAAAGACAAACTCGTCTGTAACTGCTTATCATATTTGTTTGGCTGCTTCCTTAAAAGCTCTGGGTGACTCACCACACTCACTTATATCCACAAACACGCGTCTCTAACCACACTTTATCATACTAGCCCACCGGTGTGCATAAATACATCCTTCTTTCACACAGAGAAGGAGTTGGGCCTCTTTTTGTCCCATATAGATTTCTTTCACCCCTCACGCCGCAATGTCACCTATACCGACGCCGTGGCGTGTTATTTTTGCGCCGGCAACTGAGGCACTTTCATTTACTAAGAAACAGCGCCGCCTGCTGGCAAAATGGAGTAGCCGCCGAAAGAAATTTTCCCTGGTGTGACGTTATTGCTCCATTCAGAAGACGGCTGTGAAGGTTGCAAATGACTAAACATGAAAGTCCGGGCGGATCACGATCCTATAAATAGTGCATTGTTACCGTAACTTACGTGATTATTATAACCGATACATGCCACAATAAAAGAAAAAAAAAGTGTTGCCAACAAACATGATAGGTGCTGAAGGAGCGGGGAAGTAGTTACGATGATAACACCCGCATATTACGACTGCCAGGGGGTTTTGGCTAGTTTAGAAACAGGGTAACGGATGTTCTGCCCTTTTCTCTTACCCGACAAAAACTGCTTCCAAGCGCTATAGCGCATGCGTAAATCAACATCACATTGCACGTCTGCAATGTTTAAAATTTTTGCTACCCTTGTGTGTTTATCTTAAATGTTATTCTCATTTTATTGATAACTGCGTCTGTTACAAAGGGGATTGCTAATATATTTTTGGATTCGTACGGACTCTGACGGAATTCTGTAAACAGTGGACCAGATTGTACCATTAAACACTGGCAATACATGTCTTAATTTAAATAATGAAACCTGTAGGCAGAAATATCGGGCAGTATAAAACTATGTGTAAAACGTTGGTACCCCACTGAAAACTGTAGGTAGTAGTTTCTGGTAGCATAAAACTAGTGGAAATAAACTTCTACCACAATGAAAATGAGTAATCGTTTCTGATCGCGTACAAGTACGTGTAAAAAACTCAATTTAAAATACAGGACCGTTAATTTGATAGCATAAATCTAAATCATAATTATGCATTCAAAACTACGGGAAACATATTTTGGCAAAGGAGCAAAAAGCGACAGATATAAATGAAAAACTCTATTATATATACGGTAGCAAACTCTGGCAAGGTAGCACAAATAGCGGAACACATGTGAAGAGGAGCAAGCTGGCGGTTCCGATGGCAGAAGGACCCCTTAACCTCATTCGTATTGTTACACGCCTTGTTCCACGTAAAACTTTCGGGTTGGTTCTGGGAAATTCAGGGGCAGGGTTTTTTCCCATGACTTTGCAATCCTTCCCCATTGTCTGAAGGTACTTTGAAATACAAATAGTTTAAATCCCAAAGCGCCCTCGCTAAATGATCGAGCAGCCCCAACGCCCCGCAAAAAAAACTCGGAAAAAAAAACCATTAAGACTCACCTTGCCGGCATTGTACATAAAAAACCTGGACAGATTGTATCGGGAAAATGGAAATACCGTCATTTATAAAACCGGCATATCCGCGACCCCACTAAGAAATGTGTTCACACATCTCTTGTGAGATAAGACTACCGTGCAATTTAAAAAACTAAAGCCAAAATGTAGAATTTAATTCAAAAACACAATTGCTAGATAAATTAAATAGCACTTTTTGTTCATTCAATAGGTCTATTAGAGAGAACAACACCGGCACAGCCTCGAGGCGTCCTGGCAAACAGCCTAAGACACCTTCTTGTGCAGGTAATGCTGATTCATGCCGAGTGTATGAATGCTTGTTTATCTCAATTTGGATTTGACTGGCCGCTTCATCTTGGAAGTAATTTTCCTCTTTATAATCAGACAGGAGCTTTGGTTTCTACTGCATATATTTTTTGTTCGTCCATGAAGAAAGAAAGTCTGGATTAATCGCAGTTGTGTTTTTAAAAAGGGCTTTCCGTGTCAGTCTCCAGTTAGTGATGAGAAAATCGTCATAAACGCAAAAAAAAAAAACACCACTGACATTTTAACTGAATCTTATGATAGTGTGCCATTTAGCAATAAAAAAAATCGTCGTTTACATCGCTTCTGACATACCTGGTTGGTATCACTGTATTAATCTGAGATGTAATATTGGAAGGAGACCACTGCAAAAGAGAGCAGTAATGAAGTGCAAGTCTTCGGGCAGTGAAAATCTTGGGGTGGCACAAAAACCAAAAGCGATAACGGAATTTCAGGAATTCTATCTGCTGTTGTAGTATATAGAATAGTGACTATGTCAATATGAGAGTTAAGGAATCGCATATTGGTGTACTTTGGTTTCTTATTTTACAGCTAATACTACCAACTTGATATTTTCTTTTTGAAAAGTACACTTGATTGATTAAAATAAATAGTACCTAATGTAAAATATCAGATAAAGGTATGTTATGCAGCATATGTAATGTATATGGAATTCACTAGGGGGGTTTACTGGAGGGGGAAGAGGAGATTATATCTCGGTGATCGTGCCCCCCCCCCCCCCCCCCAATAATGAAATATATGACCTCATCTGCACGAACGTGGCCTTTACGTATTAAGTTTTCATTTCGCATTGGTAGTGATTAAAAAATGCATACGAGAAATAAATATTGACAATATGAACTATACCATTCATATTTAGCCATCGTTGCGTCAGAGTTAATTTTAAAGCACAATTCATCTGACTGGATATGAACAGTCATCTCTGACCCTGAAAATGGACAGATGGATGGATTGAGACTTATTAACAGAAATTATTGGCCATTTTATTGGAATCCAGAGGTAATATGACACATCTCTGTAAAAAAGGAATAATATAAGTGTTCCGTAATGTTGAATATTGAGAGATGAAAAAAAAATCATCCCTGACTTAATGTTGAGCTCACAGATAAAATCTGATTCTTATCCGACATAAAAACTGGTCTGTGGTCAAAAATCTGCTTCACAGGATATGTAGACGCACGCGTTTCTGTTAGAGATACACAGTCAGTAAAGAAAAGATGTAATCAGTGAGAGGATAAAAGCTCAGTCTTAGTCTGTATCACTGATCGGACAGATTATCTTTGGCCGCAAGATCACTAGCACTTTCAAACAATGGCTACAAGACACTCTCAGAGTCTTTGAAGAATTTTGCACTGCTATCTCCCTGGTTTTGAAGCTTCACGGAATTTAAGAATATCCAGCTTCCAGTGCAATATCAATTAATGCTATAATATGCGCAAAGTATTAATTAGGCGACAAAATCCCGGGTAATTTTAGCATCAGTAGTTCTCTCTTGAGGCTTCTTGTTAGACAGAAAAATAGAGCAGTTTCTCTATGCTGCCCTCTAGTGGTGCATTTTTATTCCTGCTCTGTGGTCCGTTAAGTGTCCTTAACTGCCCAGTGAGAAAGGCTTAATTGAGAGGGCCCCTCTGACTGGGCTTGGCAACAGACCTCCATAGCAACAGCCCCGAGGGCACATCACACCTGTGATGGAGCTTTGGTGAGCAAGGGGGTGGATGCTGGGGTATAGGAGTCACTGTCCAAATTCAACAGGGGCTGCAGCTTGCAGGATTCCAGACTCTCATCCACCGTGGCCTTCAGATAGGGGCCAGTGGAGGGCGACGGCACCTCAACATACTGCAAGACACAACGGGTAAGTGCCGACTGGCAGGCAGGAGACACGTAGGGGTCGTCTCTTCCACAAAGATGGTTGATGGCCAGCCCATCTGGCAGGGGAAATCCTGAAGGACCGATGATGAAGGGGAGCGCCAAACATGCAAGGGGTGTGTCTTTGCTCGGCCCATTGTGGCGCTGTCCTCCGCGATCTGAGGCTGACTCCCACCCCTGTTCAGCGATGCATTGGTACAGTCCCATGTCATCCGCAGACATCAGCCACATTGGCTGGCTGTGGTGACCTGACAAACTGAGAGAAGGATTGGGGGGGGCGTTTAGTAAACCAAGTCCATTAACTGGCATGAAAGTTTTTCTAAATTAAACCTGGCTCATAAATTTGACACCAAGTTTTCTATCAATCATCTTTTTATTTGAGCAAATACTTTGTTGATATACACTATGCTGGAATTCCGATGAAGTTGGCAGGTTAAGATAAAATAAAATCCTGGTACATCCATCCATCCACCACTTATCAAACAAAGGGGACCCAGGAGCTGATTCCAGGAAACACAAGGCAAGGAAACGCCCTGGGAGGGATTCCAGTCCACTACAGGACACGCGCACACACACAACCACACACACACAGGTTTGTAATTATATCTTTGTGGGGACTCAGACATAAGTAACCATACAAAATACAAGACTTTGCCTTTTGATTGCATTCAGAGATACTGCGTGGGGACCTGAAAAACGGTCCCCACAACGTCAAAATAACAGGTTTTTATCACATTGTGGGGGACATTTGGATGCGGGTAGAAATCTGCCCAGCGTTGGGGGAACCTGCAAGCACCTCACACATGGAGGAGGCTGGGATTGGAACTCCTGAATTTGGTGAGACAGTACGACTCACGTTGGCACGCAAATTCTTGATCCTTTTTAGAAGCATGATTCCAGTATTGTCTCAAAGCCCCCGCCCACTTCCACCTCTTTGGCAAGCGAGACACTTACTCGAGGCAGGCTGGCGGTATCTGGGTGTTTTCCAGCATTTCCACACTGCTGATGGTGGCCTGGTCCTGCTCAATGTGCACAGCCAGCCAGCTCGCGGGGAACCCCTGTGGGAACACAAGGCGTTAGCACGTCCGCCTCTCCCTGACACATCACTCTACATCAAGGTCTTTATGCCTTGGCGACTGCAGGGCCTTGTCAGGGAGGCTTAATTCAGACTGAAGCGGCTCTGGAGGTGAAGAGTGAAAGATGAAAAAAAAAGACAGAAAAACAGGAAGAAAAAGAGGAGGAGAGAAAGGAAGTGAAAAATGTGGAGCTCACGCTGCGGCCCCCATTGGCGCAAAATCCACCGTACAAAGGAAACGAGCATCTTCCACGAATCGAAGGTGGCCCATGGCCCCGAAGATGGGTAAAAACTGGCCAATTTACCAGTCAACTCATCACAAATAACACTAACCTAATCCCAGGGCAAACTACTTCATGACTAGGTAGTGAGCCCCAACATTTACGAAAGATTACGAAGGAAAAATGGGATCGAAGTATACTTCCATTTAAATGGTCCTCTATCCCCAGAGGACACTATACTATCACGGAATGACATGCCTGATGCCGGGAATAAGGGCGTGTAAATGGGGAAAGGGAGCAGCAACTCTGTTCCGCGATGGTCTCTGCGGTACACAGCAAGGGATTGTAATGAACATTATTTATGGCCTGTTCCCCTCTAAGGCTGAGTGGACATTATTAAACTAATATCGCTTTGCATAGTTTCACTTTTCAAATTGTATTCAATGCTATTCTCTTTGGGAAAAGTGCCCGTGCGAGATCAACGGAATCGAAGGGACACACCGGCAAGTAAGTAGCCGATAGACGGGCGATGACACGAGTCGAGGAAAGGGAAATGGCCTGGATGCACCAAGTAGGGAACAAAATAAACAGCCTCCATGTAAAAGCAATAGAGGGGCCTGGAAGGCAAGAGAGCAGGATGGAGGAAAGGTGCCAGGAAGTGACAGGGATTGTCAGGAAATGATTGAAGAACTTGCCATGTTCAACACTTTGCTCTTCAAAGGTGTCGGGATGGATTTGAGCCACGACTGAATGATCCTGAATGAGGTTCGGAAAAAGAAGAGAGTTATCAGCGACTGAGCCTGATTCCAGTTCGGCGCGAAGCCTCCACCGTAAGTAAGGAGAGCGGGACCTGGAACAGGACGGGAATCCATACAGGAGGATGAGGGCGAATATGATCACGCAGGCACCAGGGAGGAGGTACACCAGCATGCTGACGGCTGACGGGAAAGCAGAAAGCACACACAAAGACGTCTGATCATACAGTAACATCCTCTGGCGTGAAGTCTGCTCTTGGCATTATCAAAAAAAAACAAGCTACTAAGTGCTCTATGAATCACTTAAGGGCCACAAAATGGCCACAACTGTTGATTTGGGTTATGCTGTAAGCAGAGAGCTGCCGAGAATGTGTGACTCAGTGGCCAAAGGTGATTTCCTTTACATCTCCCCCAACCCTCATTTGTTCCAGAAATGACTAATGTTACAGCAAAGACCCCACACACCGCTGTCTACATTTCAATTCAATCTTTGAAATTAATATTTTAAACTATTGTTTGTATTGTGTTGTATGCAGCATTGAAGAGATTTAATTCTCTTCCAGTCCCAATAAAATAGGTTATTATCATTACTACAAAGAGGACATTCAGACATAATAGTGAGTAACCATAGATATTTAGGCTTCACCCAGTGGATGAAAGTGAAAGGAACATTACCTGGGGGTGTGGTCCACTCTACTGGCTCTGACCAATCAGATGAGTTTCCTCTGTATTCGCTAGGGCCAATCATGGCCCTCACCTGGGCAGTGTAGCGTGACCCACTCAAGAGAGATGCCTGACTGATGTCTGAATAGGTGAGAGGTGAATTGTAGCAGTGTCGCTCTTTCTGGATAGATGGAAAGGTTCAGAGACAGACCACAAAGGTTACATAGGTACACGAGAAAGTACGGTCAAGTATGCATATTGAGAAACATCCTAAGACTGGCTGACTGATCCACAAAGAATAACAGACTAAGACTGGTTGACTGAGACTGCGTGACTGGCATAGACTAAGACTGACTGATTCACAGAGACTGACAGAGACTATTACTGACAGACACATACATAAAGACCGACAGACACACACACTGTCATAGACAGACTGCCAGACTCTCACCGGTGTTTCAATGCACCAGTAGCATATCTCATAAATGACTGGCACCAACTCTGTCTTTGATGGGGTCCAACTTAACTTCCAGTGTCCGTCTTTCTCTTTAACCTGCACAAGGTCGGGGTGGGGGAGCCAGACTGGAGGGGGGTGGGGTATAGGCAAAATGTTAAACGAAGTACATCCAAGTTTCTCAAAATCATAGAGCTATAGGAGAGTGCTCTCTGAATCTGCTAGGGAATCCATGCCCCTCTGATGTCCCTGAATCAGGCTCTCAACATTTCTACTTTGTTCAAGGGAGCAACACAAATTTCCATCACAGGATTTGAGCAGGCCAAATCCTGTAGCCATCTTCCCACCCTAGACTTTCTATCCATCTAGGTACCTGTTGTCGAGTTTGATGGCTGCTGCTTCATCACAGATAAACAAACCAATCACCAATCACTGCCTGACCATCTATCCAAACACAGGTACGGGCACTGCAGTGCTATTAGTCAAGGGCAAGAATAAAAGGACAGAGCCCCCTGGAGCATGGGAGGACTCAAAAGAGGTGCGCCACTCACTGTGTTCGGCCACGGGGAACGACCTGAAGATGTAGGTGGGGGTGAGGTTTAACAGGAGCTCACTGTGCTGTGAGACCAGGAGGAGGGAACAGCTGAACAGGAGCGCTGGCTCACCGGGTTTTTCACTGACCTTGGGGTCACCACAGAGCTCATTCCTGAGATGGGGGGAGAGAGAAAGAAAGAGAGAGCAAGTGAGGGAAAGGAGGAGGCGAGAAGAACACGGATGGAGAGATCGCGCCGTGGGGCAAAAAGGTGGAGAGGTGGTACTAAGGCGAGGGAATAGGGGACGTGGTCAAGAAGGAAAGACAGACAACGCCAGGATCCGTGGGATGTCGTCCCAACGGGTTGGAGGGTCACACTGAGAGTCATCCTAAGTACCAACCAAAACAGCCGAAAGCCGTCACGAGCCAATGAGCCAAATCCCAGGCCAGGAGCCTAGGGCTCCAGGACCAGCCCCAGCACGAAGCTGCCAGGCCACAGGGCAAGAGGGACACAGCAGTGAAGTGAGGCCATTCATCGAAAAGTGAGTGTTTCTCTACCAGTGTTGCCCACTCCGGTCCTCGGGAACCTGCAGACAGTCCATGTTTTTGCTCCCTCCCGGCTTGCATAATGGTGGAGGGCTTAAACAAGCAGAAAGTTGTGCGCAACAGCAACAGTTCCGGCTGATGGACTCTCGCTTCCTCTCACTATTAAGGAACTTGTCCCCCCCATCCAGCAAAAAAAAAAACCCCACAACTGATCATGGCGAAAAATGTGGAAGTTTGCTCGGTCTCCGGAGTGACAAACTCAGCATTTCTAACTTTAACAATTGAAACAAACAAGTGGTTGTATCTCTCTCTCTCTTGCCTTTTTGTATTGTGGCTTTTTCTGATCCAGACCTGTGTGTCTGTGACTGCAGATGGGAAAGCTGGGCAAAGCAGGTCGCTCGGTCACTTTACGGGGGGAAGCAAGCGAACGTCACACTGACCTGATGGAGATTCATTGTGCAGCTGCCTGATTGCCAAATGTAACCTTACAATGGCAACATCTACCGTTAGTTTCTTGGCAATGATGTAGCACCAGGAAGGGAGGGGTGTAGGAAAAGACATTTTAATCAGAAAAGCAACACGCACACACACACACGCACACACACGCACACACACACACACACACACACACACACACACACACACACACACACACACACACACACACACACACACACACACACACACACACACACACACACACACACACTAGAGTGACCCTTAACTGTATGGCGAAAGTTTGAATTTTCAAAATAGAGAACTTCTCCTTTTGTGAAATCACATGGGGAAAAAAATGCGACAAAAAAATTTTACATTTAAATACTGGCTAAATAAATGTTGAGAAGCTGCGCAAGCTGCTTGAAGTCCCTTTCGGACAGCAAGAATACCGTCAAAAAACTGTCAGGCCTGGCGTTGCTTTGACCCGTCCGTTAGAAATGCAGAGAAAATGGATATGGTCGAAAAAATTAGTGAAAATGAAGGAACTGTTGAACCCTGTCAGACCGGATGCGAAAGGACACAAAGAAATCGCTTCGCTCATTTGTCACCAGCAACACAAAGAAATTCTTTCAAATTCGAGGACTTAATGGTTCATTTCTGACACCATCTCCTGCTGCATGGAAAGGAAATCCACATTATAAAGCCGCCCATGGAATTGACGCTACTCGGACATTCATCAGTGCAGAAAGTGGCGTGAAATCGATCCTGGAAAGACGAGGAACAGAAGCAGTTCCTGTTCCAAGTTGTGCAGGAACTTCCTACGTCAGTGTCCTGATCCTAGTAAGAATACTGGAGAAAGACTGGACTGTCATATGGCATAGGCCTACCTGAAGGACACGCTCACAAGATTACTTGCTAATACTCCATTAATTATGCATTGAGCTTCACTGATAATCTTTGTCTTTGCTGAAAGCAGCCTGTGTGATTTATTTGGCTATGAAGACTATGCTGTAAGTCAACTAACGTCCGTAAACTGAACTGCAACATTTTTATTGATTATTTTGGACATTCTGTTGCTCATTTATTTAGCATATTTTATAAATTTCTTGTGGTTGCTGTGACAATTATTTTGCCTAAATAATATGCATGACTGCCTGACTGTCTCCACACCGCGAACATCACCTGCACTGATAAAAGCTTCAGGTGGTCTATGCAGCCCCTAAATATTACACAATTTAGGTAATTTTTTCTTATAAATGGGGTGAGAATGCAGCCTTCTCTGGCATCATTTTCAAGAAAAATTTTTGGGCCACCCTAAAGCACACACACACACACACACACATGGGTTTGTAATTATATCTTTGTGGGGACTCTCCATTCATTTCTGTGGGGAAGACTCTAATCATATCACGATGACCTTAGCCGATACCCAAACATGACCAAACATAATATGAGACTTTTGGCATTTTTGTTTTTTTGATTTGTAACATAAATCTAATCCACACACACAGATTAGGTATCTATATCTTTATAGGGACTCTCCCCACACACACACTCTCTGGCTTTAAATCCCAAACCTCATAAGGCAGACTCACTTGGCTATGCCGCGGAACCGGTACCAGAGCCGGTAGATGACAAACCGGGCCAGCTCCTTGCTCAGTTCCCAGCTGCAGAGCACCTTCAGCTCCCCGTCAGAGAGGCACTGCAGGTTAGTGGGACCTGGTAACATGGCTGGCAGAGGCAGAGAAGGACCCAGCATGTTACCGCTATAACCAGACACTAAACCGCGTAACAGTCTAAACTGAAAATCTTAAACATATCCAAGAATGTGACACTGGCAAGTAAAACTCTTAATCCATATAAAGAAAAAGCCTTCTGGTCTTTCTGCCTTTTTCCCCACAACACCTTTCAGACCTATACACACAGCTCTGGAAAAAAATGAGACCCTCTGAATTTTTTAATTGTGGTTAAGTCCTCGTTCTGCTGGCAGAAGGCTATGCTGAGCTGCAGGTTGCTTCCAGGTTCAAAGTTTCTGAGACAGCAGTACAGAAGGGCAAGGTGAAGCAGGAGACACTGGCAATGACCAAAAAACTAGCCAGGCAGAGGGCGGAAGCGGCCTTCTAGTGACAGAGATGACCGTCAACTTATCCATCATTGCCTCTTGAAATGAAGGATGACCTCAAGTGACCTTCAAATGGAATGGGAAGCATTAACTGGTGTGTGAACTGCACTGCTAGGACAGTTAGGATTGTCAGGACTGCAAGAAGCCCTTAAAGACCCATAAAGCAGGAAGAAGCCCTTCACCAACGAGGCTGGAGTTTGCAACAAAAAAAATTATATTTTACACAGACGCATTCACATAAACTGAGAAAAAGTGAAACTAAAAATGTTACTGTGGTTTCTTACATTTTTTTCCAGAGCTGTAAATACACACAGGTGTTTTCAGTGTCTCTCTGAATGCTCCCCCCACAATTCCGTAATCACTTACTGCCTTTAGTCTTCCACTGCACCACGGGGCTCCAGTCACCCCAGGATCCCCTTCCTACTGGGGCCCTTACTTTGGCCTCATACCAAGAACCATTCGCCAAAGAATCTGCCTCGATTTTCCATGCCATCGCTGAAACCTCCACGACCTGCCACAAGGAGAACCATTCAGATATTGTCCTAGAGTGAGTTGAGAGTGAACCTGCATTATCGAAGACGCATGTTAAAGCATCTTCTAATAATCAGCAATATAAAATACTACCTTTGAACGTAAGGCAAGTACTTTTACAGGCACAAACTTCAAATCAAACAGACCATTTGGACTCCAAATTCAGCACTAAGTCCCTGCCGACCTGCTCACCTCACTGGTCTGGTTAGATGTGAAGATGGTTAAGGAGACTCCTAAGATTCCCTGGACCACAGACTCACCTCCCAGTTGCCCTCCAGTGGCCTGTAGCTCAGCTGGTAATTCGCTGCAGGTGACTGACGTAAGCAGGTCCGCCAGTGTAACAAGGCCCCGCCCCTCTCAGAAAGTGTGGGCGACACGTTCAGCAGAAGACAGCTTCTCTCTGCAAAGCCGGCATGCAGACACAACTGTAGCAATGTACAGCCTTAAGTGCATACGGCCTTAGTGACGGTTTAACAGGTTTAACTACGCATAACCTCAACAACACACAAGTATAACCATGCATAGCCTTGACGATGCACAACCTTAACGATTCCTTTATAACAGTCATGAATCGTTCCCTGGATTTAAGGGTAGTTGCATAGGAGAACCGAGTTCTTGTGCTTGCAGATCAAGCCTTTGTAGATTACTAGTTCTAATCTGAATAACGGTTTCTGGCATAAAACCGTATTGAAGTCTTTGGATAATATTACCTATGAATGACTATCCCCCAGCCCAGGACTGACCATGTAGGGACAGGTTGAACACCCAGGACAGCAGGTGTACATGCGGCGTCCTGAAGAGGAATCCATCATTCTCTCCGATGGTAAACATGGTGGTGTTGTATTGGCACTGAAAGGTGGTCCAGCCACCCGGAAGGTGGATGGGGGGTCGGTATGGCAAGCATGGGGACTCTCTGGAGAGTGGGGGTACGAAATCGAGATTTAATCTTCTATTTGTTCATTATTAGGTTATCTCAGCTACTGCTCCTCCTTGGCAGCACCTGGCCCTCTCCTCCGCATCCAGCTCCACCCTCTCTCTATACCTGTATTCCTCTGTGTCCAGGTGAAACAGGAACACAGGGGTCCGTGCCTCAGTTTTCTCTGTCCAGCTGCAGCGGATGTAGGAGAAGTAGTCGTTGTGGCACTGCAGCGACTCCAGCAATGCGGATTCTGCAGGACAGAGACGGACAGCGATCGGCTCTGCGCCTCACGAATCTCCGACGTGTCTCTAGCACAGCGTTGCCCTGGAATGGCCAGCGACTCTTACTGTGAAACGCGTCGCTGCCGTAAGCCTGGTACATGTGGGATCCAGGGGTCGATGCCTGGGCTGGAGGAAGGAGAACACCCACACACCATATATGGCACACCCAGGCCAGGAGCATGGCAGGCTGGGGAGATCTGGCAAGGGGCAAGAGCTTTAAAGGAGAAAATACCTCTAGTTAACAAGGTTTGTGAGTCATGGAAAAACATAAATGCCAAATTAGCCTACCTTACCGTGACAGTAATTCACAATAACAATGTCAAGTAAAAGCACAGAAATGCACATTAGTGCAATTTTAATAAGCTTAACATAACTGATAGTGAAGATCAACATCAGTAGTCTAACCGCCCTTAATGATAAGTACAGTTTAAAATGACTACACTTTTACGTTTATAAAAGTTATATATCCCCCCCACAGCAATTAAAACACTACAGGAAGGAAACACATCAACACGGATGAAACGAAAAAATACATTTTTAGACATTTCGCGTATCTTTGTTTTCTCTCTAGGCTCCACACTGCACCGAACTTAAGAATCCAATCTTTTCTCCAAGGCGCATTAATATTTACTTACGCTTGTACAACATTCCGATAATATTCAACCATTTAATAAAGGAGATCATACCATATATTTAGTATGCGGTGTCCGGCTTGCTGGTTCCTTCCAAGATTGTTTGGAGTATTTCAACGTCATGTAATATTACTTTACATAATATTATTTTGTAATCAATCATATATGTGCCACGTTTAACGTACAGTCACTCAGTTATTCCTTTCGAAAAACGAAATTACGGCAGTTTTCCCACTTTCGATTAAAAAAGTGTATGTATTGTTAAAACGCCATTTTAACTGATTAAATGTAGTCTATAGGTCTGTTTATGGATAATAATAATTAAAAAACCCGCTCTCAGAGCAGCTTCAAAGCTTCTCAAAGCGCCGCAGCTCAAAAGCGCTTTAGAAAAACAAGACTAGGAAAAAGAAAATGCGGAACGCTGGTCCCCCACCGCAGGATTTCCACGCTGGATAGCGGGCGACACACATTGGCTGGAATCTCGATCGCTGTCGGAAACAAAAGAAAAATGCACGAAAAAACTGGGAAGACTGCGGATCCGGATCAGAAACGAAACGCTAATGAAACTGCCATTACAAGAATCCTAAATTCGGAAGTAGATTAGAAAAACACGCATTTAACTGTAATACGGTAAAAACCAGTTGTCTTTCATGTTACTGTGGCCCAGTTATCCTTTAAAGCGTTTGCTTTTGTCTGCAAACGTCTGCGTAACCAAAAAAGTGATGGAAAACAAAACAGACTCTTTCTTTCAGCTGATTTACTGCTGCCACAGTAAAACATTTACTAACTGAAAGTTCAAGTTGAAGTATTAAATAAAAATAGTCGGTACACTCAGTGACGTTCGCGGGTGAGCCTTTCATTGTCACCTGACACCGAACATAAATGAAATTGATATTAATCACGGTATCAAGCTGATCTTTTACCTCTTTTTATGTTTCCTTGTGTCATTTATTTCAATGATAGCCTACAGAGTCCGAGATACATGCGTCTGAGTTTGGCAGATCAAAGTAGTGTTTAGATTCATAATCACTTTCTGATCGAGTCATTTGATGCTTAGTTTCAGTAACGCTTTCATACTGCTGAAATTGCAAGGCAAACCTACAGCGAATTTAAAAACCATTTTCGACGTGATTAACAGGATATAGTTAGTAATAGTCCATAGAGTAGAATAGTATAACTGTTTATAGGATATATTCCAGTAAAAAATAAGTAAATAAAAAATGAAATTCTGTGAGACAGTTGCATAGTTGAGCTCACCTTGAATTTCCTTCCGTCTTTTGCGTAACTAAAAATGCACACATTTACACCTGTTTATCAGAGTTCATATTGCGAATAGTAAAGATATCGCAGTTGGTTTCGCTTCTGCTGAAGTGTAGATAAGCATAGCCGCGTGTATTAAGTGCTTCGACCACAGTGTGGTGTGGTGACCGGTGCGTTTCGAAATAAATTGATCTTGCTTGACTGTGCATAAGCATGTCTTCAGATGCATCCATAAACTCACATGGCTGCCCCCTGGTTGCTGAGCAGCAATATCTACAAGGAACCCCCTATGATCCATCAATTGCTTACGCAGTGCATGATATTAGGGACCGTTTCCCATCAAATACAACACGAGGGAGGGAGTATGTGAAACATGATGCCAATCCATCACACAGAAGACAATGTGTCATATCTTTGGACTGACAGATGAAACTTGCATAGGACTCCACACAAACAGAACAGGGAAAGGATTAAAACTAGTGAAGGCTAAATGAATCTTCAGGAACCATTTGCTGTATTTTCTTACTTCACTAGATGGCACTCTTGGTTTGCTTTGGGGGGTACTTTGAGCCCTTTTTTTCCGAAGAGACAGCACCATCTAGTGGGGTCAGAAAATACAGCAAGTGGTTCATGAAGCTTCACTTGGCCACCACTAATTAAAACCCTTCCCCAGTCCTGAATCCTGGGGATGTGCAGCAACAGTGCTACCCTCCGAACGACTGAACAGAGTTTCTGTTTTATTTCCATGGATCCCAGCACCAATCTATCTGCTTCAGAAGAGCTTTCCACATGTGGGAGCAGGACCCTGCTCTACACAGAGTCATCGCCATTTTGCAGATTCTCTAGTAACTTCTACACAGCTCGACTGGCACGCATCACCATGTAACTTATTTTTAATACAACCGGGATGGTTTACCTAGCAGGAATTCAGGTGTGCATCACACGATTCTGTTAAACTAGCTTGACTATAAAAAAAATAGTGTTTCGCTGTAAAATATGTTAGAAAACCTGACATCTGGGTTTGATGAGCAGATGTGGTGGTGCAGTGGTTAGCACTGTTGCCTCGCACCTCTGGGACCCGGGTTCGAGTCTCCGCCTGGGTCACATGTGTGCGGAGTTTGCATGTTCTCCCCATGTCGTCGTGGGGTTTCCTCCGGGTACTCCGGTTTCCCCCCACAGTCCAAAAACATGCTGAGGCTAATTGGACTTGCTAAATTACCCATAGGAGTGCATGAGTGAGTGAATGGTGTGTGAGTGTGCCCTGCGATGGGCTGGCCCCCCATCCTGGGTTGTTCCCTGCCTCGTGTCCATTGTTTCCAGGATAGGCTCCGGACCCCCCCGTGACCTAGAAGGATAAGCGGTTTGGACAATGGATGGACATTGGCAGCCTTTGTAGACTGTCAACTATAGAGAAGGAAAGACTCAACAAGAAGACAGGCCATTAACAAGTCTGCTGGGAACCTGGAAAATAAGCTGTTATTGCGATAACCTGGCTATACTTACGTATGCAGTAGTAACAACCTGCAGCTTTCAGATTTCAAGAATAAAGTCTAACAGTTCAAACTAAAAAATATCACAACAATCCTATGACCTACACCAGTCCATTGTCTGCTCAGCTAAGCCCAGTAGAGGTGCTGGAAAATCCTGCTTTGCCACAGAACCCCCCCCCCCCGCCAACATCGCCAGCTCACCTTCGCCTATCATTCCCTTTTTTCTCCTGTCGACATGCGTTCAGATCTAACAGTCTCTTTTTCCTGCTGTATGTTAATCTGGCATCGTATACATCCACGAGTCCATCCTCTGGATGCTCGTCACCCCCTGCCCCACATTAGATCTGCACCTACTTTTAATACTGTTTTTTTCTGTTTTTGCTATTTATCTATCTATCCATCCATCCATCCACCCACCCACCCACAGTGTTGTGAAACATGCCTGTTTACCGGGGCCATTTTTGTATAAAGGTGGTGTTGGAACCTTTTACCTTGTGAAGTTGCATTTAATTATTATACATTTGTCAGTTAGGCGCCAAGGGAAAATATGCAGTAAATGTCCTTAAACGAACAAACGTGTGGGACTGTCGCTGCGAATGGAACAGGTGCCCAGAATACCTTTGATGTTGTACCGCTACTCGACTTCCTGTGTGTTCATCACTGCCTGAGAAAAGTCTCTTTTAAAGAAGAACCCTTTTTATTTAAATATCGTGAAAATTACTGCAAAAGTAAAGCAAGAATAATTAAATTACTCTTGAGGACTAGACCCAGTTTAGGGGCCTAGAACTGTAAATGGTCTGTGTGGCACTGTGGTACCACATTGCACAAGTAGGTATCAAACATGACTTATGGAGAGACGATCTGTAACTTTCCACTGTAACTCAGTTCATACCTCAAACACAAATATGTCCCATGAGAAACGCACACTGTCAACATGCTTCTGAGCCCCTTAAAACACCCCCACTCGCTGGCAGCGTGGGGGAAATCCGTACAAACCGCAGAACCCCCCCCAGTAGGCAATAACAATGTCAGCAAGCTCTGATTGGCCCTCTGCCCTAACCCCCCTATTTTCAAAGACTGGTACAGATGAACCGGAAGCTCATGTTTGACTAATAATTAACTGGGGAATTTAAGTAATTTTACTGAAAGACAACTTTACATGAATGATTCCATCACAGATAAATGTCACAAAGACTGTTTTGATTCAGCACGACATAAGAAGTGAAACAGGAAATGGCATATAAGACAGATTTAACATACATAAATTGTACAATAATGAGATTAAACTCCAGGTTTGACTAAAGACACTTTATTTTATCATTAACACTGGGCTCTTGTGTAATATTTAAGCACAGACAGCGTGACTTAATTTCTTTAATGTTCCAATATTCTGTTTTTCAAGATAATGGACTGTGTACGGTGTACTTTTTAATTACTTTCAAAAACCTTTACTTGTTTTCACTATACACGGGCAATTTTACCAGGGGTGAAATTGCACCCCCTAGTCGTCAGATAAAAATGCCTTTTGAACACATTAAGTTCAATAAAATGAAATAATATTGTGAAGTAATATTTGAAAATGTGGCTTGTGTTAGTCATATCAATGTGTAGTAATAACTTCCTGTAAATGTATTTGCTACATTTTACAAATGTATGTGCAGTGCTTACAGAAGGTCTTGGGATACGTTTAATTCTGTAATAATGTTGCAATAATGTTACTGGTTTCATAACTAAAGTCCACCGACAAGTAGTGTTTAACGTATCTGCACATATCTTCCTCACGCACATTTTCTTTTTATTAAGTGTAATAATTTTTTGATTGACTCATTCGTTTCTGTTCCTGCCATTTTGTGGTTAATTTCAATTGTATAGTCATTGGCTCCCAAAGGGTCACTAAACACAAATGTTTTGGGTATCAATTTATCACTAATTGAAATGATTTTTTTTACTTTAAAGCTTCTGGTTGTTTCTAATCAGGGAAGACTGTTGCTTGTTTAGGTAGGTAGTACGTAACTAAACCTGCATGATAGTTTCATCAGGAAACAGACCACCAATTACTGAAATATATTAGTTAGCTGCAGATAAATAAAGTTAAAATAGAGCAAGTGGAAAAGCCTAATTTTTAGCTAATTTAGCTTCGGTAGGGGAGAGAGCTGGAACACCACTAATAAGGGATGAGAGTCATGTAATCATTTCAGTGTTTATCCACTTCCTCCCTAATCCCATATGGTGGATTTCAAGACTGGAAACTGGTACATGTCGATTCTATTAATAAAAACAGATTATGAGTTAAGAAAGTTATTTTTTTGACCAAGACTATATTTTACTTAGTATTTATACTATTGCAGATAAAATCATATAATTTGGATAAGATTAAATTGTAGTTTCTCAGGTAAACTGTGATGTATTTTTCCCCTGTTAATTTCAAACCACTATCCTACTACAGCAAGCCGAACAATAGCTAAGAGGTGGGGGGCTGTAACACATCTGTAAAAAGTGATACAACCATCCCCTTACAATACATACCGACACTTTCTTGATTTTTTAATAATCTTACAGAATGCCTAGACAGTGGAAAAGAAAGACTGAAAGAGGTGTGTCTGCCAGAGTTACTCCAGAGTTACCAAGAGTTATTCGTCAGCATTGTGACTCTGATTAAGAATACATACATACTGTACACACATTATTTTTTATTAGACTTACAAGATGCATTGTAGTAGAGTGTTGATTAAGCATACATACCATTAAGGAAGTTTGTTCTAGCAGATTAGTGGATTTGAGTTAGGGTCAGTCGCAGAGACATTGTTCTGGATTGTTTGCTTATTTCAATAAACCTCTTTTTGAAGTATATAGTATGGTGTGCCCAGGTTTTTTTTAATTCTTTTGTCTAACTGTTACAACTTACCCCAGCAAGTGTTACAAGCGGTAGTGGGGTAGGTTGTAACAAAGGGACACCATGTATTTGTCATGAACTCATGAGGTCTGTGATATTCTTGCAGAGGTTTGGCTTGGTGCAGTTTGTAGCAAACAAATGTGGACTCTTCATATAAAAATTTTAAAACTCTAGCTCAAAAATTCAGCGAGTTATAGGCGATAAAGCAAAAAGTGTTACAACCATACCCAGTCTCCCTTATATGCTGTAACTGCCTCCTTTTACATACAGTCTCAATCCATTTATGAAGGTAAATGAACAGGTTCAACACCATTTTAATATATAACTGCCAAGTTGGGGCACTGATGGTGACCCCATTGCTTTGCAGTCGCTCTGATATCGCGGTGACTGTCCGCGGTATGAAGATGTGTCAATCGTGTAGCGTCACTAAACCTTCTCATTCGCTCTGGATTTAGCCGCGCACCGTCACACGGGCCCAGAGACACGTGCGTGGCTACCGCGCGCTCAGGGCTCTGTGTTGTACACGGAGAAGTCCGAGGCCAGGCTGACGTGCAGCTCCCAGGGGTACTGGTTGATGGGCCGCTTGACCTCCCAGCCTCGCCGCCTGCCTTCCTGCACCATCAGCTCCACGTCCTCGTCGTCCAGGATGCGCACCATGTCCCCGTCTCTGTCTCGGTAATTCAGCGCGATGTCCTCCAGCTTAAACAGCTCCCTGAAACAGGACCACAGTCTGACCTTCACTGCTTCACTGTCCGGACAGCATCACCACACTGACCAGCACCGTTGCCATGGTAATATGATGCTGGACACACACACACACCCATAACATGCATACATCCATCCATGTTCCATAGCCATGTATCCAGTGCAGGACTGCAGCAAGTCTGGAGTCTATCCAGGGGAGACTCTGGACAAGATGCCAGCCCATTACACCAGTGTTTCCCAACCCAGTCCTCAGGAAGCCCCCAGACAGTCCACGTTTTATCTCCCTCCCAACTCCCAGCAAATCAGGAACGCCGAATACCTGGTGTGTGTGTGTGTGTGTGTGTGTGTGTGTGTTGGGAAAGAGGAGAAAGCAAAAATGTGGACTGTCTGGGGCTCCCTATGGACTGGATTGGGAAATACTGCATTACACCGACACTAAGGGCAATTTAAAGACACAAATTCACCTAACTAGCTTCTGGACTGCAGGAGGGAAAAATGAAACATCAAACACTTCAAATTCAAGCTGCGCCGTCCTCTGACCGTGACCACAGCCAATCCCGCTGTCCTCCCAAGCATCTGCCAGCAGGTGAAATTAGCGCTCAGCATTCTTGCATGGCACCATGCGATTAACAGTGTGATAAATAAGGCGGATTGGCGGGGCCGTGAATAGGAAGAGCGCCACCTGCTGGCTGCAGGAAGGTGCTGCATTCGGCTCATTTTGAGGGAGGAAAAATAACAAAGGCGCTATGAAAATTAGCCAGAAAAAAATATGGGGACAAAATGTGAAGCAAAAAGGTGGAGGATTCTGGAAAGATCTGCGATGATTTATGCAGCCTGAAATGTACGCAGAAGCGTTCCACAGCTCACGGGATAAAAAATATAAGTAATCTAACATAACACAGCAGATCCCCCAAAAGATAGATGAGTTCAAAACTAATAAGGTAAAACTGGAAAAACGTATTGGCACTCTAGTCAGGACAGTGAGCTGAATTTGGATATGCCCCGATGCATTGTGGGTAAGATGCCCCTCACCCAGGACTTGGCGCCCTCCATACCTCATCCGCGTGAACAGCTCCCTGTAGGAGGGCCTGGCAGAGAGAGCCTCCTCAACGCACAAGTCCCTGTGGTGTGACAGAGGGGCTCACACTCAACACCCATGAGCAAACCATCCAGGCAGCACGGCCTAGTCACCAGGCAGCACTGAACATTCTGTTAAAGTTGCACATACAAGATCATGGCTGCCGCAATATCACATAAATACTAAGAAAAAAATAGATTATGTTAGTTTTCGTTGTTTTCAATTGCTTCTATACGTTGGAGAATCTGTGTAGTTCAGCAAGAAGCTCTCAGCCAGCTTTTTCTTGTAACTGTGCTACAGCCTTTCTCCTCTTACCTGGTCTCCACGCCAGTGGGGCGATGGAGGTAGCAGCGCAGGCAGCTGTATGACCCTGCCGGGGGCCCTTCTTTGGTCCTTGAAGCATCTTCCTCACCTTCTGAATCACTATCTGGAAGGGGCTTGATAATCTTCACAAAGGATGCAGGAAAAATGCCTGTCTGGTTCCTGATGGTACCCTTGGGGGGAGGGGGGAGAGGGGTTATTCACACCTTACGGCATTCATCACCATATATATCTGAGGTTATGGGCGGGTCAAAGAAGGTACCCTAACACACTAACAATCCGATTCACATACAAACAGAGATATAACCACAATAATGTCATCTGAAAAAATCACATCAGCACATCAGCACAGTAATGTTTATGTCCAATAGTCTGAAGGGAAAGAAGTTTAGAAAGATTGTCACATAAGCCTCGTCTTCTACTGCAACATCTTTTTCACTGTCATCTTTTCTTTTTCTCATTCATCCCTCTTTTTATTGATCTGCTTCATCTTTCTCCTTCTCAGTCTATCCACCTCTTCAATCCCTCGTAACGCTCTCTCTCTCCCTCCGTGACTCTCCTCCTTCTGCCTTCATGTCCTGCAATCTCTCCCCTACATCACTGCATCCCTTCCCAGTGCCCCTCCCTCTCCCTCTCTCTCGCTCTTTCTCTCTCTCTCTCTCTCTCTCTCTCTCTCTCCCTCCATCTCTCCCTGTCTCTCCCCTTCAGCTCACCTCCAGCCAGTCAGCGTTGACTCTCCTGAGCAGGAAGATCACCTCGCCAGTGCGCAGGCTTAGCTCCAGCTGCCCGCTCCCGCTGAAGTCGAACACCACCTGGGACAAGCCACACGGACACAGGCGCACAAGTCAGGTGAGCTCTGTCCGCCGGCCGGATGCTGGGGGGGTGAGGCCCAAATGGGTGGAAGCAGAGTGTTGGGGAAAAGGGGGGACGAGAGGAGCGATGATCTCGGGGAATGAGGAGACCAAGACTGAGTAGCGAGTGGGAGGTCAGGAGTGAAGATCCGGATCGAGGTGGACGTGAGACACTGCGGACGTGAAGGAGGGATAGGAAAGAGAGAGAAAGAGAGGAAGGGATAGAGAGGCAGTGTGGGATGGAGAACTGGATGAGGGGCATGGAGTTAGGGTCCCCTAACACCACCAGCACCATAACCTGCATGCAGGACAGGTAAACCGTACAGGATGGAGCGCGACATGCAGGTGTGCTCCTCACATCTGCACCTTCCCATTTTCTGAGGGAGCGTGACGCAGCAGGAGGTGACAGACAGCCCTTCTGGGCTCAACGCCTGCGGGGGTCGGAGAATGGCGTGGCTGGACACAGGGTGGCGAGGGGGTGGGTGGGGGGGTTCAAGGAGTTGAGCGTGGTGGAAGTTTTTGGTGGCGTAAGTTCTGCGTTTAGGAATGAAGGATGTGGGCTATTGAGAAAGAGTGAAGAAAGACGAGTGATGGAGGAGTAGCTGAAGAGAAGTGAATAAGGGAGGTGAAGTACAGTTAGTGCGATCTGGGCACCTGCGGCCGTCACCTTGACTTTCCTGCAGTGTCACCGAGTCGGACACTGGCTGGGGGAGGCAAGGGGACACAGATAAAGGTGCAGGGGTCCGTCCGGGCAAAAGGTGGCTTGTTTGAGTGGGGGCGTACGGGGGACGGAGCGTGCGTGCTCATCCATGCTGTCTAAGTGTGTTTTGGCAGACAGACGTAAGAAGCTCCTAAATGAGACGAAACGAAAGTTTATCACTAATGCTGAAAGGACAGTGCCTCCCCCTGCCCAAGCCCCCACCCTGTTACCCTTGTTACAAAACAACGGTAACAGCACCATGGAGTCTGAAAGTTAAACTCAGACTAACTTTAAAATCCGTTTAAACACCGTCTTGCGAACACTGGAGACAGTAAGGCGGACGACGGGCTTGTCTGAAACCCGAAACCCGACTCTTTTATTAGCTGACCCATTAATCCTAGCGCCAAGTGGCCCGTTTGTAAAATAAGTTTAACTCCTGCAATTAGCGAGCCTCTAATTTCCCTCTGTACTGTGCCTTAATTAAACAGCAGGTCTGTCTCATCATAAAGGAGCATGACCTCATAATTGGTGCTGAAAGAGATGATTTTGGTGAGGAACAGAATAAGACAAGACTGTCAGCAGATATCAACTGATTAGCGTAACTCTAACTCAATGTCAAACCGAAGCTACACAGAGGCAGCACTGCGCATGCACATGCACGCACACGCACCCAGACACACACACCATCCCCACGCAGAGTGGAGAGAATTATTCTGATTTTGCTGGAAAGTCTGTGCCTCGTTTACATTCCTGTCTCTAGGGGGCAGCAGGGAGCAATAGGAGTTTCTGCTGTTTCGCCTTTGTGGAATCTATAACACTATGCTTTGGTAAACAGCCAGACTGATAAAAGTAAAAAAAAACTGTAAGCATAAGCTCTTGATAGAAAAACTGCAAGTGTCAGGTTTAGATGAAGCCATATTCAGAAAATAATATATAACAACTATAATAATAATAATGATAAATTCTTGTCATACGTGACATACATCTAGACCAAGGCATGCAATACCCCCTGAAGGCTGACCTTGTATATGTTCCCAGAACCCACGGGCCTGTATCACGAGGCTGGATTTCTTGTTTAGATGGATAATTGATCAGATCTAAGGCAGAGAGTGCTAAATGTAAGTGAACGAAGATAAAGGCCATTTAAACTGGGGTACCTGCATTCAACAAGTTATCTGGCTAAGCAAGAAATCCTGCTTTGTGATTCTGGCCCCCGGCCATGATCAGGTTTCCAGCAGCTGGCCTTGCACGGGTTTACAGAGCACTGGCCCTGCACGGGTTTACAGAGCACTGGCCCTGCACGGGTTTACAGAGCACTGGCCTTGCACGGGTTTACAGAACACTGGCCCTGCACGGGTTTACAGAGCACTGGCCCTGCACGGGTTTACAGAGCACTGGCCCTGCACGGGTTTACAGAGCACTGGCCTTGCACGGGTTTACAGAGCACTGGCCCTGCACGGGTTTACAGAGCACTGGCCTTGCACGGGTTTACAGAACACTGGCCTTGCACGGGTTTACAGAGCACTGGCCTTGCACGGGTTTACAGAGCACTGGCCTTGCACGGGTTTACAGAACACTGGCCTTGCACGGGTTTACAGAGCACTGGCCTTGCACGGGTTTACAGAGCACTGGCCTTGCACGGGTTTACAGAGCACTGGCCTTGCATGGGTTTCAGAGCACTGGCCTTGCACGGGTTTACAGAACCCTGGCCTTGCACGGGTTTACAGAACCCTGGCTTTGCACGGGTTTACAGAGTGCTGGCCTTGCACAGGATTTCAGGACCCTCGCCTTGCATGGGTTTACAGAATCCTGGCTTTGCACGGGTTTACAGAGTGCTGGCCTTGCACAGGATTTCAGGACCCTGGCCTTGCACGGGTTACCAGAGTGCTGGCTTTGCACAGGATTTCAGGACCCTCGCCTTGCACGGGTTTACAGAACCCTGGCTTCGCACAGGTTTACAGAGCACTGGCCTTGCACGGGTTTACAGAACCCTGGCTTTGCAGGGGTTTACAGAGTGCTGGCCTTGCACAGGATTTCAGGACCTTCGCCTTGCATGGGTTTACAGAGCACTGGCCTTGCACGGGTTTACAGAACCCTGGCCTTGCACGGGTTTTCAGAACCCTGGCGTTGCACGGGTTTTCAGAACCCTGGCCTTGCACAGGTTTTCAGAACCCTGGCCTTGCACGGGTTTACAGAGCACTGGCCTTGCACGGGTTTACAGAGCACTGGCCTTGCACGGGTTTACAGAGCACTGGCCTTGCATGGGTTTCAGAGCACTGGCCTTGCACGGGTTTACAGAACCCTGGCTTTGCACGGGTTTACAGAGTGCTGGCCTTGCACAGGATTTCAGGACCCTCGCCTTGCATGGGTTTACAGAATCCTGGCTTTGCACGGGTTTACAGAGTGCTGGCCTTGCACAGGATTTCAGGACCCTGGCCTTGCACGGGTTACCAGAGTGCTGGCTTTGCACAGGATTTCAGGACCCTCGCCTTGCACGGGTTTACAGAACCCTGGCTTCGCACAGGTTTACAGAGCACTGGCCTTGCACGGGTTTACAGAACCCTGGCTTTGCAGGGGTTTACAGAGTGCTGGCCTTGCACAGGATTTCAGGACCTTCGCCTTGCATGGGTTTACAGAGCACTGGCCTTGCACGGGTTTACAGAACCCTGGCCTTGCACGGGTTTTCAGAACCCTGGCGTTGCACGGGTTTTCAGAACCCTGGCCTTGCACAGGTTTTCAGAACCCTGGCCTTGCACGGGTTTACAGAACCCTGGCCTTGCACGGGTTTCCAGAATGCTGGCCTTGCACGGGTTTCCAGAATGCTGGCCTTGCAGTCACTGATCCAGGCTGGCGCCAGGACGTCTGCCTTTCCGCAGTTGCTGGCTGCAGACATAGCGACGGGAGTGAAAACCGCTAACTGGAGGTGGATGGCGAGCTCCAGCTCAGTGATAAGGGCCGGCTCTGAAGGTGAGGCTTCCCCTCAAGGCTGTGGATTCGGCAGCTGGTGTTCCTGCTTCCCAGGTCACGCCGGCATCAGTGCGGCAAATAGCACTGTGCCTTCCAGCCAGCCATCGCTGTTCCGGCACCTGAAACCCTTGATCCATTTTTACTCTAAATTATAGCCCCGTGTCTGCGATACTTTATGCTTCACCGTTACACAGACCTAGAAAATCTCTAGGAACGGTGGCAGGAAAGACATAAAGGGTGTTATGTTTGTAGTGGCTACTAGACACCAGCAGGAATCCATTAAAAACCTCGAATTACGAGTGGTTTGTAGAATAGGTGACATTTATGGTACGTTCATGGAGGATTTAAAGACAGGTATCTCACAGGAACAACCAGCAACAGACAAGCGTAGCTGTTTCCTGCGATATGCAGCCATCCACCACAAAACCATGCAGCAAAACCCGACGTTCCGCCGACGGCTGTTCTGGGCCACGACATGGTACACGAGATCCCCGGGGACAGCCAGGGAGAATCAGCCAATCTGAGACTCGCTTCTTACACCTAATTTCCCGTCTTTGAGAAAGATGGAGGAAAGTAGCTAAGCTTTAAAGTGGAGTTCAATAATCTATTCCGGGTGTCCGATCACGTTTTAAGGGCAGGTATTTTAAGCTGGGAGCAGAAGGAAAGGAAAAAAATAAAAGCCGGATTTATAAGAGTTTAGGGTGACTCTGGGTCACAGAACAGCAGTCAGTCAGGACTCCAATTAGAGTCGTCACCTAAATGAGGTCATTTACACACCGCAGGTCAGCTGGGATGTGCAAGAAAATTGGATTAAACCTTTTTTTTTTTGTTCATTAACGTTTTTTTTTAACAAAAGGGATGATGTGACCCATTTCAGAAACTCACTTTTCAATCTGCTGGGATGGATGGAAATATATATATAAATAAATAACTCCTGTTGCTTAGCAGAAACTTTTCAGTCTATCAGGTGGATGCTTTTCCCAGAGTAGATCAGGTTTAGCGTGTCTCTCACAGGTCCAACAGCAGAGCTGTGGCTGGGATCTGAGCCTGTAACCCACCTGGTTGCCAGTTCACAGGTCTAACTGCATCACACCCTGCTGACCTTGACACTCACATCCACCAGTGATGGAGCCCGGTGACCCTCTGTCGTTCCTGGGGGCCGGGGGCTTGAAGCCAGCGAAGGTGGACCAACACCCCCCACTCACCCCCGCCGAGCACAACCTCTCTGTCTGTGTTGCCATGGCCGCTTCTGGCCTCAGGAAGTCAATGCAAATCTAGTCTGGATGGCTGACCTCTCCCCCGCCCTCAGTGTCCTAGTAACCAAATTACACCACACACGGCTGTTTGGGGAGGTGACGGTTTAGAATGAGAAGGGGTCCTGGGTGGGTGGGAAATATCGTTTTGCATAGATCCGGAGTGTTTCCACGGCGAGTGACCCAGACCTTTATTCCGATCACATCCCCTCATCCGGCCAGTACAGACCTGCTACCCAGCCCAGATTCTGGCAGCCCCCCAGCACGGCTGATTGTGTGGTCACCTGACCCAGCCATCGCCCCCCCCCCCCCCAGTGAAACCAGCCTGCCCCGTTTAGGATGGAGAACGGCTCGCAGTCGCTCGGTCCCGAGAGGGTTCGCCAAATATCAACCAGATCCGGCACCGAAGCCACTAAGAGAAAAACATTTTCTTTTTTTCTGTTTGTTGGTCACTCCCCAAATAACATGCAGGAATTGTGGGTAGCCTCACAATAAAGAGGATGAAGTGCTGAGTGCGTCGCTCGACAGTGTCTGAAAATGAGAGTGCAGAAAAGGAAGTAGTGCACTGAGGCAGAGAATGTGCTTAGGTCTGTGTGTGTGTGTGGGGGGGGGGGGGGGGCAGCAGGCCCAGCCTCACTGTCCGGCTCTGTTCTATATGTCGACACGGCCCAGAGCCAAAGCGTTGGCCTGCTAATCTCAGTACAAGGTCAGCAGAGACTCCGTGAAAGGGAGAGGAGCTCCTCTGTCTGTAACACATAGAGACACACACTCAGATCACCTGCATACCTGCGCACATCCACACCCGCTACACATACCTGCGCTCACACCCAAACACCAGGCAGACGAATACACACATAACACCGACACACGGTAATATGTGCAGGGAGTCTTCCACATACTTCTAATGACTTTCCAGCAAAGGCGTACCTAGTGCGTCCCGCCCACCATGAATCGACATGCTCCACTGATCACCAGGAAGCATTCGAAAATACCCGCAAAGTGGGCGGGTCGTCTGTTGCATCAGAAAACAGGGAGCAGTCAGTATGGGGGTGATGTGCGGCTCAGCAGGTTAGGGCGCAGTGCTTGAGGTGGGGAGGATGCTGGTTTGTATCCCAGCTGCCTCAGAGTATGACCCTTAATCCCCTTCCCAAGTACTCCAGCGATGACCTGCCCTTCCCTCTCATATAATGCTTTGGATAAAGGCATCTGGTAAACGAATGAAAGGTAACAGAGCAGACATGCATCCGTATGAGCTGAATGCGCGTGTCGTCAGCCATCTTTAACGATGGCTTTTGTTGCCGTAGTCACCGTCTGACGGCGCAGTTAAATCTCCGAAACCAGCGACCGTCCCGCTGACGCCGTGGCGGCAAGCAAACTTATTTCCTTCCGGAGGGGGTTTAAACGGCCCATGGCCGCAACTTTAGAACATACCCCCAGCTCCCCCCCCCCCCCCCCAACCCCGGTAAAGACGGCCGCAGAATACGAATGGCAGTTCACTTTTTTTTATGCACCTAGAGCTGCAGGCGTGAGGGGAATGAGAAAGTGGAGGAGGAGCACGTCCCGGGTAGACAGGGGGCTGCTGGGTAGGGGAGTCAGAGCATGGACAAATGGGGGGGGCAGAGAGAAGTGCTGAAAACGAGAGAGAAAATGAGAAGCTGATTATACAATGAGAAGGATGAGGGTGGAGGAGGAATTAGAGGAGATGAGTTTGAAAGAGTGATGAGTCTGATGGTTCTGGAGCGTAACGGGGCGTTTCTCACCGTCTGCGCTGTGGACCGGTGTCAGCAGAACCAAGGGGTGCTGGGTGACCCAAATCTGATAACCCTCACCCACCCCCCCCACTACGCTGCCAATGACACCATGTGTTAGATCTCCATCATTGCCAGTTTACCCACATCCCCTGGGGGAGCGTTTTGGGGGGGTACACCGTGTGCTGGTTTCAATTCCACCTGGGTGCCTGAGCACTTGATTAAATTGTTCCCCTAATTGAAGTAATTTAACCTTCTCTCTCGGCATTGAGGCTGTGGGATGGTGTGCGGGAGCTGGATAATCAGCACACGCTGCCTCC
The DNA here is from genome assembly GCF_023856365.1 of Brienomyrus brachyistius. Taxonomy (NCBI): domain Eukaryota; kingdom Metazoa; phylum Chordata; class Actinopteri; order Osteoglossiformes; family Mormyridae; genus Brienomyrus; species Brienomyrus brachyistius. Next base: position 7,963,734 of record NC_064537.1, read on the forward strand.
CCCCCCTGTCCAGGAGGGGGCGCTCCTGCCATCAGCCCCCATCTACCATATGATTGATCAGGGCAGGGACTCTGCTGTCATTTGGCAAAATCGATCCTGCAGACACCTATCACCCTGCAGCAAACTTCCGTTTATCAGACATTCATGTTGGAAATGATTCAGTCGTCGAGGGATGGTTTAGTCAGGGCGCCAGAGTGTAGACCATGTGACTGTGGCCAAGTCCCCATTAGCCAATCAGAATTAAAGGACTAGTACTCTGTGGCCAGTCACTCTCTGAACTGGTAATGATCATTCATTCATGAGCAAAATGACACACATTAACAGCTATGGGAAGACCATTCAGTCGGAACTTTGGGTAAAACTAAAAGGATGTTTTACCTCTGCTCTCGGCGACGACAGAAGGTCCGGTTTAGGCTTGACGGTTTTTCTGTTCAGAAGAGAAAAAAAAACAAGACCCAGTAAGGGAACCATGTGAGACAGGAGGTTACGCAATGTCCGTCCTTGAGTAAGCTGGATGCTAGATGGAGACATCCTCAGATCTACCCCTGCAGCCCCGACGAGGGCTTCATGGTGTCTGGTGGGGGTGAAGGACTCTTCCAGTCTCATCACGGATCCACAAAAACAAGAAAGCGCACTGTTTGGAAAGCAGCCATCGTGATGTTCTGATGAAGGCCCCGAGAGTTCATGACACACGTGTTAGCCCCCCCCCCCCTCGGAAAGCACGAATACACGGCACGGATTATGGCCTTACATGCGGCGGGTTGGGGGACGGAGCCGGCGCAGGGCGCGTGGAACCTGCAGGCTGTCTGAATCCGTCTGGTAGAAGAACATCTGGATCTCCTCCACCATCAGGACCCATGTAGGCAGTGATAGCAGCTTCTGGCCGCAGAGAGAAAGGTGGAGCAGATTATTTTTGGGCGATTCAGTCCTCATCGTTACCCTGGGTAACAAAGAGGGTCAAAGAGCATAAGCGTGCACACACACACACGAATGCGCACACACAGACCTGTACTCGTATCTTTGTGGGGACCATCCATTCATTTCTATGGACAAAATCCTAATCCCAACATGACGACCTTAACCCCAACGCAGCCCTAACCTTAACCGTAAGGAACCAAACAAAATACAGGACTTCTGGCATTTTTAGTTTTTTGATTGCAGTCAGATTTTTATGAAGTTGAACTTCCCCTTGTGGAGATGGTCCCCACAATGTCAAAAAAACAGGTTTAATCACATTGTGGGGACATTTGGTCCCCATACTGTAATGTATATCTGAACCACACACACACACACATACACACACACACACACACACACACAGGATGCAGGGCTGTCCATCACACCCCATAACATCAGACAGGTTTGTGAACTATGGGTGGCAGTTTGGAAATAAGAATGAAGAGGAACTCATGAGAGACCAGAAGATATGATGCGCTGCATGCAGGCAGAGGGGGGGTGGGGGGGACACACTGGGGCCCGATGGGGGCTATAAGCGCCTCAGCATTTCACCTTCATGTAATTGTTCAGCTCTGGGATGCGGTTCTCTGCAATCTCCTGCTTGTTTCCCACGTACACCTTGCCTGTAAAATTGCATATCTGTGTCATTCATCTTGCTTCTTCCCATCCGGGATTCACCATCCATCCATCCGTCCACGCAGTTCCATAGATCCTTATCCACTACCGGGTCTCAGGAAGTTCAAGATGGGAGGGGCACCCGGGCTGGGATACGAGATCATCACAGGACACACACACACAGACACACACACACACTCATTCTCATACATTAAGGGGCAATTAGAGACACAGATTCAACACAAGTGCTTTGAGGCAAGCAGAGACCCCTGAGGAAACCTGCAGAAGAGAAAGAAAACATGCAAACCCCTCACACAGATGTGGAAGTGGGATTGAAACCCATAACCTGGTGGTGTAAGGCTCCAGTGCCACCATGGTGTCCTGTCCAGAACTGGAATGTAAATTACTCTGCGGTTTGCTGTCGAGTCCAGGTTCTCGTGCATCACGTTTGCTTAGCAAAGCAGTAGCTCCACTTCCAGGCTTCTCAAACTCCCACCCTGCCGGATACGGAGCCTGCAGCAAGCCGACATACACCTGGTGCCTCGTGTCACATGACTACCTGTCCAAATAATGACTCTGCTCAGACCTCTGAGCACTAATATTAAATAAAAACGGGAACAGCGCTGCCCTCGACATCCCCTTTGTCCAGGAATATGCAAACATATGTTTGTTAGCTTGTGAGTTCACAGAGATTAATGTGCACGTGCGCAAAATCTATTATGCGTGGCAAATATGCTCCGTCACAGAATAAATGATGGAACAGAATAATGATATTTTATTGATCCCTATGGCACAATTATCTTTTCTGCTTATCTTATCTTGCTCTGCATAAGACACATATACAGGTGAGAGGTTGGGGGTCACAGTACAGGGTCAGCCATTGTGCAGCATCCCAGAGCTGGGGGGTTAAGGGTCTCGCTCAGGGACCCTGTGGTGGCATCACTCTACCAGCCCTGGGATTCGAACCAATAACCTTCCAATCATATGCACAATTCCAGACCTGCTGGACCATACAACACCCACCAACAAGACTGAAGAGCACCCTTTTGGGGCACCTGAAATACCACAGTAGTACTCCCTGCTGCATAAACAGACGATGATGTAGGTACTTTTGGCGAAAATACTACGCAAAATAATCCACATACAGTATTAAACTGCAACAAAGGAGAGATATTTAGCATTTTGAAATGAAGCAGGCAGCTGGAAATAGATTTCGGCCAGTCTGTCCGGTCTGGCAGTCCTGGGCAACGAGTAATTAAGAGCGATCTCACCGGCCCTTCATCAGCAGCAGTATTGTTCCATTTGCCGAGAGCCGTGGTGTGACACAGCAGAGTCGTGAGGATTAGGGCTGGGGGGGCGGCAGCTGAACAGAGGAATAGATCACAGGGTCGGAACGAGGGAAGGCTCACGGTAAATAAATGATGAGATCCGTCACATTAATGTCCCGTGAAAAGAGGATAGAGCTGATGAGGGAGGGCAGGGAAGTTAATTTAAAGCTGGAGACTGTGTGCGTGTGCGTGTGTGTGTGTGCGCGTGTGTGTGTGTGCGTGTGTGTGTGCGTGTGCACGCGTGCATGAGCCAGAGAGAGAGAGAATGGCGACCCTCCTTTGTCTTAACTTCTGGCAGCCTTCTCCTGCACCCGCTAAGCCCGTCCGCAGGTGCGACTGTCCCGCCCACCTGGAACCATTACAACTCTGCTCGGATGGAGAGGCAGGAACAGGAAGGAGGAGTAGGGGCAGGGTGGTGGTGGAGGGGTGCTGGCAGGTGGCGGATTTGCCCCGGGGCATCCTGGGTAGTGCATTTCCGCTGTGGTAAGGCGCGGGGAAGTCACAGACGTTTCAGGGTAGGGGGAACTAAGGACTCTGCTCTGCTCGCCTGTAATCAGCAGATAACTGTATGAACTAGGGTCACGGATGTGAGCCATGGACTGGGAGCTGTTTAGTTAGAAAGCAAAATGCAATCTCATACGTTGCTCCGTTGACCAACCCGTTACTTCCTTAGGGTGCCAATTAAACTCCCCCTCCCATCCTCCAGTTCCCATGTACTATGGATCTGTTTGCCAATCAGAAGCTCGGGTTTTTTAACAGCTGTCGTTATGGGATTTTCCACTTGAAGGCCTTCTATGATGTAACTGGCCCCCGGACGGTCATTCACATGCAACTTCCCTATTCCTCCGTCCTGTCCTTCACCTTCCTGTCATTTGACAGCTGAGTTGCATCATACCGGCAGCTTCCAGAAAAACTCACTGCCCGGGCTACTGCCATTCATCAACGAAATCCACAGCTGTAACAGAAATCTAGAATTCATACATCTGGCCCATCTTCTTCTTTGCGATTGCGTGAAAGTTCCACTCCCACTCCTCAGTCCATTTGCCGGGCATCTCGAGGACCTCCTGATAGGCGTCCGAGTTTATGCCTGTCGTAACGCACGTTGCCGCAAGCTGTAGGCACATTGATAGACTAATGCTGGACGTTACTGACAAATCTGGGGTCTGCTGAAGCTCTGGTTTTGCATGACGTTAGATTTTTGCCATTTTTCACAGGTAGAAGGAGTTTGCGTAAGTAAATACCGCAAGCTTGGTAATGAGCAGGCATTTGCATGAACGGAGACACACGGGGTTGCACAGGGGCACCAGACAGGCCGACTGCAGCGATGACACACCTGGCAGGGTGGGCAGGGTGCAGGTGTACTGCCTGATCTGGCTGTCGCCGGCAAACTTGAGCTCCAGGGCCTGGTGAAGGGCAAAGAATTCCCGGTACCGGCGGTAGATGAGGTACTTGCTGCCCCCCTTAGTCTTCACCTCGATCACAAACCGCTGACGAGGGGAGAGAGATCCATTACCAGTCACCTTCCAACCGCAGACCCTCTCAGCTAGTTACTAACACAGCAGTCACGTCCAGTACAGCACGAGTCTGAACCTCATGACATACAGGAAACACAAGTGCATTACGACAATGAGGCTAAATAAGGTCGATTTATGTGGGTAGTACAGCTACCAAGGGCTTACTGGCAAACGACCATAGGGCCGGGATCCAGGGTATCCCTAGTCCAGGAAAGACATTCTGGTATTTAATGGTACATTTCATGGGGTCTTTATTGGATTGTAGTTTGCCTGGCCTCTCCCCACAGATCTGTTCTCTGATTACGAAATCACACAAACCCCCTCTACCAGGCAAGGTCAGGACCCTCAGTGGGGTTTAGGCAATGCAGAATCACCGCTTCGCCAAACTGCACGAGACCAGAGTGCTGGAGAAAGCCCAAGCAAGCTCCACAGGCAGAGCCAAGAGCGGGATTTGAGGCCCCGCCGTCGCGCTAATCAACGGCGCTGTCCGCGAACACCGATAACGGCAGAAACGGCAGAGAGCCCCTCGACCATATTAACGGGCGTTTTCAAAGCCTGGCCGGCGGCAGTAACCGTGCGGCGAAGGCGCTCACATAGAAGACCATGAAGCCTCGCCGCTCCTCGATGTCAGCTATCATGGCACTTATTGGGATGTTGTCCGGAAGCTGGTCGAAGTCGCTGCAGGGAAAGCGACACAAGCAGGGATTTATATGGCATGTTTAGAAAATCTCCGTATCACGGCTGGGAGGAAACCGCAGCGCGTTTGAATTAGAATAGAACAGAAACGGGGAAACAGATAATAATGGTGGTTTGATTTCATATCTGCCTCAGCCATGAACATACATAGTGCCAATTTATCCTTGTTAATAATAATCCTTGTTCTTAACACCTTTAGAGTCCAATTTTCTTGGAATTTCACCTTGGGGAAATTATAATATTCTGTCTATGTTTCAAAGGGCATAGGAGACATTTTGATATTGGGAAGGGGGGCAGCATAATAATTTAAATGCATAGGTCTATTTATTAGGGGGTAAAGAATGAAGCCAAACTATTTGGGGCGGGGGGGGGAGTAGTATCAATCATCTGTCTGTCTGTCCTTCTATCTAGCTATTTAAAGAGTTGATATAGTTAAGCCGCAAATACACGCACCATTACTACCGTGAATTCATGCTCATCAAGCTTGTTTTTCCTTACTAATTTACAGACAGTTCAAAAACGGGAATGATTCAGCATCCCGCATTTCAAAAACGCCGTAACTCACTGAAAATCGCCTGTCACCGATATTACCGGGCTCATCACTGGCGGCTGTCCAAGGTGCATGACAGATAAGTCACTCTCTCACACACACGCTGGGACCACGTCTCACCTCTCATCTCTCAGCTGTCGGGGCAGAGACATGACTGCGGCCGCGGCTTGGAGCCCAAAACCCGGCCAGACGTCGATCGAAGGTCCTCGCAGATCTGAATGCAGGAAGCTGAAGTTTTCCGATGTCGGCCGGAGAATTTCACAGAGCCACGCCTCTTTACACGAATGGTGAAGCAGTACAGTTTCGGTTTGCCTTACAGTGAGACGGCCATATATTAATTTGCGATTGTGATCTGCTCCGTATTTTGCAACATTTTATACGTGGGTCGTTTCTGACTATAATTATTTTCCAGAAACAGACCTAAATATCATTTGTCATTCACAAAGACAGCGAAACAAAAGAATACGAAAATTATTACTGGAAGTATCTGAGAAATCACTTCAGTCACTATTTATTGCTAATTATTAATTAATTATTAATTAATTATTATTAATGGTGTGTATATAGATTGTCGGAGAATATATGCATAAACTACGTGACTAACTATTCATGCAGCATCAAACACAAAAATGAAAAAAAAAATGCAACGGAAACTTTATGCAGTTGCCGCAGTGTGTCGTGCTGCTACCACACGGTGGCGCTGGAGCGACTCGAGCGAAAACGCTTCTCTGATTATACGTTATAGACCGTTTACTGGTGTAAAGTAACGAAGCATAATTACTTCGCTTTGTACCTAATTAGTTTCTTTTCTGGATTTGTACTTTACTGGAGTAGCCTATTTTAAGTTGTTTAAACTTTTACTTTCACTTCGCAACATTTATGAGCCGAATAACTACTTTTTACTCCGACAAATTCTGCAGACCATCGTTACTCACCCAACAGAAAAATGCTCGATTCTGGGTGAAATCAGATTTTTCTAAACTCATAATCGCTATTTCGTCTCACGATTTTGCGCAATATTATTATTGTTATTATTATGCATGTTGCTTATTTTTATTTTTTAATTGTTTGTGCTGTTGTTTTGTATTACATACCGTCTTAATGAAGGCAGAAGAAACAACAGGTCTTTGTAGATGTACACGATACGTAGGCTTAGGTTAGCATGCTGATACTGCCGGCCGACATTTAAACTTTATCAATATTCAGAATTAGTGGCACCAAAGGTAAAAATACAACCCGGCCTACTGAATTAATGGAGGTGATTGCATTGGGCGACCATGGTCCATAGTTGACGACGACCTGATTTTAATTCTTTATTAAATCTGGCCTGGAGATCGTGGTCAGCAAATTTGTCCACTTTCTCCAAATAAAAAGAAAATAATAGTAATTTACCGAGATAAAGTTTTTTTTTTTGTATGATGAGTTGATTTGAATGTGTGGTTCTTTTTATTTTTGATACTTAAGTAGCCCGATTTTTTAAATCAGTATTATTATTTTTTTTTACTTTCACTTGAGTAACCTAGCTAGTATTTTAGTGAACTTCTTTCAGTTTTACTTGCGTGACATTATGGTGTAGCACCTGTACTTTTTTAGTGCTTTTTCCACCACTGCGTGTGTCCATTGAATCTGAACATTTATAAATAAAAAAAAAAACAAAAACGGACAAGTGAGCACGCAGGCTGATCCTTTGCGCTGAACTCTGGCATTAGAGCGAATGCAGGTTCTCCGATACCCGCGGATACATTTACCTCCAAGGTCGGAGCAGCTGCCGCCGCGGCGCGCGCCCGTGCGAACGTAAGTAACACGCGCGCGGCTGCGCTACAGCGACGGGAATGCTATACATGTGGCGCGAGACCAGGAAGACTGGCAGGCCTGGGCACCCAAGTAGCATGCGAATCCCGTGCCACGCATGATTAGAGTTACAGCACTCCTCCGGAGCGTGGGGGGGGGGGGGGTGTGAATGGGACATTCACATGTTGGGAGGACAGACCATACACCTCACAGGTTATTTGCATGTCGGGGGTCTTCCAAAACATAAGGTCCCTTTCTTTGTTACACTCTCTCCTTCCCGCATTTGGCCGAAGTCCCATAATACAGTATGACACTTTGTATTATAAGCCACATGCTGATGGCAGTGTGTGCACTTACGCGGGCTTGTTTGGTGCATAAATGACTCACACGCTGCCTGCACGCATACACAGCTATACAAGTTCAGTATTAATAGCAGTCATGACCGGTTTCACAGCATTTCCACAAACGAAGCAGCCCGATCGAGAATACCTTCCCATGAAGGTATGACAGCCAGCCTCTTCTCCTCTGCAGATTCCAGCTGAGGAGAATGTAAAGAAGCTGTGAAAACTCTAGGGGGCGCTGTAGCTCACGGGGGGGGATGCGGGTTGGAAGGAAGTAGAGCCTTTAGGTTTTTATTGGTTAGATTAACAACAACGGCAGTAGGCATGTATTTGGTGTTTATGGGGGGAGGGGGGCTCTGACTGGTCTTTAGGTAACAACTTCTTCTTATTGCGATCATTCCAGCGCTACTCGTTGCGATGCCATATGCAAGTCAACTGGAGCTCACAGCCTGCGCCCCCCATCCCCATGGCCCCTTTAGTCTCAGACACAAACACTGGTACCAGCTCTAACCCCCCCCCCCCCCCCCCCCCCCCCGCTTGTTCTTCCACCCCAGCCTCTTCCATGTCACCTGTAGTGGGCTTTAACAGCCTTGCACCTGGAGGCGAGATGCCAACAGCGACCTCTGGTGGCAAGGAGCAGAATTCGCATACCTGGGCAGAAATGAATCAGAATCGGTCCCTCCGTCACCCAGTGTGACACACCCATGCTCTCCGGTGAGCCCAGCCCATTCTACATGGGTCACGGTTCTACACGGGCCCTCCAGCTCCCCTCAATAAGCCTAAATATAACCTCTAGGGGCCACGTGAAAAAATCTGAGAGACTGGGAAGGAGAAGGTCAGGGAAAGGGCAAGCTAGGACCGAGCGGAGGTCGTGCGAGGCCTCGCCGCACCCCTCTCTCCCCACGCCGCTCGGTTCCATGCCCCCTGTGTCCGTCCAGAACCCGTGGCTCGACAGTCCTCGTCACACGGTGCCCTGTTCTCCCTGGTGCTTTTGAAAATGTGCTCATCGTAATGGAACCAGAAAGTCAGAGTTTTGTATTAGCTGAGCTCAGGAGGTTTATCTGATCACCCGTCCCCCCTTTTTTGTGCTGCCTCCTTGTCATGACCCCCCCCCCCCCGCCCCCCCACCAGCTGCCCCAACCCACCCCCCCTTTTCCTCATTTCCTTCAAACATACTTTCAGGCCACATTAACACTCCCTTGTAATTTCACGGTCAGTGCCGGTTTGATCCGCCTGCTTCTGCAGACCTCATCATCTATTAATTGGCTTTACTATAGACCATCAATTGTTCTGTTACAGCCTGCCAGGCCCCGTGTGAGTCTACAAACCAAAGCAAAGGCTCCCCCCCCACACACACACACACACACACCCACTCCCCCGCTGATATAGATACTGCCTGGTGACGTAAGAGGAGATGCAGGGGGAACCATACAGGATGATGTCATCCGGAGTGTTGAGTGACATTTATGTAATGCCTTGTGAGGGAATCCCCTAACCACGATGTAATCACAGAACACGCCGACATGTAACCCTGCCCCAGGCGAGAAAAAAAAAGGCACACTCTTGCAAATATTTGTAACACCCTAGGGAAACAGCTCAAGGTTCGCTGGAACACTTTCAGGAGCCGCGGGCTGGCTAACGAACACGTCTGAGAGTGTAAACAGGCACTTCTGGCTTCTCAGTGCCCAGGCTGCGAGCTGTGAGATCATACAGGGGCTTTAGTGGAGTCCAGACACAGCGATGCATCGTTTTATTTGCGTCGGTCCAACCAGAGTGGTTGTATTATTCATTTAAATGGAGCAATTAGAGAAAAATGATTCATAGAACCAAATGCAATGAACAGAAAGACATTAACACATAATGCACTTAATCTATTCTCTATCCAGCTAATGAGGGACCAGGGCTGGTGAGGCAGTGAGTCATGCTTAGGTTTATATTGACCAGAGTAACAATATCAAGAAATAACATTACATACAACTGTAGATCCACAATCAGGTATTAGCATAACTGGTATATAAGTACATACTGTATTCAGTTCAAAGGTTAAAATGTACAGTGATGTCTTGTCATAACAGTGCAAATGCTCTCAAAATAAATACACAGCTGTGCTGTCATGACAATCAAATCACTACACATTTTACCACAAATATGTCCTTGTGTGCCAGTTATGTTAATCCCTGTACATTACCCTTCCATACATCCATGTTTAATAGCTGGTCAGGGTTTAGTTAGGGTCACACAGAGCATTGTTTCATGGGGGTCCTCAGAGACCAGCAGACGCTCTATGTTTTTTGCTCCTTCCAACTACCTGCTGGACGACCCCCATTTTTGCTCCCTCCCAGAGGTAGCATAAATGTGGATCATCTCGGGGTCCCTGGGAATTTAGTCGAGAACACTGGCATAGAGCACAAGGCCGGGGGTAGACCGTGGACATGATGCCAGTCCATTGCAAGGTAGAAACACGAGCATCACTATTCACGCAAAATCACGCACTATGGAGAGCTGGAATGATGAATGGATGATCTCCCAACTGGACTCTAACTGGAGTCTCAGTGACCTGAAACCAGCTGCAGGAAGCTGAGGATAGTGTATGAAATCATAGGCCTGCATGCACACACCAAAGGCAACAGAACTGCTTTTCTTTGGACCTGGAGAACTTCGAAGAAGCCAACAAGACTATAAAACACTATGGAAGTGTGCTTCAAGAGCAGTGACGCATCTCCAAGCTGCATGTGTCCTACTGGTCACTAAAATGTCAAACAGCCGCTGGACAAAAATACAGTCTCTGATGTCAGTGGTGTCAGTAATTGTGATGGATCAGAATGGACCAACAAAGTTCTGCTTCAACACAGACCCTGAAGTAAGCTGTTGGCAGAAGGGGGTCTCCCCAGGACAGTCAGAGGTACAGGCATTCCCTGGCATGACATTACCTGCCCCACCCCCCCCCAAGAGGTCTGCAAGTGACACCGGGTATGCATGGCGGGGATTTTGGCCGCTGGCCTTTCCCGCGTTGGCGGAGTGGAAGGCTGATAAATTTAGTCTGAGAATGAGAAGTTGGAGTACAAGGAGTAGAGAGGAAGCCATAAATGGAGATGGTGAGGTCCTTCTGTCGCAGAGGATGGATGGGTGAGGGGGTGCAGCCATGCTGGAGGGCTTCCTGCTGGGGTACAAGCAAGCAGGGGTCTCTAGCAGGAAATGAGTAACTGGGAGTGCTATGGGATTAATGATGCTCAGGAATGAGGGCGGAAATAGGGAAGGAGGGGAGAGCAGTGGGAGAGCTGAATGTGATCCAGTTATTAACTGGGCAAATCCATCCATTGTTTTGTTCTCCGCTTAATTCTGTTCTTATATCCTCCCATGTTTCAAGGATTTAGAAACTGTGCACATGGTGCAGGAACCAGCACTAGTGGCGCTTTTCCACTGGCATACAGGAACCAGGCCGTATCCCTGCAGAAACACTAGTTACAGCACGGTTCCAGCTCGCACTATTGAAGGGTCGGCTCAGTAAAAGCATTACCTGGATTGGAAAGTGAAATTGCTAGTGGAATTAGCAATTCGCTTATATAAATCTACATAACAAATCCATTCCATTAAGCGGTTCTATAGTACTTTATTAAGTAGGAGGTTAGAAATGTACAAGTTCTGAGTTACTGGGAATGCATCAGTACATTGTGATACTCCACAGTACATTGTGATAATCCATGCACAAAATGCCTTTATTTTCATGCATTTCGACCAATCAGATGGTGGTGACATAACCAGCCTGGATTGGTTACCGGTTCAGCATTGCCATATCAGCAAGGACCATATCAGTGCAGGTACAGCTTGTGTAATTTACAATGGTGAACCGTCTCGGTTCTTGGTGGCAGTGGAAATGCACCATAGGTCTCTCTCTTAGATCAGGATCCTGTACTGATTGTTGCCAACAGGCAATATCCATCAGCTTGTACAGTAAGCATTGTTGAATTGGACGCTTGTGTCATAAATCATCTTCGTAACACCGTCAGAGATGGTTGTGTATGACTTTATCTGAGCCTGGGGGTAATTCTATTGATCCTAGGACCAGGAGGGAAGGTCTTTCATGAACTCCACCCCCTCACAGCGCAGTCCGGAAGGTGACCCGCAATCCAGTGTTTGGGAAGGGGTGAAATGTGTGTGCATTGAACAGCGCAGCCATTTGTTTCGAGCTGGGGGGGGGGGGGGGGGGGGGCAAGCATTGGACGAAAGGGCACAGCATCCTGGCACAGACAGAGCACCCATAATAGTCAGCCAAAACGGAAACTCGTAGAAGGTTGCCAGTTTGCGTAGGGGGCGGAGATCAGGGAAGGGGGGGGAAGGTGTCGGAGCAGAAACCATAGGTAGGAGTCAGCAGCGATGTGGGAGGCGAAGGAGCCCAGATGGGTGAACAGAGGAAGAGAGAGAGAGATGGAAAAAGAGACAGAGAGGGAGAGTGGGTGCTGGGGGGCAATTATTAATAGCCATTGATTTGTCCATGTAGTGGAGAAAGTGATACGGCCAATGGGCCACATAGCATCTCGACACTGGAGGACAAACAGCCTCCCATTTTTTGTCCTAAAATAGAGTCTGCAGTGAGACTATAAAAGACAAATAGTGGAGAGAGTCCCCCTCACCTCTGCCTTGGGCAGCCACCTGACCTCCCCCGGAGGCCCCTCGCTCTCGCTTCTCCTGCTCTCTCCGGTGGTCGTACCCCCCCATAACACAGGTAAGGCCCATCAGCGCCAGGCAGGCAGGGGATGTGGATGCGGGGCCATGGGTGTAGCTAGGAATTCGGGCCCCCCTGACCAAATGTCAGCTTGGGGCCCCCCGAAGGGAAATTTTGCTAACCAAGGGAGGGGGGAGTCACCGTCGGTAGATTTTGCTGATCGGAGGGTCTCCACAGTAGATTTTACTGACTGGGCCCCAATGTTAGGTTTTGGGGTCCCTATAAAATTCTGGGCCCCCTGAATCTGCCAGGGTCCGACGCCCCTGCGCAGGACGCCACCCTCTTCGCAAAAGATTAATATAAAAATCGACATTCAAAGCCGAACGTCTAGATAAATTGAATAACAAAGAAAGTGAGGATAAAAAAAATTGTGAGCACAGTGCAGGGGAGCCTGTGAATTGTTTTTATATCATTGGGGCTGAACATGTGGTCCTGTGTACTTACATCTTCGGCAAAAGCAATGAACTCTTTACCTCGATGGTCCTGCTAGAAGCCAAAACCTTCTTCTTGATAAGGCTTCTGAATGGTCCAATGTTCTCATTTGTGTTTGTAAACTCATCGTGCCGTTGACTCTGAGCTGACCAGGAAACGCTGCATGCGTCTTGGTAGTTACATGAACAGAGGTAGATCCAGAAAGTCCAAATCCAGGCCAAGATTTTGTTTCAACCGACCAGTTGTACTCTGTGACTGTGACTCTTTATGCTCAATGGTTCGTTCAAACAAAATCTTGGACTTTCTACTTTCTGGACCTTAACTTCTTATCTTCTATTCTTATCTGCTTCTGACTGTTGCATTGAGTGAACCTTCACTGCTGCTGGCCAATGGGCAGCACAGTCATGCACCTCTGATTATACATGTGATTATACACCGACTCCAGAACTTAAAGCTGTTGGGATTTCCTTGGGTGCTTGTAGGATGGAGGATCGGTTTTCTTGGTACTGCCTTGGTATTTTTTAAGGCACTGTAGGATTACAAATGGGAAATGCTGTACAGGCGAAATATTTAAAGATGAAAAATGTGAAATTTATTAATATTTACGTTTCAGATGAATTCTGGTGGGATAAAATAGAAAACCAAAGGCAGGTGGCTGTCATTCCGCTTCCGAGAAACACTGTATTGAATGGGATGGACAGCTGGCATTGCGCATTACAGCTGCAGTCAATTGTAGCCGTAACATTTTACGTCAACACCGATATCCAACTCCTTGATCAGCGCCTATCCATGCCGCCTCAGGTAACTGGATCCCAGTCGTTGACCACCACTGCATTTTCTCTCTAGGTTGGTGTTTCCCAGTCCGGTCCTTGGGGGCCCACAGTTGGCCCACATTTTTTTGCTCCTGGTAGGCAGGGAGCTGGGAGGGAGCAAAAATGTCTGTGGGCCATCTGTGGGTCTCTGAGGTCTGTCCTACCAATTTGATCTCCTCGTCACCAAATGGATGTCCTCTGCCATAAATAAAGGCGAAACCTCACTCTCAGACTGGCATGGGGACACTCAGAGAGCCATGGTTAACTGTATGGAGATTCGTCTCTGTCAGACAAAATGGCCGTTCCAAAACGGACCTGATGGGAGAGAGGTGTAACTTCAGTTTCTGTGAGGGGTCTGACATGGACACCCCGATATGGTTCCTTCCTTTGGACAAGAAGCTCTCCCTAGCTACAAAACCTATAAACATGGGGGTGGTAGGGGGGGGAAGGGAGAGGACAGCTGTGATTACCCAGAATGCTTCTTTAACGTTTTTGGGGCAGCGCAAATTTGTGTGGCGTTACACCACCAAAGGAAACTTTAAAAATGTTAAAAATGTCATAATGTGCCCCAGCCTCCTGAGGGTGCTGTTTCCACCATGGGCAACACAGGTTATGAAGCGAATATTTCCTTTGTTGAGCGACGCATCTCGGGACAACAGTCCATGCTATGGTTCCCCCCCCACCCCCACACCTGCCAGCTGAGGCCCTCACGCATCAACGGGTGGATAGATGGGCGGCGTAGCTTCTGAGTGGCTGGTCAGTCTGTGTCCCCTGGTCCCCCCCACTGTTCTCATACCTAAGGCCACCTGTTATGTCCAGCTTCAGAAACTGCATAGGGAGGTGGGGGAGGGGGGGGGGGGGGGGGGACTGGCTGTTTCTGGAGGGGGAGGGGTCAATTCAAAATCTTTTGTGAACCAGGTCAAGGGGTGGATATAGCTTGACTTTCAAGAGTAAACTAAAAAAAGTCTGAGCAAGGCGGGGGGAGGTGGGGGGAGGTGGGGGGGCTGCCACTGGAGACACTGTGTCTGAAGTGTGATCAAAGGCGGCATTTCAGACTCAGCGAAAAACTATAATCCAGGAGAATGAGTCACGAAGCAGGTGTCCGGTCCAGGAATGTGTATTGAAATGTTGAGATCATGTACATGCAGAGTCACAGATGGGAACAGGGGGCACGTTCCTCAAGGGAATGGAAAATGGAAACTCTTGACCACCAACGTCCCCCTTTTTGTTTTAACTGTCCCAGATTGAGGCAGAACCCTGCTTTTTTGCCTCCTTCTTGACTGTTCCTCCTTTTCTTGTTCCTCCTTCTCCTCCCTCCACTAGCTGCCAAGATGGCCATGAAGGACCTCCTGAAAGCTGAAGACATTAAGAAGGCTCTGGATGCCTTCAAGGGTGAGGTGGAGATACCGCTGCATGTCCGAAACAAGCGGGAGCCGGCCGGCCGTAGTGATGACGATCAGTGACTATGTCACGTGGGAGAGCAAGGGAATGAGGCTATTCATTTACATACCGAGGCCTTTCTCTGTAGTCTGCCTGAATTCTACAGAACTGAAATTGCTAGCAATAATTATCAGTGTTTATAATGAGGTTTATAAGTCCTTCTAAAGCACTTTCATTTCAGTAACGTAGTCCTTCCAGCACAGCTAACATAATCGTTATCATTTTAGCACCCACGAAATCCCACTTTCTCTCAGGCCTCAGGGAGCTGCTTATCACAGGATTAAAAGGCATAAATAAATGTACAGATTTCATATCTTTTAATGACCATTTCCTCGTTTTAATGACCTCAATTGTGTCCGTCTATGCAGCCGCCGATACCTTTGACCCTCTGAAGTTCTTCGACATGGTGGGTCTGAAGGCCAAGTCATCCGAGGACGTGAAGAAGGCCTTCAAAGCTCTGGACGTGGACAACAGCGGCTTCATCGAGGAGGAGGAGCTGAAGTGAGTGGGGCATTATGGGAAAAGAGTATTGTGCAAACACACAATCACAGATCGTACACCCCTACTGCTATCAATTATCCATCAGCATAACCATTTAATTCTAACTGGGGTTGTGGGGGGGGACCGGAGCCTAACCCGGGAACAATGGGTGCAGGCAGGAACCAACTCTGGGCAGTCGCCAACACACCATGGAAGGAAACCGAAACCCCCAGCAGAAACGCACACGAACCCCACACAGAAAGTACCCAGAACCTTCTTACCGTGAGACAACAGCGCTAACCACTGCGCTAGCCTGCGAAGTGGACTTATAATTGAACGACTGATGGTTTTTATCCCCAACCAGCAAAGTGTCACTGAGGTTCTGTGAGCAAGATACTGCTCCCTGGGCGCTGAATTAGCTGCCCCCTGTCCCCTTACATATGGGTTAAATGCAAAGAACACATTTCATTGTGGTCTGTCAACTCCAGAGCACATCATCTCCAGATGCTCGGAGCAAACAGATATTTATTGGCTTCCTGCATCCTGAACTGAACACGGCACCTGAACGACAGCATCCTGTGCCTCCTCCTCCCCCCGCCCCCATCCTCCACACCCCAGGTTCGTGCTGAAGGGTTTTGCCGCAGACGGCAGGGACCTGACCGACAAAGAAACCAAAGCGTTCCTGGCCTTGGCAGACAAGGACGGAGACGGAAAGATCGGCGCCGAAGGTAAGAGTCTGCGACTAGCGGCTGACGCGTCATCCCACCCTCGCAGTTCCTCAAATGAAAAGCAGACTGGCTCGCGGCTTTATGTCGCATATGCAGGTGGTAAAGTGAGGAAGCAGAACTCATAAGTGATTCCCAGTGTTCCTGCAGAATCGTCATGGAGGGACCACTAACAGTCAAAGTTTCTGCTTTTCTGTAATGATATAACCTAATAACATTTACCAACCATTGGTGTCTTTGGAGTAAACTCTTGAGTAGAGCTTGCTGTGCTGTTCCTTGGCTTGTTTGAAGACTGAGCTACCATTTCTACTCAGGTGTTTTCATTTGTGATCAGCAGCCATTTTGCTGGTGCATTATGGGAAATGTAGTTCTCGACGGTGGTGGCAACCTTAGACCTACAACTGTTCAGTTATAACCCAACACACACTGACATATTCTACTTTTGCAAGTTAACTCACTTAACATTTACTAAAAATACACTATTTTTGTTAAGAAATGAATGTACAATCTGTTCACTATTTGAGTAACTTTATTAGCAAGAAAATATATCTTTGATTCATGGAAGCCTCCTCTAGCAGTTATAACTGCAGAGAAAATTCGAGGCATCCTTTCTGCAAGGGGCATGAAATACTGCTCAGTTTCAGGTGATGAAACAGTTAACAAGTGCATTTAAAGGACAGCCTAGAATTTGACTCAATTTGCCATCATCACACAACCAGTTAATAGGATGTCAGACATGCACTGTTACACACTCTGTCCGTGTTATAAAGGAAACTTGTTTTATTTGACTTATATTTTCATAGATAATTGTTCACTCAACTTTCCAGCGCTTAACAAGAATAAAAATCTGCAGTTTATGAAATTAATGGAAATGTGCTAAAAGCCTGTGGTGTGCAAAAGCTTTGCCTGCTAGTTTTCACTGAAACCGTATTTTTGAGGTAGTTCTGTGTTAACGCCGGCTGTGTTCCCTATTCCCCCCCCCCACTTTCACGTCTCCTCTCTACCTTTTGCAGAGTTCGAGGCCTTGGTGCATCAGTAGGGGGGTTTGCCCCACCGGCCGACTCTCGCTCTCTCCACACCCCTCCACCCCCCCACCCCCCCCCCCCCCAATCCCAAACCACCGCTCCCCACATGTGACCCCTCCCTCCCCACCCCCATGGAGCAAATTGCTTCGCCCACTACAGCGAGCTGGAAAAGATGCATTACAGCAGGGGGAGGAAGGGGGGGGCAAAGTAGGGAGGACCTCACTCACCTTATTTATTTTCCTTTTTATACAAATATACTGTTGTTGTACCTCTTTATTTTTTTTTCAAATATCTGTTTCATACTAAGAAGGAGTAGAAATGGAAACAGCACATCCACATCGCCTGTACCACTGATCTCTGTTTCTCACTGATTCTCATTAATTTACTCATTCACAAACCCCCCCAACCCCAACCCCCCCTCCACCCCCCTCCCTCGGTTACGCTGAAAGACGACGACGAGGTCAAGCTGCAAAAAAGAAAGCGAAAAGAGCAAAAACAAGAATTAAAAAAGAAATGCCTTGTGAGTGTGACCCATGCTGTCTTGCTTTATTTGGTCGCCGACGGCGACGCTCACATCAGCACCAGCGGACACGGGGCCCGAGGACAGCAAATGTGACAGCTTCCTCTGGGAATACTGATGTTGTACCCTTAAGTAAAGGTCTCAGCCAGACCAATTCATCTCTGGCTGTGTAAACAGATGAAAAGAGCGTGAGCTAAACAGACGCTAATGCATCGCCATGCGACCGGTCTGCCTCGTTTTAGCATTTTCTCCAGCCCAAAAGCCGGTCCATTAAATTGTCAGCAGAGTAAATGATGCTCCTGGTCTGACAGGGTGGTGGTGACTGCAGAGGAAAGGCCTGGAGCGTGAGACTGGAAAATTCATCAGGCTGGGGGGGGGGGTCACACGGAGGACCGCTCTATCAATCATGGGGGTGTGGGGGGGTGGCCGTAAATCAACACCTGCTTTCTGCAACGGAGGGCCGTGACGTGTTGATGTCCCCTGGAGGAACGCCCAGGGAGATAACTATATACACCTGACGAGTGCCCCCTCCCCCGCAAAGACGGGGGGGAGGGGAGCAGGACAGCAGGTAACAGATACGGCCCATGACACCCACTTACTATTCCTCTGCAGTGTCTTTTCCCCAGAATTTTGTGGTCACATGACAACAGAGAATAACACTGCAAAGAACCCACTGCTCTAACCCTGCACAACGTTTACACTTTTAAACGGGTTCATCGATTCTAATTTAAATTGCCTGGCTGCAAACTCGCAATGATCCATCCACACACCAATTTTCCCTAAGTGCTAACCCAGGGTCATAATGTAATTAAGAATGCAAAAAAAAATACAATTAATTATAAACAAATGTGATATGTTGAAAACACCGTCTGTGTCCCTTGGCTGGGGAATGAAGAACAACAGAAGGTCGGCCGACAGAACAAAAGTTTTATTTGGTCGGTTTTGCATCAAATGGTGCATTTCCAGATGGGTAAAACACCGGGGAGGGCGTGAGGCCCATGACGTCAATACCCAGACCTTGTATTTAACACCGTTTCTAAAAATATGACCTCAAACTGCATTTGCCTACTTTTAGAAACGATATGAAAATCCCGGGGATGGCCAGCCCTGGTTCCGACACCCGCAGCCTTGTTCTGCCTCGTTTCGCCGGAGCGGAAACCAGCGGCACGCCCGCCTGCCGACACGTCAGTGGATCCGCGGAGCCGATCTGTCGTTGGTGGTGGTGGGGCGGAGTTTCACCGTCGCGAAGGGGTTTGTCCCCCTGCAGGAGAGAAGAGCGGCGTCACGACAGCTGCAGACCAGGACGCTCCGGCCCTCATTTCCGTCACGGTCACCACGCAGCGGCTCATGGCTTCGACTCTCACCTGGGGAACAGCTCCGGACGGAGGGCTTGCTCCGGCGCTTTCTGGAAGAGCACACACGCGCACGCACACACACACACACACACACACACACACACAGACGTCAGTGCCCATGTCATACCACCCTCACAGTCCCATCAGGGCTGCAGACACTTCCTGCTCCCGTCTCACCGGGGAAGCAAAATCAGCAGCATCAGCATTCAGTGTCATTAAATTTACCTGATGCCTTTATCCGATGCGACTTACAGTAGAGGGAGGGGATGCAAATTATATGCACACCCTGGGATTCAAAACTACATCCTTCGATCTGTTAGTACACCACTCTACTTGTTGAGCTACTGTCGCCATATGACTTGAAAACATAAACTGAGCTGAATTCAGCCTTAGCAACCATGTTGACCATGCTAAAGGTGTCCCTTTTTGCTAAGACTCCATGGTTTATAAGTGTCTGAGATGCCATATGGCTGGTGGGGGTGGGGGGTCCTTCACCCACGTAACTGAGCAGGTCATAGTACTTGGCCACAGAAGGCCAGCAAGGACACAACACATGCAGAAGTCCCCACCCACCTTGCTGTCTGAGGGCGGCCCCGCCCTCCTATCCGGAGTGGGCGTGGTCGGGCGCAGGTTTGCCGAACTGGAGTTTAGGGGTGGAGCGGGAGGCGGGACTCCGTTGCGATTCTGCCCGGCCGAGTCGCTCTCATCCTTCTGTGCCAGCAGGTTGTTCAAGCTGTGACTTCGGAGGGTAGGAGTGCCGTGGGGTCGAAGGTCGTGGCTGCAAGCGCAGCAGTGATACGGAATGATCCGAAGGGCTTTTGCATAGGCGTGGACAACAAAACAACTGAACGAAATGCTATAGTAGTTGTACAGATCACCAGACTTCACGCGTATCTCCAGCAAAGTAAAGGGAAAGTGTATATTGACAAATATTTATCAGACAATTTTACATAAAGCAACTTACATTACGGTACAGTGCTAAAGGCACACGGTCACACTGGATAAGGGCTTACATGCTAAAGGCACACTGTCACACTGGATAAGGGCCTACATGCTAAAGGCACACGGTCACACTGGATAAGGGCTTACATGCTAAAGGCACACTGTCACACTGGATAAGGGCCTACATGCTAAAGGCACACTGTCACACTGGATAAGGGCCTACATGCTAAAGGCACACAGTCACACTGGATAAGGGCCTACATGCTAAAGGCACACGGTCACACTGGATAAGGGCCTACATGCTAAAGGCACACGGTCACACTGGATAAGGGCTTACATGCTAAAGGCACACTGTCACACTGGATAAGGGCCTACATGCTAAAGGCACACGGTCACACTGGATAAGGGCTTACATGCTAAAGGCACACTGTCACACTGGATAAGGGCTTACATGCTAAAGGCACACTGTCACACTGGATAAGGGCTTACATGCTAAAGGCACACGGTCACACTGGATAAGGGCTTACATGCTAAAGGCACACTGTCACACTGGATAAGGGCTTACATGCTAAAGGCACACTGTCACACCGGATAAGGGCCTACATGCTAAAGGCACACTGTCACACTGGATAAGGGCTTACATGCTAAAGGCACACTGTCACACTGGATAAGGGCTTACATGCTAAAGGCACACTGTCACACTGGATAAGGGCCTACATGCTAAAGGCACACTGTCACACTGGATAAGGGCCTACATGCTAAAGGCACACGGTCACACTGGATAAGGGCCTACATGCTAAAGGCACACTGTCACACTGGATAAGGGCTTACATGCTAAAGGCACACTGTCACACTGGATAAGGGCCTACATGCTAAAGGCACACTGTCACACTGGATAAGGGCTTACATGCTAAAGGCACACTGTCACACTGGATAAGGGCCTACATGCTAAAGGCACACTGTCACACTGGATAAGGGCCTACATGCTAAAGGCACACTGTCACGCCACCGGCACCTTATTCAGGATGGTGTTACACGTTGTGTTTTCATTTCACTGTGACTCACGCTGCTCTTACCTGGACCCATATAATCTGTCTGTGTCCTCTAAAGGCCCAACGTAGGCAGCTGGAAACCAGCCCTGTCTGTGAGACAGAGACAGTGCTGAGGGGGTTTCATCCCAACAAACCGGGGGGGTCACCATGACGACGCATGCTCACCGCAGGCTGCCCTCGGCCCGACCGTAAAGCCAGCCGTTCCGGGGCTCGGGCACCAGCACGGTCACCACGTCACCCTGGGCAAACGGCAGCAGTGTGGGGTTGGACGTCGGGTGGTGGGGGGCCAGAGCTCGCATCTGCCTGCCAGCCCCCATGCCCAGAGAGTCCCCCACTGAGCTGGAGCGCGAGCGGCTGGGGACCGGGGAGGGTGCTGTGGGGTGGGGGCCAGGAAGAAACACCGCATCAGTCACATCAGGGGGAAGGAGAGAGGGACAGAGAGAGACTGGAGAGAGGGAGGGAGAGATGGATGGAGAGAGGGACAGAGGGAGACTGATAGAGGGATAGAGGAAGGGAGAGATGGATGAGAGAGGGACAGAGAGAGACTGGACAGAGGGAGGGAGAGATGGATGGAGAGAGGGACAGAGGGAGACTGATAGAGGGATAGAGGAAGGGAGAGAGGAATGAGAGAGGGACAGAGAGAGACTGGAGAGAGGGAGGGAGAGATGGATGGAGAGAGGGACAGAGGGAGACTGATAGAGGGATAGAGGAAGGGAGAGATGGATGAGAGAGGGACAGAGAGAGACTGGACAGAGGGAGGGAGAGATGGATGGAGAGAGGGACAGAGGGAGACTGATAGAGGGATAGAGGAAGGGAAAGAGGAATGAGAGAGGGACAGAGAGAGACTGGACAGAGGGAGGGAGAGATGGATGGAGAGAGGGACAGAGGGAGACTGATAGAGGGATAGAGGAAGGGAGAGATGGATGAGAGAGGGACAGAGGGAGACTGATAGAGGGATAGAGGAAGGGAGAGAGGAATGAGAGAGGGACAGAGAGAGACTGGAGAGAGGGAGGGAGAGATGGATGGAGAGAGGGACAGAGAGAGACTGATAGAGGGATAGTGGAAGGGAGAGATGGATGAGAGAGGGACAGAGGGAGACTGATAGAGGGATAGAGGAAGGGAGAGAGGAATGAGAGAGGGACAGAGGGAGACTGATAGAGGGATAGAGGAAGGGAGAGATGGATGAGAGAGGGACAGAGGGAGACTGATAGAGGGATAGAGGAAGGGAGAGAGGAATGAGAGAGGGACAGAGGGAGACTGATAGAGGGATAGAGGAAGGGAGAGATGGATGAGAGAGGGACAGAGGGAGACTGATAGAGGGATAGAGGAAGGGAGAGAGGAATGAGAGAGGGACAGAGGGAGACTGATAGAGGGATAGAGGAAGGGAGAGAGGAATGAGAGAGGGACACAAGGATGAAGAAAGAATCAGAGACGGATACTGGAGAAAGGGATGGGAGAGGGTGAGAGGGAGAGAGAGATGGGTGACTGGAGAGAGGCATGGAGAAAGAGAGAGACAAGCGAAGGATGGAGAAAGGACTGGAAAGTGAAATGGAGAGATAGAGGGAAAGAGTGAGTGATGAAAGTAAAAAGTTTGACAGTCTACAAGACACGAAATCTGATTTGTGAAAGAATGTAAAATGTTTTTCCTTTAATTTCAGTCATTAACTACTTCAGTACGTGTGCAGAGAGAATGCTGCAGTAAAGTCCTCCCACCTCGTGAGGGCACTCTGCCAAGCGGCTGCTCCTCTCTGCCAGCCCAGCCTCTGTCCTCCTCTCTCACTCCCACACTCAGGAAAGAACCCGCAGAGGTTTGTCGCTAAAACGGAAGTAAACATTCCAAGATGAATGAATCCCCCGAAGTCCAGCCTCCTCCTCCAGTATGGCCACGGCCCTTACCCCTGCCCCCTGGTCAAGAGCGGTGGGGGTTCGGGGCCTCGAGCTCCGAGTCTCGTTCACCAGCTCCTTCCAGCCCTCGGCCTTCAGCTGGACGGCGCCCCCTGTCTGGGACACGGGTCACTCTCCATTAGTTGCCCCCTGACAGCAGCAGCGCTGGCAGTGCCTGTGTGTGTGTGTGTGTGTGTGTGAGTGTGTTACCTTGTTGATGAGATACAGCAGGGACTGGGTGAGGCCACAGTGCTTCTCGGCTAGGAAGCGGTACCTCCTTTCCTCCTCCTTCAGGGCCTCGTGGTGACTCTGCCGGAGGTACTGCATGTACTCGCTGCCCTCCTGCAAGGAAGCACGCGCCCAGTTGGCCTTTTCCCGTTACCAATCGTGGTGTTTTCACCCCCCCCCCCCGCCGACCTGGCCTCACCAGCGAGTCCCGATACGCCCCTCGCCTCAGTTGTAGCTCCAGTGTGGCTGCCTGGTTCCTCACCTCCACCTCGTAGAACCTCATGCTGCTCTATGGGGGACCAACTGCGCCGTCAGATCAACAGGGGATCTGCTGTTGTACCCGACCTGCACGGCTCAGCTAAGACACTCTAATCCTCCCTCAGTGGATCAATCAGGGAAGCTGCTAAATGACTGAAAGAGACACTGATTCTTCTATACGCTAACAGACACACAGACACACAGACACAAACACAGATACACACACACATACACACACACATACAAACCGATACAAACACAGCTCCAGAGCGAGACACACACAGACACACGAACACACCCGGGAGCTCAGCATATATCTCACACGCCATTGTCCTTCACGCCACATAACTCCACCATCAACAATTCATTGCCAAATATCCATTACCCTTGGTCCCCCCCCCCCCGCCCACCTGCCGCCCCCACTGCCCCCCCGCACCACACACCCTGACGAGCTACGCTTCACAGGACGGAAAGCAGGGCTGCTGCGTTCACGGGGGCGGAGTTGCCGCCAGCATCACTCACCGATATGTAGTCTCTGTCCAGGCGGACATTGTTGTCCATCTCCTGCAACACTTCAGCGTGGAACCAGTTAAACTGAAACCGGTTTGGGGGGGGGGGGGGGGGGGGGTGCTGTCAGCAGATGGAAACCCGCCTAACGGGCCGCACCTTAGCCAATGGCAGGGCGGAAACCCTTAGCAGACTTTCTGATGTGACATACAGTCACAGAACTCCCAGCACTACAGGGTAATTACCATCAATACCAGTAACAAGGGTTTTCATATTGAGGGAATCCACAAAAAAATCCACTTACTACTCCCTTCAGTTCGGCGATGAGCCTCCTCTGGCTCTCACAGATCTGCATCAGGACGTCTCCTGGTGACAGGAAACACAGAGTTACCTGCGTTCTCACACACACACACACACACAGATTATGTACATTATATGTACAAAAGTACTGGGACACCTGACCATTACACCTACAAGAACTTTTACGGCATCCCAGTCTAAATCCATAGGCATCAATATACTGTAGAGTCGATCCCCCTTTTGCAGCTATAACAGCTGCCCCTCTTCTGGGAAGGTTTCCGTAAGATTTTGGAGGGTGTCTGTGGGAATTTTTGCTTATTCATCCAGAAGAGCATTTCTGAGGTCAGGCACTGATGTTGGACATGAAGGTCTGGCTCACAATCTCTGTTCTAGTTCATCCCAAAGGTGTTCGATGGGGTTGAGGTCAGGGATCTGTGTGAGCCAGTCAAGTTCTTCCACACCAAACTCACCCAACCATGTCTTTATGGACCTTGCTTTGTGCACTGGGGCACAGTCATGCTGGAACAGAAAAGGGCATTCAATCCCTGAACTGTTCCCACAAAGTTGGAAGCATAGAATCATCCAAAATGACTTTGTATGCTGAAGCATAAAGTGTTCCCTTCACTGGAACTAAGGGGCCAAGCCCAAGCCCTGAAAAACAACCCCACACCATTATCTCTAAAACATCACACTGCACACTTGCCACGCCGCAGTCAGGCAGGTAACCTTCTCCTGGCATCTGCCAACCCCAGACTCCTCCATCAAACTGCAGACAGAGAAGCGTGATTCGTCACCCCACAGAACACGTTTCCACTGCTCCAGAGTCCAGTGGCGGCGTGCTTTACACACTCCATCCCACGCTTCGCACTGCACATGGTGATCTGAGGCTTGCATGCAGCTGCTCAGCCATGGAAGCCCATTGCATGAAGCTCCCAATGCAGTTTATGTGCTGGGGTTAATGCCGGAGGAAGGAACTCTGCAGTTACTGAGTCAACAGAGTACTGATGACTTTTACTTTGTGTGACCTGCCGCTTCGTGGCTGAGTTTCTTCTCTCCCTAAACGCTTCCACTTCTCAATAATACCACCTACAGATGACCGCAGAACATCTAGCAGAGAAGGATCTTCACAAGCCGACTTATCGCAAAGGTGGCATCCTGTGACAGCACCATGCTTGAATTCACTGAGCTCTTCAGAACAAGCCGTTCACGAACAGGACTCTCCATTAATTTCTATGGGCGTAACCCTCAATCAAACCATGACAATCGTAACATAGAGCCGCAGAGGGCAACTAAAATGGCCGCCAACGCGACTAGATTCTTAATTTGATAACTATTTTTTTTTTTTCATTCCAGTAACCAATGGAAACTCACAATCCAAGAAAAAATAAATAAGGCAAGAAAAGTGGCACTTTTTAATTATGTGCACGGGGGGAATCCCACAGGATTTGCGACAACAGTCTTCCGTTACCATTAATAACTGCACTGTGTCTCTTTAAAGTACAAAAGATATCATTTATTTATGCACTAATAAGTATAAACCTAAACGATACAGACATGTTCAGTTAAGTGCACTTCAAGCATTACACTATGATGGACAATGAGCACCTATGTAACTTATACATGTGTTTTTATACGTATTTATGAATAATTCCACGGTGTCTATTCACTGCCAGTGACCCTAAGCGAGACAGCTGGGCTGTTAAACATGAAATGCACACAAACATTAATATTAATAAATATTACAAACAGTGAAAGATATTACCGTCAGAAAACTGCATATAATGATAACTTTACTGCAGTGCAGGTGTTAAAGTTTAAACTCGAATCCACTTTCTGGAATATTTCAGTATAGATCTGCATATCCCCCCGTACATCATCAAGTGAGAATACGGGAGGGACACCCGATAGTGGGTTCGGGTTTAAACCTCAACTATGACACTGCGGTAAAGTTAGCTTTATATTTAGTTTTCCAGCTGTAATATCATCTAACA
The DNA here is from genome assembly GCF_023856365.1 of Brienomyrus brachyistius. Lineage (NCBI taxonomy): Eukaryota > Metazoa > Chordata > Actinopteri > Osteoglossiformes > Mormyridae > Brienomyrus > Brienomyrus brachyistius. Next base: position 7,990,200 of record NC_064537.1, read on the forward strand.
CCCCTCGGTTTTCCAGATGTCTTTACAGGCGAATTTAAATGAATATTTCAATGTTTGCGTGTGAACTTCACCATCAATATCCCAGCTGTCTTGCTTACGTATTTCTTGTCATTTATTTTTCTGTTATCATGTAGCAGAATGCAGAAGACAGCAGCTGACCTGGTGCAGTGTAAATCGAAGAGAGGAACACACTGGAATTCTGCCCTAACTGCACAGCACAGCTTCTGACAGTAGCAGTGACGGATCAGACAGGAGAAATAAATGGCATTGTGAGGTGGACCAGAGTCAAAACGAGTCAAGAAAAAAAAGTATTTTTTGGTTTGTTTTACATTTGGCATGTGAAGGAGATTTTGGCCCCCAAATATTTTGGGTTTAGGAGCCAATGGCACTTAAAGTTTTTTGTTTTTTTTTATTCTGTCAGGAGCCCTGTTACCCCCCCCCCCCCCCCAGCACTAACCTGAACCATAAGGGCCAAACAAAATACAAGACTTTTGGCATTTTTAGTTTTTTCATTGCAGTCACAGTTTAGTATAAAAGTTTCCTCTTCTGGGGACCGAATAAAATATCCTCACAAGGTCACAAGTGCAGGATTTTATGACACTGTGGGGACCCACAATATTTTTATTATATATATTATTGTTATATTATATTAGTTTGCATGTTCTCCCCATGTCGTCGTGGGGTTTCCTCCGGGTACTCCGGTTTCCCCCCACAGTCCAAAAAACATGCTGAGGCTAATTGGAGTCGCTAAACTGCCCGTAGGTGTGCATGCGTGACTGAATGGTGTGTGAGTGTGCCATGCGATGGGCTGGCCCCCCATCCTGGGTTGTTCCCTGCCTCGTGCCCATTGCTTCCGGGATAGGCTCCGGACCCCCCGCGACCCAGTAGGATAAGCGGTTTGGAAAATGGATGGACGGATAACTATACACACACACACAGACACACACACACGCATGGGGAGTCTGTTTCCTCGCTGCCTTTGACTGTAATGGGTGTCTAACTCCAAATGAACGGATCTGAAAGTACAGCCTGTCAAACAGCAGGACAGGGTGTCAGAAAAAGGCCGTCAGCTATAACACCATGGAGACCAGCAGCAAGCACAGTGTTCTCATGGCTGGTCTTCAGAAGAGTAAAGGCAGGTGACCTATGATCACCCAGTTAGGGGACAAGATGGTCTTCCCTTGCTGGGCTTAGAGCCTAAGTTGGGAGGAAGCCAGAGGAGAAAGAACCACACAAGCAAGCTTCTACAGGTGGATACTGGAGGACGGCCGACCTGATGGGCCTCCTACTGGCAAGGGAGGGAATAGTGGGTGATGACCTCATCACAGACCCCATTTTGCATAGTGTTCCCATGTGACTTCAATAACCATCACCATTTAAGGGCACATATTAGTACCCCTGACTCTTGGGTCTCCTATTCTCGCTAGAATAGGATCAACGCCCTTATACACTCTACTAATACTCAACTTAGACACAGCTTACACACCACAGACGCAGCAGTAACACACTCAAACACAAGGGGGCAGCACAGCCATCTCTGCTGCTGCTTCTCTCCTGCACTTCCCTCCCAGGCTGGCCGCTTAAATAAATAAGCCTCACTGGGCCGAGGGCCGGCCTCTATTAATTATTCAGGTGCCACCCGATCTAGGTGCTCGCCTGTGCGCTCACGGTGCCACGGCAGCCCGGGACCGGGCCAGGCCATGCCCACGGCTGCGTGCTACGCGTGCGTCAGCGTTCATTACTGCACATGGGACACCGGTCACCTGACTGTCACTGAAGACCCGCTCGCACGGACAAGAGGGCAAACAAACAGACAAGCGCACCCCAAACACAAACACACGCGCACTCCCCAAACACAAACACATGTGCACACCCCAAACACACGCGCACTCCCCGAACACATGCACCAACGCATGCCCCTCAAACACAAACACATGCACCAACGCATGCACCACAAACACACATGCACTCCACAAGCAAAAACAGATGCACACTCATAAAACACAAACACACTCATGCACGACAAACACACAGAACAAGCCAGTGTGGGAACAGTGTGTGGTTCAGTGGGCTAAACCTCTGCGCCTGTGATCAGAAAGTTGCTGCAAAAGAACCATTATTACTACACATCTAATAGCCATGGGGCCGGCTGTCTGTCAGACAGCACCGTCTTTCTGTGCTATGACACTGTTTTCATAATAAGCTATGAACGATTTAGAAAAGGGAGGTACAATGAGTTTGAGGAAATTTGGAGTCCATTCATTCCTAATACAGGGCGGCCCAGTCATATTACATGCAACAGATCACCAATTTGTTCATGATGTCATTGTCATTCTAAATGTGTCCGTATTTTGTTCTACAAAAATGCTGCAATCTTGGTTCATGCATTGATCTTGCTAAAGGAGCCTATTATATTGCTACCCAATAAAAAAATCTGGAGCAAACACAGCCAGGTGGATCCCGTGACACGTCAAGCAGCACGGATTTTGTGGCACCATAAATGTTTAGCAACATTTGTTTTATGAAGGATGTGGGCTTTGATAGCACTGACGGCCCACAATAAAAGGTTCTGGGACAGAAGCCCAGGAGTCCATTTTCACGGCACATTGACGCCAGAGAGAGAGAGAGAGACCTGCTGTTAATCGAACCCGTGGTCCTGCCCGTGCCAGCCTGAGCTATAAAGCACATCTCTGTTGGCTCACCAATCAATTGCGGCGTTTCCCTTTCAAATTTATCTTTTTTCCAGCCATATCTCTTGCATAGTTTCTCATAAACACTCCTCCCTAGACATACACACCGACATTTAGCCTTGGGCAAGACAAATTAACCACAAACGGAAATATGAGTGATGACAGGGGCCCGTATCACAAAGCCAGATTTGTTACTTAGCCGGATAACTTGCTGGATTTAAGCTATCCCGGTTTAGGTTCACTTACATTTAGCCTAAACTGGATAACCTGTGAATGGGCTGCAATTTCATTATCGCTTTATCGCAGTAAAATGTTTATCAGTGACAGGCGGTGTGGTGGCTCAGTGGTTAACATCACAGGAATGTGGGTTCAGATCCTGCCTTTGTGTGTGTGTGTGTCTGTGTGTGTGTGTGTGTCTGTGTGTGTTCGTCTCAATTCCCCATAGGGGGTGACTGACTAGCACCTCCGCCAGGGTGCTCCGTGCTTCCTGATTCCTGAAAGAGACTCCCTACTCTCTGCCACTCTCTTTTTAATAAGAGGTTATGGCAGGTGGTCAGATTATCAGTTATGCTGAGCCCGTCGTTAGCGCCCCCCCGCGTGTCGGACAGTGCTGTGGCACTTACCTAACGAACGTGAGGATGCACTGTGTAGCGCCTTCTCCCCCATCTTGGCCAGCATGCTGAAGTAGGCCTCGCCCGTCATCGCCAAGGCTGCGAGAAGCACAGGAGGCCTCAGAGATGGTACCGGGGGGGCTTGGGGTACCACGATCCAGCCTGGCTCTCCATTCAGTCCCATCAGACATACCAAATATAATATATACTCACAAAAGTAATCCGTCACAGACAGAAGTGGAAAGTTCAGGTCCAACTGGTTGGTTGGAACAAAATCTTGGTCTGGATTTGTACTTTCTGAACCTGAACTTTCCACCTCTGTCTGTGATGGATTCGTTTTATGAGTAACTTCCCTAACACTGTATTATATACTCATTATTTATACTGCACCATGTATGCCCCTGTACAGCCGAACATTTTTATATTTATTTATTACATAAGTATAATATTATATTGAACAGCAGTTTCTAGCACTTTTGTGCTACTTTGAATTTTCAGATTAGGTGCCAAACTGCACTTAGGTGTCTGAGAATCTGTGTCTGTACGATACAAAAGTTTAAACTAATCTAACCTAATGTAATATAATCTAATAAATCATACATAACGAACAGTCTAAATATATTGTAGTGGACATACTGCACAAACAGACGCCAACACAAACAAATGCAAAACAGACAGTCAGAAAGACACACACACACACACACACACACACACACACACACACACACACACACACACACATTCATTTCTATGGACTCTAATCCCAACATGATAAACTTAACCCCTATCCAGCCCTAACCTTAATCATAAGTAACGAAACAAAATACGAGACATTTGGCATTTTTAGTTTTTTGATCGCATTCACAGATCTTTGTGGGGACCTGAAAAACGGTCCCCACAACGTCAAAATAACAGGTTTTTATTACATGTTGGAGGACATTTGGTCCCTACAATGAAATAATAAACACAAAACACACACACACACACACACACACCGAACCTTGAAAGGCCTGGGTGTAGCTGTTACCCAAAGCCACCAGCTTCTGCAGCCCTGGGTTAAAATGCTCCATCAGGTTCTGTGGGGACGGCAGACAAACACACAGGACAGTGGGGCACGTTTCATCACCGGCCGGAAGGCTGCCGTACCTTCGTAGGGCCGGTAATTAAAGCATATCAAATGGACCAACAGAAAAGCAATGAAACGCAGACTCCACATGGCAGAGTAACTGAGAGCGATAAAACACAACGGCGGTGCCCTGGTGACCTGACATCTCACAAAAAGAATAAGAAAACTTGCGTACAATTCCCGTAACATAGCGAAGAACAACAAATACAGCCGAGCTTCTTTTAGAGTAAAAACTCCTGACGCCGAGTTACACTTTTATTACACAGGACAACGTTCGATATTCAGTGCTGCGACCTGAATCTCCAGCAAAGCTGTAATAGCCTATAATTGCTGTTATTCATATACATATGACGTGAAAGAGAAAGGAAGATATAACACAAAATACGTATCGTACCACAATACCACTGCATTACTGGTCTATTAAAGCCGATGCAGGTATGACTGAACATCAGAAGAACACGACTGAAAGACTATTACAATATCATTACTCAATGAATTATTTATCATTTGAATGCACTGACGAGTATTAAACCATGTCACACGGGATGAGGTGACATCGTGTTGGGCTGTGATATTTAACCATCGCACATGTATGAGACGCACCAAAAGCATGCAAAGAGGTTATGGAGACAAGAACATGGAACATGCAAGCCCATCCGCCAATTATACACTGCGCTAAAATATTCACAATGTCATCAATATCAAAATAAAAGATGTTTGATACGTTTGTATCAATCTGCATACAGGGGATAAACACTTACCACGTATAAACGTAAAGTGGATCTATGAAGTTGGTCACTGTTCGGTCCCGACATCGTTACTCTTTCTAAAGTCCTACGCGGTATAAAAGACGCCAAATCTAAGTTAGGTGTGAAGCACAAATGTCAGAAATTACACGTTAACGGGGGGCGCGGAATAACACGGCGTCTTAAAAATCGATATATGTATTAAAAAAACTCGGCAATTCATACCTTATGCAGCCGGCGGAAAGTCACCTTCAGAGCTGGAGTCTTTTTTATTGTGTTTTATGTTCTTATCTACTAAAGGTGGTTTGTGATAAACGTGTTCGTCCAAGTGACTGATAATGTTGCCTGAGTGTTATCAGGCTGGAGAGAGAAAAACTGGGGCATCGATACTGCGCTGGCTCGTAAATTATTGAACGGCACTACATGAGCACGAGAAAACAGAAACCAGCTTCACTTGGATCGCTTCTGCATGAGGTGTTACACCTGAAGGTCCATCACACAAAGCCGCCACACGCGGCATCCACACGCACGATTCAGTCACCCAGCCCGGGCGAGCAAAACACCGGCCCTTATCTGAACCATATCCCCCACCGTTCGCAAGTGCAATTTTTTCAGATCCACAGAGCAGTAAATAAATATTACGCCAAGTTGTCCAGAAAAATCCCATTCTTCACTAAACAAATAAAATGGTACTGTAGTTTCAATGAACGCATTGCCTCTCTCAAATTGAAACGAATTTGCGAATGTTCATTTAGTTCAGTTCAAGAAAAACTGAGAGATATCAAATTATTGTCCACGATACAGCTATGGAACAGCTTGGCCTATCATCACCGCTTGCTGGCCTTCGCGCGGTTGCCACTGTAAAGACTCCCCTGGAACACCAGGGGGCGCCAGCGCACACTTCGTTTTTTTCAGACCCGCTACTTCGTTTACATAGTATATTTCAGACGCGTTTTGTGTGTGAAAAAACGCTTTAATACAAGAGACACGCCGCTATGTAGGTCACATAAATACTCATTTATTTTCCATTGATTACAATATTTTAGTAATAACACCGCATTATATATGTAATATACAACAGCAAGTAATGATTTAATAATTATATAAAGATTTAAAGGAGAAAACGTCATACAAGACAAAATGACAGCACAGTGTTACAATCACCATGCTATGCGGCTTATACCTTAATGCATTTTTAAAGCCTGTCAGATATAATCGCGGAGTAGCACTACGGTGCAAATCTGGGTCACTTCATAAAAAGTTTCCAATTTAAAGCTACAAAAAGCAAGTTGGTCGTTGTCAGTACAGGCCATTAGTCGACGTACAGGCCACTGGTACAATTTGGCGTATTTAAACGCAACATTAAAATCATTACACAAAAAAATGCCTTCCATTATTAGGTACAGTCATGGTCTTCATGGTTGATCAGTTCTGGTCTGCTGGCCTTCAACACTTTTGTAAACAAAAAAATAATATTTTTGTAACGACTGGCCGGTTCCTATTATGGTTCCTCCTCCCTACTTCATGTCAGTCTGGAGCCTGCTTCCGTGTCGTGACCCGGTCCAACACACAGCAGCCGCCGCCTGTCAGACGAGCAGCAGTCTCTGGGCCAGTGCCTGGATGTGCTCCCTGCGTTCGTACAGGTACATCTGCGTCTCCCACAGCATGTCCACCAGCACGGCGTCGCTCACCTCGTCCAGCATCACCTCCACCGACAGCTGGGGGTTCAGCCTGGCCGGTGGGGGTCGAGGGGGGAGGAGGAGGAGGACGCGGAGGGAGAGAGGCACACAGGGAGACGCTCATTAGATTACGGAGTAAGGGAAATGTGGACTGTGACGCGGACAGAGCCGCTCCGCGGGGCCCCGTGCCACAGCCGACTGGGGTCAGCGGACCACTGACCTGTGATAATCGATATCCGTCATCTCACACCAAGCCTTGGCTCGGTCCACCGCACAGCCGTCGGAGTCGGTGCACTGCAACAGAGAGAGACAGAGATGGGAAGTCAAGGGCATTGTCCCTTGGGGGGGGGGGGTTGCAGTGGGAGACCAAGGGAATCCCTTAAAGGACCTCGAACTGCGGGGTCACTGTAGACATGTGTAAGTACAGACTGTCACAGCCTCCCGTATCACAATGGAAAAGAAAAAGTTAAGCTCTTCAAGCTGCCATGTGCGTTAGCCGCTGGACCAGCCTTGTTTGTGCAGAGTGTAGCTCAGCAGGTAAGATACTGGTACCTGTTTCCAGAAGGTTGTGGGTTTAAATACCAGAGGTGGCAGAGTAACTGTATTTCCACTGGACCACAAGCTTTCATCTCTTGTAAGTCACTTAGGACAAAAAATTCTGCCAGGTCTGATCCCATTCCCTTTAAAGGCAGGTTGCCAAGAGCAGCTCTGATCCCATTCCCTTTAAATGCAGGTGGCCCAGAGCAGCTCGGATCCCATTCCCTTTAAAGGCAGGTGGCCAAGCACAGCTCTGATCCCATTCCCTTTAAAGGCAGGTGGCCCAGAGCAGCTCTGATCCCATTCCATTTAAATGCAGGTGGCCCAGAGCAGCTCTGATCCCATTCCCTTTAAAGGCAGGTGGCCCAGAGCAGCTCTGATCCCATTCCCTTTAAAGGCAGGTGGCCCAGAGCAGCTCGGATCCCATTCCCTTTAAAGGCAGGTGGCCCAGAGCAGCTCTGATCCCATTCCCTTTAAAGGCAGGTGGCCCAGAGCAGCTCTGATCCCCCATTCCCTTAAAAGGCAGGTGGCCCAGAGCAGCTCGGATCCCATTCCCTTAAAAGGCAGGTGGCCCAGAGCAGCTCTGATCCCATTCCCTTTAAAGGCAGGTGGCCCAGAGCAGCTCTGATCCCATTCCCTTTAAATGCAGGTGGCCCAGAGCAGCTCTGATCCCATTCCCTTTAAATGCAGGTGGCCCAGAGCAGCTCTGATCCCATTCCCTTTAAAGGCAGGAGGCCCAGAGCAGCTCTGATCCCATTCCCTTTAAAGGCAGGTAGCCAAGCACAGCTCTGATCCCATTCCCTTTAAAGGCAGGAGGCCCAGAGCAGCTCTGATCCCATTCCCTTTAAAGGCAGGTGGCCCAGAGCAGCTCGGATCCCATTCCCTTTAAAGGCAGGTGGCCCAGAGCAGCTCAGATCCCATTCCCTTTAAAGGCAGGTGGCCCAGAGCAGATCTGATCCCATTCCCTTTAAATTGCACGGAGCGCTTTACTTTAACTTTCAGTACTAAGCAGCTTCACGCAGGCTTTGGGCGAGCTCCTCGTGTGCACTTACACAGTCCACAAGCATCTTCCCCAGCTCCCTGGCTCCCACAAAGGATTTGGCCAGTTCCAGGGGGTTGGACGGCCGGAACACGTCCACAGAGTTCACCACCACCTGGGGGGGCTTCCCCGTCCCTAGTGAAAGCACCACACCCAGCCGCTGAACTTCCTCCCCCCTACCCTGAAAGATAAGTGAAGCGAGAGGGGTGCCTTCAGATATTACGACCGGAGTTTAAAGACAACAGCGGAGCCAACAAGCCAGGGACATATACAAGTGCGGGGTCACAAAGAGACTGGCGTCAGCTGAAAGCTGATTGGTCACCTCTCCTGTAAGTCACTGATTCAAAACATATCATTGGCTAATGATAAGGCTGGCCCTTTTGTATGAATTATGGCCCCTATTACACCCACGCATTTACAGCCGTGTAAACACAACGTGAAGGGAAAGGTTCTGCATACCTGTGCTCGGAGGGCTTTGTTGTACTGGTGTATCTCTGTCATGGCATCCAGCGTGGGGTTGTTGGCTAGCAGTCCCCCGTCCAGAAAGCGGCCCATTGGTCGGAAGTAGGTGGGGGCGGCGCCACTGGATCGGGCAGCGCGCCATACGCACTGGTCTGGGAGAGAGCGGCGGAGGGCAGGGATGAGACAAGGCAGAGGGAGAAGACACCACTATTTAGTTCTGTAAAGGGTCTGGAAGCGAGGCTGTGTCCACTGGTGTGATTGGACGACCATGCCCTGCGGTGTGATTGGACAGCCATGTCCAGCGGTGTGATTGGACAGCCATGTCCAGCGGTGTGATTGGACAGCCATGTCCAGGTTCCTAGTGAGGTGAAAGCTGCCATGTGTGTTTCACCTGCGTGCGCCCCCATCATACAGTGCCGGACATCCTCCCTCACTCACTCACTCACTTACTCTCTCTCACACACTCACACACACACACACACACACACACACACACACACACACACACACACACACACACACACACACACACACACACACACACCTTTATCTGGGATGGTCCTACGCTTTTTTGAAGGGGGGCCTTTGGAATAGCCCACTATCAACACATCCTCATCCTCCCATCCTGAAACACCAAAGCACAAAGGACCACATGTACTCGCAGTACACACCAGCAGTATGCAGTGCACACCTGCAGTATGCACCCACAGTATGCAGCACGCACCCGCAGTACACACCAGCAGTATGCAGTGCACACCCGCAGTATGCACCCACAGTATGCAGCACGCACCCGCAGTACACAACAGCAGTATGCAGTGCACACCCGCAGTATGCAGCACGCACCCGCAGTACACACCAGCAGTATGCAGTGCACACCCGCAGTATGCACCCACAGTATGCAGCACGCACCCGCAGTACACACCAGCAGTATGCAGTGCACACCCGCAGTATGCAGCACGCACCCACAGTACACACCAGCAGTATGCACCCACAGTATGCACCAGCAGTATGCAACCATAGTATGCAGTATGCATCTATCATACTCCATTGTACAGTAACTAAGACACTTTGATCCTTTGGGGTTCGGCTCATATTCAGAGACGTATGAGGGAGAAGGGTGGGGGGGCAAAATGGAGAGTGAGGGTCATACCCTGCGGGATGGTAAGAGGCTGGAATGTAGCCTTCGAGGCATAGGGGGGCTCCCTGTTGAGATCTGGAGGGTCATAGTTTCGGAAGAGATGCAGTTCTCCAGGGTGCCTGTCTGCGAGCACACTGGTCACGATCACCCTACAAGAGAAGCAGACGCAAAATGTCAGATTATGTTGCAGATCTGGTCCATTCAGGCTGACATAGGGGCACCAGAACCATTGAGATCTGGAGAGGACATACAGTGTGGCGGGACCTGGGGTACCTGGGGTGCCGGATGTCCGTCATCTTGGTGTTCTCGCCAAACTCCTGCTTGAGGAACTCCTCCAAGGGGGCCGACTCGTAGGGACGGGAGCCTCGGAACACCTTCTCCTTCATCCGGAAATAGAGGCAGCGCAGGTACTCCATGGATTTCCCTAAGAGACGGAGACGGGGAGGAAGTGGGGAGCGAACGGGGGGGGTGAGTAACGTGAAGCGTGCGATGAATGAAAGCGCTTAGAACATGAGTGAGAACCAGGTTCTGACCGTGTACTATAGCCAAGGCCAGAATGCCTCCTGTGCTGGTGCCGGAGATCCAGTCAAACAGTTCCTGCACCGGTCGGCCCGCCGCGCGCTCCAGGGCGATTAGCATCTGGATCAGAACCAGACCTTTGATGCCACCACCATCCAGACACAGCAACCGGTCTGTTCTGAAGGGAAAAGGGTGGGAGGTGGGGGGGGGGGGGGGGGGGGGGGAATTCGATAAGCAAATTAGTAGCACAGCTAAAATATCAATGACAGGTGTAGCATGACGCCCAAAATCGGTATAAATCCTTATGCTTAAACTCGGTTAGCGGAGCATGCTACATGCGACTGTGTTGGTAAATCATGGAAGCAATAACTACTGAGGTGGCGGTGAAGAAAGGGGCAGCTCAGCAGCCACGACATCTTTCATAAGACTCAGCTTTAGCTCCCTGAGCAAGGCCCTTAACCCCCAGCTCCCTGGGCTATATAACCGCGATGCGGCGTCACGCAGCCCAAGGTTTCAGTGTCAATTCATCTTAGCCCACAGCTCCGTTTCCTCTGCAACTCAAAGGTGACTTCGCTGACAAGTACAAGCGAACGCCGCACCTGTCAGGGGGTGGGGGGATCACAGCTGGACATTTTTAGATCTAGGGAACTGCAGCATCTTGCATGCAAGGCATTAAAAAGACCAAATTTAGCCTCAATGTACTATTGAAAATTTTTTTTTTAAAGAAATTTCTTACATGATTTAATTTCCAGTAGGTCAGAAATTAAATCACCGTGTTTTCCATACAGGGCAACTCAAACACAGTTTGGGGAACCATGGTTAAGAACTCCCAGCAAGTGGACAATCCCAGTGTGACTAATTATTACTACTATTAAACATGAGTATAAGCAGGTTCTTACTTTGCGGTCGATGCTTTCACACCGTCCACTTCAGCGTATTCCCGCGTTATGGCCCCGACGGCGGCAGCAATGTGGACGAGATCCTCAAACCCTGCCAGCCAATCACAGAACAGACAAGGCTCAGCCAATGAGATGGATCTGAGCCGGTTACCCATGTCCATTCCTAAAAAGTTTGGAGGATTTTATTTACATTGTAAACACAGCCTTCAAAGTGTCTTGCCACTGGAAGACACAGGCAAAAATAACACACACCTACCGCTGTCCAAATACTACAAACTGCCAATCACTTTTTTAAAAGAATTAAAAAGGTTCGGTCTTGAGAGCCCATCCTGGAGAACTCATTAGCCATGTCTGGATCTAGGAAGTTACCTATTCGTACTCATAATCATGCCATAGGTAATTGATTAAAATTCCTAAATATCAGTTCAGACCAGACCAAGGTAATTCGTAACTCTTCCTACCTTAAGTGCTGAGAGAAAGGATAAGGTTAGCATGTGCACAACTATGAGAACACCTGAATAAAATGTGTCATAACTTTGTAGAACTTGTCCTCTCTGAACTGGGCATCCATTTCTCTGCTTTCTGCTGGTCTGGACTGGATGTTTACTTTGAGAGACCAGAGACTAGACCCAGCGATTTTTCTCCAAGAGTAAGGTCACATGGATCAGTCATGTGAAAGTTTTTGGAAAAGTCTTGGAGGGGCCACCTCAGCGGGGGGAGGGGGACTCGGTATAAAATAAACAAGGGAAGGTGGATGAGAGAGAGAGGATAAAGGAGGAGGAGGGATGGTCCATGTGAAAAATGGAGGGAAGAAGAGACCAGAAGATCAGGGACGGGGGGTGGACTGTTACCTATGGCTGGAGGCGGAGGTCTCTTCGGGGGAGTGTTCGGGGGAGAGATATTTAATGAGGGGGGGTGACACCGCTGCACCCCTACACTACACAGCATGTCACGGAGGATTTTTCTGTTGGAGCCTTCAAACACAGGCAAGGGGTTAGAGACATGCAGTCAGAGAGCACTGCGAGGGTGGAGACACACACACACACACACACACACACACACACACACACACACACACACCAGAGCAGAGCATGACAAACAAACCATATAAAACGAGAAGATTAACTCATATATCAGCAAGCACAATCCTGCAGGAACGCGTTTTGCCCTAAGGCTGTGTCTGTTTAAAAATACAGTTACAACATATCAAATTACACTCCAGAAATATTACATTTGGTCTGTCGCCACATATTTTCCCGCATAAACAAAGGAAGCAGTCCTCCATGCGCCAAGAATGGAGAATTTTCCAAACTACTTTTCAGTGGGACACGCCGCTGCATTGTCTACGGGGAGGGAAAGCATCCCCACCCTTTTCCGGGATCCAATTGCTGGCCTTCCCATGAGTCCCTAGTGCTACTGAGAAACGCCCAGGGCAATCGGGGGAGGGGGGCTGCCAGGCGGGGGCTTTGCAGCAACACAGAAAGCTTTTTCTCCCCTTAAGTTTTTTTTAGTTTCTTCAAAATAAATCAGCACTTGGGACAGATTAACAGTCGCTGCAATGAACAGAGACATGGTGTGTCGTCAAACTGCTTCATGAGCGATTATTTATGGTGTGAAATGACCCTTGGATCAGTTCCCAGTAACTCTGAACAAAGTGAAAATCCCCCAAGTGATGTCAGAGGGATTCCTAAAAGAAGCTCCACCCCTTAATCGCCGCTCTTTACTCCCAGGCGAGAGCTGACAGGGTCACGCCCGGCATCGGACTGACCCACACGGCCTAAACAGCGAAACACTGAGCCAAGATCTGAACGTAGCGGCTAAAGCTGTACGGAGCTGCACGTGCAGCGTGGGAGCCCAGAACGAGAAACAAAACGCTCACATATCGTTCACACAACGTTTACATAACATCCAAATAACCTTCCCATACAGTTTAACAGTGTTACAGGTCATGAGGTTAATGCGTCTTTCTCACGACCCATAAACATGCGCAGGGTCATGCACAGATAAGTCCAAACCAACACATGCGTCATTCACTTAATCGTCATATTTCTTGTTTTTCTGTCTTTGCTTTTAGTAAAAAAAATAATAATAATTACGTCGTGCATGACATACACTGACCACAAGGTGGCGCCCAATTTCCCCTTCAGGCGCACACTGTGGTTCGGTTGCAATGGCGGTGCTCCAACACCGAAAAATGCAGCCCGCCCACGCAGACGTGTCCCGACATGCTCACCTTTGCTGGTGCGGGCCGCTATAAGCCCGGGAGTCTCCCCCAGATCGTTGTGGATCTCAACATCAGCCCCAAAGACAATGAGGGCCTTTATCAGGTCTATGTGGTCCATCTGAGGGGGGGGGGGTGGAGAGAGACAGAGTGTTGGGCACAGACAGTGACCTTGTTATTAAATAAGCAGCGGATAGATAGATGGATGGATGGATGGATGGATGGAAGCATGGAGGAAGTAGCTCTAGGTAAAGGAGGACTTGTCCGATGGAGAAGAACAAGGAGATACGGTTCTTATGTCCTGTAGCATCCAACTGGGCCGACATGCAGCACTCCTGACCTTCATGGCGAGGTGCAGTGCGGTGTTCCCATTCTCGCCACGGAGGTTAGGGTTAGCGCCATGTGTGAGCAGCACCATCGCGGCCTCAAAGCGCCCCTTTTTGGTCAGGATGTGAAGCGGACTCTCTCCCGTCTTGCTCAGATAGTTCACAGAGCAGCTTCTCTCCAGGAGCAGACGGCTCATCTGGAGGAGAGAGGAGAAGTGAGCAGGGGGAGGGAGGAAGAGAGGGAGGAGGAGGGATGAAGGGAGAGAACAGCACAAAGCCCAGCCGCTTAAACTTTTTTCCAAATTACCTGATATACACTGGAGATGTATTCATCTTAAAGACACTGCACTTAGTCGTCCTGTTAGCATAGTTTGTATATTTGGGTAACATTTAGTGGAAAACTAAACAAGTCCACTCACAGAGTAGTACGAAACACCCCAGTAACCAGGTAGTCATCGTTTTTCAAGAGCAACTGGAGGAAATTTATCTTCCCAAACAGAAGACAAATGGGACATGACATAAAATCGAATTGGGTGAGGGGGAACAAACTCATCAACCAGAGCCGAATCACCCTGAACGGCGCTTCTAAACTGAGGAGGGTCTATGAAATGATCTTGGCCGCGGCTTGCAGAGTCGATTCATTAACGCAGAGCAGATGTCATCCATCAGTGGGATTATCTCTGCAGGATGCAGACATACATCCGCTGGCTATGCATGTACATACAGTCATACAAGCACCGGTCACAAATCCCACCTCGCCTGTCTTGGCCCAGTGCAGGGGGGTCCCTCCGTACAGAGCATCTTCAACCTCCAGCTGGGATGGGTCTGCAGCCAGGATGGCCTCTACACAGCTGGTGGGGGTGGGGGGGGTGAGAAAGAGAGAGAGAGAGAGGGAGGAAAAGTTGAGTCACACTGGCCAAAAGGTCAAAGAGGGACACATGGAAGGGAGGCTTTGTAGGTTCAAGGACAGCAGACACTTAGAAAAGTGATACTAGACGTTATAGAGAAGAAGAGCAGCAGGTGGAAAGTTCAGGTCCAGAAAGTACAAATCCAGACCAAGATTTTGTTTCCACCAATCAGGTGCGTATGAGGAGTCTCATACACAGGATATGCAACTGCTTGGTTGGAATAAAATCTTGGTTTGGAATTAGACTTTCTGGACCTGAACTTTCCACCTCTTATCATAACAATGTTCAAGTAAGGGGGGGGGGGGGGGGGGGGGCGGCACAGCTGCATGCAGACGGGCCGCCAGGTGTGCCCCTCACCTCCTCTCGTTGTACTTCATGGCCATGTGAATGGGGTAACCCCGCCCCCCCATGACATCACAGCGGGCCCCACCCTTCAGCAGGGCCTTCAGCGACTCCACCCGGCCCAGCCGGCACGCCACATGCAGGGGCGCCTCACCGGCGGAATTCAGCTCGTTCACGCCCGGGCAATGGCTGGAGCACAGCACCTGAGTGACACAGAGCCAGGAGAGCGGCGACTCAGCTAGTGTCACGCTGCATTCAATCTACCATTAGCATCTTCTGGTTTAGCGGTGATTAGCGTAGCATTAAGCACTTCCATGACCGTGACACTAGAGGGCGACATGCAGGCAGGAATTCCATATGTTGCTCACTAACAATGAAATGCACACAGAAATGGGAGAGAGGAAGGGAGGAATCTATCCCCTCCTGTGGGACAGCATAGAGTTACAGCCCTAGAGGACTGGGCAGGAAAAAATAAATGGCAGGCAGCTTTACTGAGCGACTTTATCAATGTGACTTTCTCTTTTACACGCCTGCATTTCCAGGAAACAGTGGAGACGTCCAGCATAGCGTGCATGCAAAACTGAAACCGCAGGCGAGCGACACCTTGGTTAACGGACCTCAGCCCGGCGCAGACAGCGCAGCAGACAGAGATCGGAGAGCCACAAGGCTCGGCACTTGTGACTCACAATGGAAGCTATTACTTGCACATGCTCGTTAACAAAATTCTGCAGCATTCAGCAGAGTGTGACCAGAGGCCAGCCTGCAAGATGGCTGCCTTCCCCACTCGTAGAGTACTGAAGTTTTGCAGTGGCAACTGGCACAAACAGGGGGCGCTCCACGCACCTGAATGACCAATGGGGATTCCTGCTTGGCGGCGCAGTGCATGGGTGTCTCCCCCTGCAGGTCCCGGATGCTCGTGCTGGCCTGGCACTCCTCCAGCAGCTCGCGGACGCAGGCCACGTCTCCGCGCTCGCAGGCCAGGTGCAGCGGTGTCTGGCCGCATGCATTCCTGCTGTTAATCTGGCTGCAGGAGCGAGAGCGACAAGCGGGGAGGTTCATCTCACAAACAGGTAAGCGCAGTGACTTGCACAGAACCGGCCCGAAACACTTCGGATTCAACTCATCGTTTCTCTCTCCAGAAACGTCACATTCAAATATTTTCATGAAAATAAAGGACATTTCTAAAGATGTGGCACGTTGGCGTGAACACAGATCTGCCTCTCGCTCTTTTCCATTCTGCATAAAACAAGCAGAAAATTTGCTTCTGGTAGGGCAGCGAATGAACTCAAAGGCCCTTTATAATGAACTTTGACCTTCAAATTTGTGTTGTGCAACCAGTGGGCAGGGTTGAGCCCATCCCAGAGGCTATGGGTGCAAGGCGGGGAACAGCCCAGGAAGGGATGCCAACACATCACAGAGTATACAAAACTACAACAAAGGAGAATATTTCTTTTATGTGCATTAGCATTGTTATGACAAGAATTTTTTTTAATAATAAAAAAATCGTTGGAGATGAACGTGTTTGTGTTGTTACAACGAGAAAATTCCGGCACATGTAACCCTTTATTCCGCTAATGTGTATTTGCGTAGCAGTTATTTCAATCCCCATTTATCACACTAAGCTAATTAAAACGCCCATATTCATTTGACTCTGCAAAGACACGTTTTTTTTTTTTTTTTTACACTAATTTTTTTTTACACACCTTTACTCTTTTTTCCGGCTTATACCTTTGCGATAATATTTAAAAAAAAAACACACATTGAACTTATCCATCAAAATGAAACAGTTCAACCAAAAATATTGGTCTCATAGAAGCCTGTAATAAAAACAAACAAACTAGGCACCAAAATAAAAATTGACAACAAAGGTTTTTTGGGATATCTGTAACAAAATCCCTCAATAAATATCAAAAACCCACTCTGGAAATGAAAGTGAGGACCTCGCTCATCAGGTCCACAGGTACCCCAGTTGTTGCCATATCCCAAAAACCATTAAAAATAGGACTTTAAAGATTGCGTGCCTTTATTTGGTGCCAAAATAAAACATTTGTATTTATTAAAATTTGCCCTGGGCCAATTTTCAATTTTTCCCTGTCGGGACCTGCTTTCATGGGATGTTTTTGTTTACTTAAATAATAAACCCTTTTAATTCACTTTAACTCAATCCCCCCCCCCCCCCCCCCGTCCCCCTCACCTCCAGCTATCCCCTTTCCAATCCACCACTCCTATCCCCCTCCCTGCCCCCACTCCCCCAACCGTCTCCATCCATCCTTCTCTGACCTAAGGACACAGTTGTGCTTCAGGCACTGCCTCAGTCCGATCTCCACGGCGATGTGTGCCGAGCTCCAGTCTGGGTGATTCCGGATGCAGTCTGCGATCGGCTGCATAGCTTCAGGCTTGAGAAAACCAGGCGTTTCATAGAAGGGTCGGACCTTCATGGCGTATTGAGGGAACCAGTTAAAGGCGTCTTCTTCGGTGCCAACCTGGAACAGCCTGGCAAATTAAGACAGAGTAAGCACTTTAGGTTCTACTGACGCTCACAGAAGAACATCAGAAAGTGAAAGGAATCTGTCAATTCCTGCTCTTCATCCATCCATCTTCTGTACTGCTTATTCAGTACAGGTTTGTGGGGAGCCTGGAGCCCATCGTAGGCAGCATAGAACAGGGAACACCCTACAAACACACTTGGCCAATTTAGAAATGCCAGTTATCTCCAGGTATCTTTTAGCACTAGAAGATAACCAGAGTTCCGGGAGTTCAAGCAACCAATTGATAACCTACAAACTCCACACACAGGGTTTGAACTGTCAACCCTTGGGGGGGTGTGTGGCTACAAGGTTTCCCACTGATCCAAGGCATCACCCCTCCTGTTTTTCAGCTCATTTTAAAAAGATTTCCAACTTTCATTTCTGCACAAAGCATGGAATGTTAAACAGAGGTGCACCGACCCAATCAGAACTGTTAAAGCAATAAAACGGGAAGAACAGCTTCTGAAACATGTCACGTCTCCCTGGTGCCACGCAAATAGTCAACAACGCACTGAATGAATGGGAAACTGAAAGTGGAACAGGTGAGAGGCATCACTCAGACATCAAAAGGAGGCATTTCTGCACCAGATACGGCCCAGTTACGCATCGTCCGGCCAGCCCACTCACCTCAGGGCCATGCCGGGCGTTTCGGAGCAAAGGATCAGACAGTCCCACGACTGACAGGGGGTATTCCTGTAGAGCACCATCATGCCCTCCTCTTGCAGCAGCACTCGATCCCGGCCTCCATAATCTGACTGTGGTACCTCCCTTACCCGGTACGGATTGGAAAGGACAGAGGTGATGGTACCCACAAGTCGGCCCAGGAACTGCATTGTAGTCCTGAACCAAGATAAGGGTAACTCTTAGTTATTAAGGGATATTTTAAGCAAGTAAAAAAAAGACATCAAACCTGATATAGAGGGCTTTGATTTCCGTAAGAAAAAAGTACGTTGCTGCAGGTACATTTTTTTGCATATATATTCAGCTCATACAAAGCAAACATTTTTCCCTTGGCAGGGTGTTGAGAGCAAAGTCGTGTTTTTTGCGGCGGACCACTTCCGATAGCCCCCGACGGAGTGTATGCTCCAGAGTTCAGTGCGATAACACAGGTCTTGTGACGAATTCACTGTCCATATTAAGATAATGGAAACCATTATCCTGCGATTAATTTACAATCAATTAATCATAGAAATAATCATTTACAGAGAATAAAATCGCAGTTCAATTCGTAAGTAATTTCCTTCTCGTCTTGTGGAACTGATAAAATAAGACACTTGACTGAGTAATAGCATAAACTAGATGGTCCTAAATGGTTGCGCGCTGTCGGCATGTAGTGATCAAAACGCAGGAGAAACACTACAAAATAAAAATACAAAAAAACATTCGAAATAACGCAATTCAGCAAATCACCAATTATACTTTAAGCATGCACGGAGGAAGTCTCAATTCGGATATGTCAGTTAATCGTATCAGGCACGCTTTCCCAGACTCATCCCGACTCACCAGCAGTTTCACCGTCTCCCTCATGTGATCCGGTTACCTCGATTTTTGACAGCGGATAATCTGGCCAACCAACTCCGACTCACGTTTTACGGACTATGAAGTTGACCAATGGCAAATGCGGATATTTAAACGTCACAGTTGTTGTAAACCAATAGAGCAGCGGCGTTGCTCGACAAAGGGAGGGCTTAGAAACAGTGCTATTTGATGTGAGGTGAAGTGTTATTAGTTACTAACACCGCGTACATCGCTTTTGTTGTCTTTACTGTCTTAATAAATGTTTTTGGTTGGTGTTGTTCTTTGATAAACGATTTGCTAATAAACAAACGTCCTCATAAATAGAAACACCATTTGGCAGAAGTACTTGTTATTCCCAATGACGTATCGCTATTGTGTATTTGCCAAATAAGGAACAAAAACCCATTGTGGTTTGGTTACGCCACTATTCTTTGGTTTTTCACCGGATTTTGCACCAAATGTATGAACTTCCTTATTTTTTGCAGTTCTCCCAAGAAAAAATTACGTCCGTCTTAAACATGCTATAACTCCTTGAACCTTTGTACTGGGAGTATTTCGTTGCTGCTCCCGGCATTTGGGAACTTGAACTGTGGTCGCTCGTTTTGCTCCCATTTGTTCCATTAAGTGGCATCTATATCGTTAGTGCCTTTCAAGTGTGTTTTAGGGAACAGCGTGCTGGCATCTTCCTGCAGCTTTTTGCTGATTACACTGTTTTGGTAAATTAGATTTGTCTGGGTTCTTGCACGTATGTCTATTAACACGAAGAAGTTGCTGCTCCGATGAAAACTCTTCAAAAAAGAAAGACTATTTCTTTCTTTACTTGCTTGCTAATTTACTTATAAAAGGCTTGTAATGTTCAAGCGGGTAGGCGGAGGCCTTCTGAGTGGATCAGTGGCACCCACTGGGATGATGAAAGCAGATACTGTCATTTATGTGAAATTCAAGGACACGGAAGTGTTATTCACAGGAAAATGTCAGCAATAGCAGCAGAAAGGACAGCAGTGATAGCGTGGTGCTGAACATCATAGCCGAATAAACTGAGGGTTGCCGATTTGATTTAGGGCTGTTCGATTATGACAAAAATCACAATCACGGTTATTCTGGACAATATTGACATCACGGTTAGGCCTATTTAACGTGCAACTATTCATTGACTTCAGAAACACTGTACATTTACTGAACAGTTTGAAAAACATGTCTGTTTTAACAGTGGATTTTCTTTAACTAAATATAATTTAACTGGGAAACAAATAAAGACAGGTCAGAAAGTGGTGCGCTTAAGTTATAACACAAGACAACGCGGAGCATCATTGCAAAATGTAATGCGCAGCGCAATAATACTTATATCTTGACTATTTTGTTTTGATAATCGTTGGAAGCTAAAATCATAATTGAAAAAAAAATTGGAGTAATTGCCCGACTATAGTTTGAGTCCTTGTATTGTTTCATTACACTTTTGAAAGAGTTGTTTGCCGTCGTTCCAATGTAATTGTAAACTACACGAGCTTCAGTTAAATGTATTCTAGGTTGAGAGACAGGGCACGGGGTTGTGTGGTCTGAAACAAAGACGTTTTTCCCGTCAGTACAGCACTTGCAATAAGGATTTAGAGGATGGAGAAGTGTATTCAGGAACTACGGGTTGTTTCTGGCCGGGCATGAAAACCTGCACATTTGTCCGCGCAAATGAAGTGTCTCATTTTTGAGGTTCTGTGTGTCCCGATTTCGATCATGCAAAATTAAGGAAGGGGGGCCCCCAGTCGGCAAATGTTACAAAGTAGGAAAACTCGAGAAGCCTCTGCATGGCCCCGAGTGTATGGATGTCTTTCACTTCTCCAAGTTCCAAGTTTTATTGTTAACACACTGAAATTCTTGGGTCACAGTTGCAGGGGGATGGGACGGGCGCGTGAGGGGACAGCAAGACACACAGCAGTGCAATACAATACAAGACAGTGCAATGTAAGATTAAGTAAACAATAAATAAGTAATAAATTGGTAATGCAATATGGGAATGTGAAAATTGATAACAGTATAGTATATAATGCAGAAATAGTATATAATGGGATACCCAGAACTTTGCTTGAGCTTTTGAAATGTGGCGCTTACGGATATATTGATAGAGTTGCTTCGCTATATTGAAATTATGATGCTATATATGTCAGTGTACTCGCATTGAATAATTATTGCACTAATAGTTTAAAATTCTACAGGGAAATGGGTATATACCATTCTTATTAGATTCTCTCTCTTTCTCCATCTTATTGAACTTGGTAGATTTTACTGTTCAATAGAGGGCGGTATGCGCCGTCCGTAGTAGGAACCCGCCATTATACCTCAGAAGAAGAAAAACATGGAGCTATCAGCGGTCGGGGATCGCATTTTCGCCGCGGAATCCATAATAAAACGCCGCGTCCGAAAGGTGAATAGCCCGTTAACTGTCACCGGCGTAATACCTATGAGTCGCCGCGCCCGTCTGTGGTCACGTACCGCGACAATAATGCGGGATCGCGCAGCGAGGGGCTTCGAAAGGCCTAACGCGACCGGGGCTGCCTTATTAAACTATGATTTTTGGGGGGGAAAACTGGGAGGTGGGAAGTGATGTGTTACAGAAAACGGGGCCTAGATTGTGTCTTGCGATGGTGTATTTCCCGCGGGGCGATATGCGTACGTCTATTGTATGTGATCAATCAAATGCACGGAAGGAGGGCACCAAAAGGACGATCAGAAGAGCCGTGCACATCGATGTCCAGTAGTGCACTGGTTAACAGCAGTCCCCGTGTGTGCGCGGGCACGTCGAAAACAGCCCCCGCGCTCTCGGACCCCGATGGAGCCGCCGCGCTGATCACCAGGCGCTGCAAAGTTGCTTATTGGGAATGTGCTTGTTTTTTTAGGCCGCTTTAATGATGCAGTTACCACTTATATGATTACAGCTGAATAAGTGTCATGTCAAGCGGGACAGTGCATCTGCCAGCTAATACGCATATACATGACATTTAAAACAAACACATAGCTCTCTTCGAATTGCAGCGGTTGTATTGCTTGCTGACCGAAGTCAATTTTGTGTTTCAGGGTCGCATTGAATATCTCGTGAAGTGGAAAGGATGGGCGATCAAGTAAGTTTACACTCCCTAACGCTTTAATATGTTAAATTAACGCAACATTAAGGTTTGTACTGCAGATTGCCGCGTTTGAGGGCATCAGTGGATCTCGCTCAGATGGACATTTAAATATGTTACAGACTATAGGTTTTATATTACCATTTTATAAGTACCGTCGTTTTTGTATGTAACGTGTACATAATTCCCACAGATACAGCACATGGGAGCCAGAGGAAAATATTTTGGATGGGCGTCTCATTGCAGGATTCGAGCAGAAGTGAGTTTTTATCTCTGCGCTGGATTGTGCCGTAAAACGGCCGTAAAATGTTACAAGACTTAAGTCGTGTATCTCATTTCAGTAAAACGCATCTATCATTTTTCCATTACGTGAATTGTCTTTCTGTATCTCTGGCTCAGTTCTTAATATTTTAATATTATTATATTTTGATAATATTAATATTATCAGCTTGGTTGATTATTGATAACGGAGCAGAGTAACTGTAAAATGCATCATGCTTCAGTGCCTGTTGCTTGTGTTTATTTGTTAAAGGAAATATTGATTCTTTTCCAGAGAACGAGAGAGAGAACTTTATGGGCCAAAGAAAAGGGGACCTAAACCTAAAAACTTCGTTCTTAAGGTGCTATTTTTAAACTAACCCTTTAACCCCAATTGTTCCATTAATTTAGAGAGTAATTATATCTGTGCAGTGCAGCCAATCAGGTATCGTATCACAATGACATCGAATCCTTTTGTATGTCCATGATATTCAAATAATATGTTAAAAAAATACTTTTTCATTAACACATAATTTTGAGTGAGTAATCTATTCATACCTTTTGCCAATGTAAATTTTGCTCTGTAGGGGCAGCCCCCCCCCCCCCCCCCCTTCTTCTTTTCCCTGCTTTTAAATCAAAATGCTGTTCATTTACTCTCTCTCTCCTGTCTCCTCCCACTTGGCCCCTTTCTGTCCTCCTTCTGTATGTGTTCCTACTTTCTGTACGCTGACCTCCTTGCGTTTCTCCTTTCCTGGCCTCCCCAGGCGCGAGCCCAGGCGGCAGAGACCCGCGGTCGGAGCCGAGTCCCCGACGTCCGCCTCCGCCAGTCCACCGGCTCCTCTTCCAGGCCTTCCACTTCCTCAGCTCCCTCCTCATCCATGTCGTCCTCCTCTACCTCCTCCTCTTCCTCAGCCCCCAGTCCCAAACTGCATTCCGGGGCGGCCTCTCACAAACTGAAGAAGGACATCCGCCGCTGCCACCGAATGTCGCGCCGGCCGCTACCCCGCCACGACCCGCTGGCCTCTGGCTCTGCAGGCAGCTCCTTCCCATCCCGCCCCCCCGTCTCGCCTTTCTCGGAGACGGTCCGCATCCTGAACCGCAAGGTCAAGCCCCGCGAGGCCAAACGGGGCCGTATCATACTCAACCTCAAGGTCATCGACAAGACATCGCAGCCTCCGATCCCCAGGGGCCGCCCTAACATCCCATCCCGGAACCGCATCATCGGGAAACGGCTAAACGAGGTCTCCTACAGGGGCCTCCAGCCACCCGTGAAGCTGCCGGGATTCCCGATGTACGGGAAGCCGTTTGGCGTGCAGCAGGTCAGCTCCGACGTAGGCCGCCTGCGTGCCGGGACCGGCAGCAGTACTAGGAGTTATGGCAGGGCTGGCAGTAGTGGTCCTGCTTCCTCCAACCGCAATCCAGCCTCCGAATCCCATGGTGGCACAGCTGAGCCACCTGTGTCGCAGTACCAGGCTCCGCCCTCACCATCTAGCTCCGGCGGCGTAGACAGCGCCCCGCCCTCCCCGGGCCAGGCCCCGCCCACCCCCAGAGAGGCTCCGCCTCAGTCCTTGCACGCATCAGCGGCCTCAGCTTCTCCTCCCAAATTGAGCCCTCAAGCCTCATCCGAGCCTGAGGACACCTTGGGGCTGCAGCCCGGCCCCCAGCCCGCTCCCTATCTGCCCTCCTGCCCCTCCCCATCATCCTCACCGTCGTCGTCAGACGATGATGATGAGGCGGCCGTGGATCTTTCTGCGCCTCGTATCACCAAGCGCCGACCCAGGGGACGACCGCAGCGCAGGCGTCGCCCCAACAAGGCCATGGCCGCAGGCACCTCGTCCCCGGACCCCGACAGCAGCCCCCCCCTCCTTTCCCCCGAGCCTCCAAGGGCCGTCCTAGAGGGGGACCCCGACTGGCACCCCGAAATGGCCCCGTGCTGTGCCGACGTGGTTGTCACCGACGTCACCACGAACCTCCTCACTGTCACCATCAAGGAGTTCTGTCGTCCGCCGGAGTTGGACAAATCTGGGCCGGCCTCGCCCTCCTCTGGGGCCACAGCCCCGCCGTCACCCACTCCATCAACCCCCCACCCGAAACCGTGAACTCGGGGTGGGGGGGAAGAGGGAGGACGGGGCACAGCGCCCATTACCTAAGCCTTCCATTCCTCTAATCCTATAGCTTCACCCCTCTTAATTAAGCCCTAATAAGCTGATTTAACAGAGGTACTGTATTTAATATTATATATATATATTTTAAAAGTAAGTCTCAATATGCAGTGAGTTCGTAAACAGGACTTTCCTCGTCTCCAGTATACTGTGTGTTATCCATTGCAACGTGGGCTGTGCCGGTCTTTCTTGCACGGTGTCCCTGGGCATGTAGCTTTTTGTCACAGTTCCACACAAGGAGTTGGGTGGGTGGGTCCATTCTTGTTGGCGGCCGACTTGCTCCTGGCTTCCCATTGGCTATTTGGCTCTTAGGTTCACTGCTTGGAACATGAAGGCGCTCCCTGCTTTGCCACACGCACACGCACGCATACACAAAACACACACACGGGCGTGTATAAATGCGTATTTATGTGTGCACAATTGTTTACACTGAGAAACCAGCTTTCTGGCGGTTGTTTCCCCTTCCCGCTGTACCACGGTGACCCAAAACTGCCTCTCCTCTGTACATAAGCCTCTCGGACTGTGTCGCGTGTGTGATGCTTGTCATATTCCTTAAGCAGGTCTCACATATACTATGAAATGTGTAACCCGTAAATCTATAGGATGGAACCATGTCACGTTTCGTGTAACTGTGTAATTTAACTCCAGTAACCCTATAAGAAGTACCAGTTTGAAGCTCAGTGTTTGTGACCCGCAGGATCCGGCTCTGGCGGACGGTCCTCGGTAGAAGCCTCGGATTGCATGACATATTTATATTACTACTCGCGTGTCCTGTGTTGCTGCTGTTGTTGTTGTTTTGTTTTCTTTTGTATTATTATTTTTTAATCACGTGTTCATTCCTTGAGCATAATGAAGATATATATGAACATGTAAAGTCGAATTTAAGTGCGAAGGACCGGAGCGGAGCGACGCAGGTTTTCCTTTGCGGAGGACGAACGTCTGTGTTGCACACGCTGCTATTTTGTTTCGATTTGCCATAAACTTGCACGATCATGAGAAAGACGACCGACTTTGTGTGTGTGAGTGTGTCTAGTGTTTCGACAATCCAGTCGCTTTTCTCTAAGTAGATTAAGAGGCAGCGAGGATTAGCCTGGAGATGAGCCCATGCTTCTACACGCACGACACCGGGACGGTCGTCACCTGATGACCTTAAAGTCACTCATTTAGCTTAGTGCTAGAAAACGGAAACCTGCGCCGATAAAACACAAGCTGACTTAGTTGGGTTTCTCACTCCGCCTGTCCCTCTTATATTCGGTGAGGTTTGCATTACAAAAAATGCACTTGAGGTTCAGTTTTTAAAATAAATTTTGGTAAGTTGTATTATCGTCGTATATAATTTGCGAAACATGTTTTTGTTCGCCTTGGATCAAAAGAAGCAACAAACGTGATCGCGATGAAGAAGATTAAGTTTGTCTCTGAGCACCAAGTGCCGAACCCCGCAGCAGCTGTGATCCCGACTCATTCACTGTTTTGCGCCCCCTAATGGCGAGAAACGCGTTCGTAATTAGGTCGGGTAAACTTTTAGCGGAATCAACTTATTGCGGTTGTAGTATTAGTATGTAGCATTAAACACAAGCTTATCTGGATGTGTTCCCGCAACCGGTCATTGACAGCTGACACCATGCAGCATGGCTGCAGAAATGCGGTATGAACACTCGAGGGCAGTGTGTCGCAAGTTCGCTGCACTGTGGCCACTTTCTTGCAGTTCCTTGTTCAGATTGGCTTTGTTTGTGATGAAGCAGGGTTTTGGATATTGGAGACCCAGAAAGTGGCACTGCGCCGTGACCCTACATGGGGCTGGTTTTTAAGATAGTTTGGGCTAAATGTAAGTGAACAAAGATTAAGTCCATTTAAAGTTTAAACTTGTGTAAACGGATACGTATCCGCATAGAGATAGATAGATAGATAGATAGATAGATAGATAGATAGATATTATTACTATAGATATTATTATTATTATTATTATTATTATTATTATTATTATTATACCTGACCTGATTTGACTGAATTGTGATTGGTGCAGAAGCGAGGCACCGCGGACCGGCAGGAACCCTCACACGAACCGGCACCGGTCCGCGGCCCATAGTTTGAGAAACGCTGTCCTAATATGTAGATGCACTTTGCCTTGTATTTGTGTTTCCATTTGGATTTTAATAAAATGTATGTTTTAAGGTGCATGTCTCCAAAAAGATCAATTTGTGCACCTTACTCAATTGACTCATTTTCATAGCAGTCTGAATTTGGAGCATTAGTTAGACACCTGTTTAATTTAGACATGTGTGCCTCGGAATTATGGTAATGGTGTGAAGGGTATATTTGATAGGATTTAGTGCAGGTGGAAAACATTACTTCCAGGTTCTATTTAATTTCTGAGCCGCCTTAAGGGACTGGCAGTCAGGTGAGTCTAAATGTGAAAAAAACAGGACCTTTGATTTGAACTGCTGGTGACCCAAAGTTGCATAATCCGATCTGCGGTCCATTTAAGCCTTAAAATTTTAAGGTGTGGAGACGTTTCAGTGGATCGCAGTTCTGGATTTAGCCACTAGGTGGCAGGATCGCATTACGTGAGAACCGTTTAACGGCACAGACGTTGTTTGCAATGCCTTGTCTTTACATTTTGTTGTAAATGTATAATGTGGTCAGGCCCGTTAAAACTTCAGCAGCCATCATTTTTTTTCTCACAGAAATGAAGATTTTAAATTGCAAGTATCTTGTGTCAGTGCATTTTAACCATTTTCCCAGGTTTGAGTCCCACGATGTTCTGGACATAAGTGCTTTTTATTTTGCTAAATTGGATCCTTATAACTGGATGGATCTTTGCATACTGGTGGCAAAATACACATTTTCTACCCTGCATGTGTGAACAAGATAAGTTATGCATTTTCAGCACATTAAATCACACTTCATATTCCTACTCTAACAAACACGGCATGTTGTGTAGATCAGCCACATTATCATGTATGCTGTCTCTGAAGTGCTTGTGTAAAACTAAGTGGAACCCTGTTAGTCATCCTGTATCTCTACGCTTAATCGTTACTTGGGCCTTTTCTCCTCCTAATGGGCCCGCAGTAGGGCTTTTTGGTTGAGTGGGAGGTTTGGTTTCATATGTGTCTGCACCGAATACTTCCTTAATTCCAGCTTCTGAATTCCAGTTTTGGCTCCAGCCCACTTCTCCTCCTCCTCCTCCTGGGGGGGGGGGGGACAAATTTGTATTGATCGAGAAATTATGTAGGTGTTATTATTATTATTGGAGGGCAGGGATTTGGTCCTCGCAACATGCCCCTAGTATCGTGCCAAGTTCTGGGTGTGTGGCACCGGTGCTTTCTGTGAAAGTCACACCCCCAATTCCAGATGTGACCCTGCCACTGCCACACGCAGTGGGGGGGGGGGGTCAGTAAGCAGCTGTCTGATAGGGTTTAACTTGGGCTAGTCCCTATTTCTGTAAAGTACCATCAGACCCTAACCATGCCTTAGTTACATCAAGAAAAATGTTAGAAGGGTTAAAACTAGCCACACACGTTCAGCTGTGGACGGTAAACCCCCCCACTGCCCCTCGCAGATAGAGTGGCTTCACCGCCTCCTGCTAATCTTGCGTTGCTCCTTGCCTATCTAGTGCCGCATACTTCTCTCCGTCTCTCTCATTTCCTCTCCCTTATCCCCTCTGTCCGTTGCATCCGTTCTCTCTCTCCCTCTCCCTCCTAGCTCAGGGATCGGTCTCTGTCAGCCGTCGTGACGATATCGGCTTTCCGCTTTTCACACAATGGGGCTGATGACAGCAGGAGGCGCTGCATTGTGGAGGAAAGCGCTTAATACAGTTACCTGGAGACAGGACTAGATCATTTACAAACGGTTAATGTATAATATGTATCCTCACTCACTGATAAAAATTATTCATTTTAGATGGATAAAAAAGTTCATTTCTGCTTCATGTGATATACTAGCTTTGTACTGTGACAACAGTTACCCTTGAATCTCAAATTTCCCATTTATAAATTGCATGATCCCCAACAATGTCAGATTATTATGACTGGTTGTCAGAAATGCTTTAGCTGAAGGAGAAGCTGAGAAGGTCTGAATGAATGGGAGAACCACACAGAGAGATGTGTGACTGTGGGCGAGGCTGAAGAGTGGAGGTGGGCAGAGGCTGGAGTGTGGCTGTGGGCGGGACTGTAGAGTGGCTGTGGGCGGGACTGGAGAGAGGCTGTGGGCGGGACTGGAGAGTGGCTGTGGGTGGGGCTGACTAGTGGCTGTAGGCGGGACTGTAGAGTATTGGTAGGCGGGACTGGAGAGTGGCTGTGGGTGAGGCTGGAGAGTGGCTGTGGGTGGGACTGTAGAGTAGCGTAGGCGGGACTGGAGAGTGGCTGTGGGCGGAACTGTAGAGTAGCGGCAGGCAGGACCGAAGAGTGGCTGTGGACAAGGCTGGAGAGTGGCTGTGGGGGCGGGACTGCAGAGTGGCTGTGGGCGGGGCTGGAGAGTGG
This sequence comes from Brienomyrus brachyistius, assembly GCF_023856365.1. Taxonomy (NCBI): domain Eukaryota; kingdom Metazoa; phylum Chordata; class Actinopteri; order Osteoglossiformes; family Mormyridae; genus Brienomyrus; species Brienomyrus brachyistius. The sequence continues at coordinate 8,019,500 of NC_064537.1, forward strand.
CTGTGGGCGGGACTGCAGAGTGGCTGTGGGCGTGGCTGGAGAGTGGCTGTGGGCGGGACTGCAGAGTGGATGTGGGCGGGGCTGGAGAGTGGCTCTGGGTGGACTTTATGAAGAATTTGATGAGGGTCGTCATACACAATGATGAGCAAAGCTTCACCAGGCCCTCTCAGAAGTAGGCAGTGTCATGGCTTAGCACGTCTGTAGCATATTGTACAGTTCCAGCTAAGCTCCAATGCTAACTTGAATGTGTTACCAGTCATTCTATGGAAGGTCAGCCTAGCTGCACTTGAACCTGCACTTAGCTGGCTTCTTCATGGATGTATACTTGCAATGTGATACCTGCCTTGCTTTGGAAAAAAGTCAAATAAATGGTAAGTCAGTAAATGTAAAATGTAATATAAAAATTGAATCCATTGGGGTCAGTGGACAAACAGACAGACAGTGTCATAGATAGATAGATAGATAGATAGATAGATAGATAGATAGATAGATAGATAGATAGATAGATAGATAGATAGATAGATAGATAGATAGATAGATAGATAGATTTACATTAGCACTACAGTACACACATTCAGACCGTTTTAAATAAATAGTAACAGAGCCAAGAATTATAGCATGGAATTCTGTAGGCACAGAGACTGGAAGATGAAACTTCATTATCATCGTTAGGACAGTCTGTACTGGATGGACAGAGTGATCATCCCCCTCCTCCAGAACATCCACACAGTGCCCCTGTCTCACATATCAATAAAGAGCACATGGCCAGAATGTGAAACCGTTTATGTAAGATGGAAGACATGGATGTTCTAATATACGATTCAGGACACTTTTTCACATGTCTAATTAAGCCTTCAATCACCCAGCCACAGTCTGATTTCGTACCCAGTCCCCCAAAACTATTACCTTTTATTTTCATTCCTTTCTGTTATTCACTCCCCCCCCTCCCCACCCCCCCACCCCATAGTCATCCCCAGGGGTGCCGGGGGGCAGAGTTAGGACAATTGCAAGGGCCCCCGACTGACAAGGGCCCTAATAATTTGGAAATGATCTGGATTGGTCTGGACTTGGGGGGGGGGCGATATGATATTTCATGGGGTCCAAAATCTCTGTTGCAAATCTCTAGTCCCTGCTCATCCCTAAACAAAATTCCTCTTCCTCCCAACTGCCTGTTTCACGTGGTTCTGTTTGGCCGTCCCAGCGAAAACAAACCTTTCACCAGATGGATAATCGCTGTCACACTTTAGGCGAAGCTGTAATGAAGATCTAGCTGGCGAACACAAACTTATTTCGTTATGGGAGAAAAAAACCTGTTCGCAATCTTCTATGACTTGATTTTAAGACCATTTTAGAGAAGCAGAAGAACTTGATCTTTTATTTCAATATATATATATATATATAGTAAATGAATTTCAGTTCTTTTAATCTCCCACTGATTTTCACCGGAGCACTTGAAGCAGCTCTGCCTCCGCCAAACCCACGTAATTGATATTATCGTGACTTGTTGGTGTGACGTGACTGCGGAGCTGCTAGGAGCTCACTGTCTTTCGCTTTTCCTTATATTGCCATCTAGTCCCTTACGTGTAAAATACATTTCGCTGGGTGGTATCTCAGCTCGCATTACCAGCCCCCCCCCCCCTCTCTCTTTCTCTCTCTCTCCTTCCCTCTGCCCGCCCCTCCAATAATCTCTTACGGTAACTACAGAGAGGCGCTCTGCCGTACAGCAGGTGCGAAGCGCCGTCCAACGCTGAATCGACGATATTTATAAGCACAACGAATAAACCAGCCAGCGAGGGAACAACCGACCCACTGCTTATCGGTGTGAGCGATCTGGAGCGATTTACTGGGCTTTGATCCATTTTTCTAACGCGTATCAATAATTTCAGGGGAGATTTGTACATTTACTTTGCGGAGATTTGCCAGCATTTTTTTTATTAGATCCTGAATCCACATACACAGGGGTGACTTTTCCCCAGTTCCCATTAGGAACTGCCTCCTTTTTCCAGCGTGAGATATATTTCCAATTTCTTCTACTTGTCGCCCCAGCACTCCGCCACCCTGAAGTTCATCGCCGTCCTGCTGGCCGCCGGGATGCTGGCCTTCCTCGGCGCGGTCATCTGCATCATCGCCAGCGTCTATCCGAGCTCCTCGGCGGCTGCACCGCAGCCGCTGGCCGATAACCATTCCCTGGCCCCCGATCTGGCGCACCGGCCCCTGTCCCCGGGCCCCGTGGCTCACGCCGGTCCTTTGGGCGCTCTCCACGGTCCTGAATCGCTCAACGGTGGAGGTGTGGGGATCGGGCTGGAGACGCCAGCGATTAACGAGCTGAGCAGCTCCGGGAAAGCAGGGCTAGGAAAGGGGCAGCAGTTCAGTTTTAGTCGGCTGATCTGCACGCCTGTGCCCATCGGGGACTGCAAGTCCAAGAAGCAGGCCGACGACCCGTCGCTGTACGCCGACGAGGAGTATGGCTCCTTCCTGAGCACAGCGGAGCAGCTCCGGCAGACCATCCAACAGCAGAAGGAGCAGATTCTCATGGACCAACGAACCATACGTGAGCTCACGGGCAAGTTGTCCGAGTGCGAGAGCGGCCTGGAGGAGCGCAGCCTGCAAGAAAGGAGCGTCGGACCGCCGGGCAGACGCCGCCTGATGGCCGGGGACGACGTCAAGCCGTCGGCTGCGGAGCATCTGCAAACCACGCACGCCGTGGAGGAGCTGGAGCGAGCGATCCTGCAGCTTAAAGACCGCATCGAGATGCTGGAGGTGGGGTAGAGGAAAGTGCAATATTCATGTGTAATGATCATTACAGTTTTATATCCATGGCTTTTATAGAGCATGCATATGCGTGGAAGCTGGGAGCGATTACGGCCGGACGCAGAGGGGGGAGGGGTATCACCTGTAGTTTTAAAATTACTCCAAATCTTCTGTGGTAAGTGGTATCCTAAGGTGTACATTACAATTATTGGGCAGCGCAATGTGTATGCCACGTGATACACAAATATAAGTCGCTGGTGAATTGGATATTAACCTGATTTATCAATCTTTTCTGCTTTCTCAACTTGTGTTGATCTTGCGTCCATTTCAAGATGATGTGGATCTGGCCATGTTGCTGTTTTGTGTCGGAAACATATCGCACATTGGATTATCATTATTAGAAACATTCACGTAAAACCTCTTAGTAAATAACGCTATTATTGTTTTCACGATATACCCAAAACATTCAATAGTAAAGCAAAAAAAAAAACTGAAATTACTATAGTTATAAATACGGTGTAAATTTCCAGTCTAAACGTAAAGGTTTTTTTTGGTATCTATATGAAAACAATGCTTAAAACAACATGTGATAATCTGGTTTAATTCTGATCCAGTTAATACTATTTATTATTAATGTTACCATTATTCGGTATTTATATTTAAACTGAAAGCGGAAAACAAAATATCGTTGGAGCTGAATACATATCTAAGTTGATATTTTAAAAATTACTAAAACACGAATTCAAAACGTCATTTTTGTTCATAGTTCAGTGCTGGGAAAAAATGTGAACTTTTGTACATTTTATATTTGTATTAGCCTCGCGTCCTATACGTTCTCCGAGGCTCCGGGCTCGCCGCCGTCCCTTTTATGGAGACTGGCGAGTGGATCGATTTTTTTTTTTTTTTGTATTATATATTAGTCTGCACCAGTAAAGAAAACGTTGAAATGTGAACCAGAAGATTCTTCAGAAAAACCTCAAAGGTACTTATTTCTATTTAATGTGAACGAGAAAATCCTTCAAAAAGAACGAAAAAGAAACAAATATACTTGATTTTTATTTAGAATTTATAAATGAAATAAATCGATATCCTATTCTATGGACAGTTCCTATTCCTGCTGGGGGAGATTACGGACCTGCGGCGCGGCTACATCGAGCACGTTTTACTGTCCCGAGAGGGCACACTGAAATCAAAGATAAATAAATCTTCATATAGGAGAAAGCTGAGTCTGTCCATACTGCGGGGTGACTGTGTGCTTGTGCTGAAATAGGCTGCTCTAATCTGCTGCAGTCAGCGTGTGTACGTGTGCCTGTGTTTGTGCGTGTGCGCGTTTGTGCGACCCTCGGTGTTTGTCGGAGAGAAAGCACGGATCGGCGCGGTTGTTGTCCTGTAACCAATCCTACTTTATCTCGCATTGCTAAGAAAGCATTGACATTACATTCCCAGATGTGCTTGCTAACAATCTGAAAGTCCAGTAACGACAATTATGGTTTTGCCTCTCTTAAATTGATGTTTAATGTATGGAGAAACGCGCTCGCGTTCTTTGCCGACCATGATGTCATTGTTTCTCAACTTAAACACAGTTTCTTAAATGTCGTTATTAATCTGTATTGGGAAATCGCATAGTGGGGCTTGCAGTGCGCATTTCGTGGTTGCTAACGGCATATTTCTTTACCTTATGGTGGTTTCTACAGTCGGAGCTTGGGCCCTCCGTCCATAACCGGACAGAGGTGGGTGGAAAGGGCCCGGTGCACTCCACCTCCAGCGGGGGGGCGTTCGAGGCGGTGCGCTGGCGGGTGGAGAGCCTGGAACAAGAGCTGGAGCAGAAATTAGAGATGCTGGAGAAGGAGAGGGCCCAACTCCACAAGGAGGCTCACGACGGGCGGCATGAGATCGACGAGGGGCTCGAGGACCTGCAGCACCGCATTCGGGAGCTGGAACAAAGTGAGGGCTGGGGGGCATGTGAGGTGGTGGGGGGGGGGGGACAGATGGAGGGGACGATTGCGAAAATGCAGAGAAGGTGCATAGGGGAAATAGTGTAACACATTAGCGCGGAGGGGGAGGGACTGGCCAGAAAAGCAATTAATGGTGGAGAACAGAGTCAAAGAGATGAGTCAGACTTCTTCCTGGTTCTTTCCACCACCAGCAAACCTGGAGATCCCTCCAAAGTGACTCCCATTCCCTCATTAGCAAAATGCTCTCTTATTATTATCTGTCTAATCTAATTGACTATCTAATGTGACCCATAGCGTTTAACCTCTTATCCCATTTGTATTGTTGAATATCTGCAGAAAACTGACCGATTCTATAGGAATGTTTAAGGTGGGGATGCATAAGTGGGGCCTTAATTCATATACAAGGGCCAACATTAGCTTTAGCCAATGAAATGTTTTCATTTGGTGAGTGGCAGGGGAACGGGCATTCCAGAGACCAATCAGCTTTCGTATGGGTCATGTGCCCCTGTGGCCCCACCCCCTGTAGCTATATATTGACACAGTAGGTGTGCAGCTGCAGTTGCTTGGTTTTCATGGTTTTCTGTACCTCAAGCTTCTTCTTCTGTGGTGCCGCTAGTTATTATCCTCTTTATCGCCTCCTCCGCAGGTGTCTCCGAGTACAGCTACCCAGAGGGCTACAAACTCTCTTTCCCCATACGCACCAACTACATGTACGCCATGGTACGGAGGCCGATGCCTGAGCTGTACGCCTTCACCGCCTGCCTCTGGCTGCGGCCGTCCGGGGGGGGCATCGGCACGCCCTTCTCCTACTCCGTGGTGGGGCAGCCCAACGAGCTGGTGCTGCTGCAGGGGGTGCACACCCCCGTCGAGCTGCTCATCAACGACAAGGTCAGAGCCGAATCAGATCATGTGACCGAACCTGTCGCCCTGCGGCGAATGAGAAGGTCACGTGCAAAGTCCCACCCCAGCAGTGAAATATCGGAAGCACTGGATGCGAATATGCAGCACGGTAATTATAGTATAGTGTGCAAATGGGTTAGGACTAATCCCGTAATCAGAAGGTTGTTCGTTCAAATCAACCAGCACATTGATATCGCCGTTTGGCCCCTGAGCAAAGTCCCTAACCCCCAGCTCCAGGGGTGCTGCACACTGGCTGTCTCTGCACTGTGACCCCCCCACCCCACCCCAAGCTTGTTCTCACCTCTCTGAGCACTGGAGAGCAAGATGGGGTAGGCGAAAAGAAAATTTCCCCACAGGGATAAATCAAGTATCACTATTCTATTTAAAAAACTTACACACATACAGTGATTACTCCTATTACATGCAGTGACAGTTACACGTACACTGTGACTAATGCAGTGTGGTAACAGCCATATAAATATTATGAACACGATGCAGATATGGAAGGCAGTGAATGGGCTTGTTGAGCAGAGCTCAGCATTGCGATGTTTCGGTGGAGATTCCTGTCACAGGGGCTGTTGCTCGGGACCCTGATGCTGCAGTAGCAGCCGTGTTGGCAGCCTCTGATGAGATGTGGTACTGTGTGCGTGTCCTGGCCCTCTAAACATACCAAACATACTCCCCATTTGCAGGGATGCTAATGCCCAGTCACTGGTGCATCATAATATTACCCATTGAAGTCGTGCGTGAGTTTATGTATGTGTGTGCCCTGCGATGGGCTGCCGGCCAGTCTGAGACGTCCTCTGTCTCCTCCCCTGTACTTCCCGAGATCCCAGACTAACCACCATCCTGGACATGCAAGATAGATGCATACATGGTGTAGTGAAAGTGCGAAAACTGTGGGCCTTATGTGGGTTTATGTAAGGCAGGTCGTGGTGATGTTTTTGGTTGGAACCGGGGATTATGTAAATAGCGACAGGATCTAATCCAAAACCACGTCCTCTGTAATTTAACACCTCCTTGTTTTTAGATCACTTTTCATCCAGTTACTTTCATCTTGGCTGCAAATCCCGCATCTGCTTTATGCGCGATTCCCTTCCGTCTCTGCTCTTTGCTGCTGCGTGGACGTGCTGACCGCGCCGCCTGTGTGTCCTCCCCGCCTGCAGGTGGCGCAGTTGCCGCTGTCCCTGCCTCAGGGGAAATGGCAGCACGTGTGCGTGAGCTGGAGCCTGCGGGACGGGGTGTGGAAGGCCTACCAGGGGGGCAAGCTGAAGGGCGAGGGGGCGGGCCTTTCTGCCTGGCACCCCATCCGGCCCGGGGGGGTGCTCATACTGGGGCAAGAGCAGGTGAGTACTGCACGTCCGGGGGTGGGAGAGGCGAAAATGCAATATACACATTTCTGTGTATATACTGGCTGCCATTGTATTATATGTATTTATAAATCTCATTATATTTACTTGCCATAATTGCGCTATTGCACTCATAATTGCAAATATGTTTATATGTTTACTAAACCTGCTGCTTTATACTAAAAGCAGTTACCTTCACTACCTCTTTCGTATAGTTTATATTTTTATATTTTGAATACTTCACATTCTTGTTTGTTTATTTATTCTAATCTACTTTATCTTCCTTCTATTAATACTCATGTGTGCCTCAAAGCATCTCTGGGAAATCACAGACATTGAGTTTCGTTGTAACTTGTTACAGTGACAATAATGGCATTCTATTCTATTCTATTCTATTCTATTCTATTCTATTCTCTCAGAAAAAGGGATAAATATTTGTACCTTTGCTTGTCATCAGGGCTGTATCCTCAAGGGTTTGCGAATTGTACTCTTAACTGTAGGTAAATGTACCTTTTAAGGTAAAATAGACCCTGAGGAACATTTCTGTACCATTGATGGTACATTAATGCTGTTTGTACCTTTGGGATGTTCCCCAGAGTCCATTTCTGTACCTTAAAAGGTACAAATACAAGGGTACAGCATCAGTCACAAGCAAAGGTACAAACTTTTACCCTTTTTCTGAGATTGTACATGTAGGACTTGGACATTATGCACTTATGCAAGTTTAGACAGAATTAGGGGCAATATTTTAGCTGTATTACGGTAACAACGTGCCAAACATAAGCCCATTTGTCAGTCAGGGGGGGCATTTCTCCAAAGCCTTTCATCCTGCTCCACTCTTCCCCACCTCACACCTAGTCTTTGTAGATTTCTCTGCTTGGTCACCTGACCTGCTCACTTCCGGGCTCTGTCCCCCACCCCCCTTTTAACACCCACACAGGACACTCTGGGGGGCCGTTTTGACTCCGCTCAGGCCTTGGTGGGGGAGCTTTCCCAGTTCAACCTGTGGGACCGGGTGCTGACTCCCAGCGAGGTGTCCGGCCTGGCCGACTGCAGCCAGGTCACGTTGGGCAACGTGGTGCCGTGGACAGAGCGGGACGTCGACGTGCTTGGGGGGGCCACCAAGGAGCCACTGGAGCCGTGCTCACAGCGTGCCGACGGGCAGCAGTGAGGTGGGGGGTAGCTGCGGGGGTTGGATTGGGGAGGGCTGGTCGTGGGCGTCACATGGGTTTGCGAGGCAGGGAAGTGTCTGAGGTTTGAGAACAGTGGGGGGCGGGTGTGGGGGGGGGGTTTGTCTCAGCCAGAACGTGACCAAGCTGGAAGATGCTGTTTACCTGTCACGTCTGCGCTGCGCAGGTCTGCACAAAGCAGGCGTGATCTCCCACACTGTGTTCTTTTCTTCCGAACCAGGCTCTTTGTACCTGTTTGCTCGGACATGGGGGGGCGGGGGGGGTCCTCAGCCTCCTTTGGCACCTGCCCTCTGTCCCCAGCCCCTGATTTTTATCCAATCTCTCATCTGCCATCTCCATGACTCAAGGCCACCCAGTCCGGACCCGCAGTAGATCCCTCGGGTCATCACACGTCCATGCATGATCGCCATGGCAACCGGAGGTACAGCCAAACCCCCCCCCCCCCCCCATGCCTGCTTTGAGGTGGACGGCGCGACCAGATCGAAGAAGCACACGGCTTGATTTCGCTAAACACGTTCTGAAGCACAGCAGTTAATAGAGAAGCACAGATCAGAATCTTATATATCAGGTCATGAAACTCACAGCGGAGCAGGCTGGGGGCTTAGTGTGAAAAGCAGGATCCTGATTGGACGGAGACGGGGGCAGGCCTATTTGTGGGATTTTTGTGAACGTAGAGCAATGGATGCACGGGGGCAGGCCTTCGCCGTTTTGCGCCAAAATGCGTCCAGAAAATTCTATTACGCCACGTAGCTAAAATTTACCCCCCGGAACCCTCCACCCCTTCTCACCCCCCCACTGTAAAGTTCCTCAAATCCATTTTTATTTGCATGGGTGACCAGATCAAGTGAGGTCATTTGGACCAGCTCGAGCGTGCGGCACCTTGGATGCCTCCCAAGTTGGCTGCGTGCCCCCCACTCCGGGAGCGCAGTGCCTATCTGGTTACACGTTAAAAAAAAAGAGGTGAAGTAATTACTGATTTCTTTCGCTGTTGGTTTTCCGGTTGCCGAGTGTGATGTCGGTATTGTGTTTGCTTATATTTGTACCTCTCTGCTTCTTCTATGATGTCATGATATAGCTGTGAAAAAAAACGAGATTATTCTATCTGCCTGAATATTTTAACTGTTTTTATTGCCCCGTGTATAAAGGTTTCGCATTCTCACTTGCATTCAGCCGTCTTGCTCCCTGTGTCTGCTGTACGCATAAGTTAAGGACTTTTGTAACTCATTTTTCTACTTCTAAATCTCACACGCCTTGACCCTCCTTCATTTCGGTATGAGTTCTGTCTGTGTACCGTATATGTTACAAAAAAAACAGAATGAACCACAAATAAAAAAATGGATTCAAGCTGAACGCCAAGTTCTTAAAGTTCTATTGTATTTTTTTTTTTTTGTCTTCTTGTTGGTGCTCAGCTGGTCAGGAAGAAGGGGGGGGGGCGTTTTTGCGGAGGTGTGACGCCCAGATTCTGAGGGGGTGGACGGGGGTGTGGCGGAACTGGAAACGGCGGCGGAGCCTGGCAGAGCCTCCGGAGCAGGATGGGATTCTGGACAGACGACGGCATGATGCGCTGGGGGCATGGCATGTCCGTTGGCATACATGGATGCCACCGGTTCTGCTCCCTCTTTTGTGAACATAACAGACGGGAAGGGAGGGAAATCTGGTACGGCATGGAAAGGCAGCTCTACGCTGACAGACACTCCGCTGCTGCAGTGGAGCAGGAGCGTGGGTGAGATAGAAGGACATACAGATCCCTATTGAGGATTTTACCACGGTACAAAGCCTTGTAATGGCCCAGGAACGCTGTGGGCTTTCCAAATAAGGAAGAACACAGCAGGGTCACACTGCATGCTGGGATAGGTTCCAGGTCCCCCCTCGGCCATCGAGGACCGGAGGAGCGGTCGGAAGATGAATGGAGAGCGCCTGAGCCTGGCCCCCTCCCAAAATCCACATCTCTCACCCAGCCCCTTCATTAACTTTAATTAATAATGTGTCACTGCCCCAAGATGCCTCCGGATTGACGGCCAGGAATTTAACAGGGGATCTCAGCGATTCTACCCGCCACTGACGAGCCTAAGGTCACGTGACGCGGATGTTGATCGGTTAAACGGTTTGCGCAGCACCGGGTTGATGCATGTGCTAAGTTACTGAGATCATAGCGACTATAATAATCCCGACAAACTGTTCTGTGCGTGCTTGGCGCGGCGCCCTCGTGTGCTGCGTGTGGCCGTGACGCATGCCCCCATCTCCACGCCTACGCCTGCGTGCTCGTCTAGGCGCTCACCCGTCACACCTCTCTCGCCGCCTCGCGTTACTGCGTTATTGCCGCGTGCCTCTGCAGTGCCCTTGATTCCGTCCCGCTGATCTCTTCTCCTTCCAGGGTACGACGCACTTCATTTTACAATATTAATAACATTTGAAGGCCACACTGTCTCTGCCTTGGCTTGTAAATTATACATCCGTCATAATTAACTCTGCCCGGGCTTTTCATGCCATTTTCATCCTACCGAGACCCATTTCATCACTGCTCGTCCCTTTGAGGTACGGCATCTCCCATCTTCCCCTTCTCGCTACGTCGCAGTCGTCACCGCGGCTCTCCGAGTCAAACCCTCCCCCCCTCCATGTCGCCCGCTGTCACTGGAGGCTAACGCCTGCCAGAAGAGCTCCTGTCACGTTGGAGCCACTGGCAGAGACGGCCAGCGGCCCCAGGAACAGGAAGGTTGTGTGAGAAGCCGCCCCCCCCCCCCTCCACAATCATTTTCATTTTGGGTCGTATTCGGATGCTTTTTTCCGCAGTCGTGTTTCGTTTCAGTTAACAGAGCATCCGTTGTGCCCCAGACCGTCGCCATGCCGGTGTCAAAGTGGTTTCTGAAAATACATTAAAGGGGTTGGGGGGGGGGGGGGGGGGGGTTTGACAGGCATAGAGCTGAAAGCCGTTCGTGTTTCAGCCTGATGTCGCCGAAACTCACAAAACCCGTGACCATCTCCTGTAAAGCGACACTTGAGGAGGACTGGGTGAGTACAGGCACCCAGTAGCGTCACTTTCAGCCCTAGGAAGGACAAGCCTTCCATACAGTTCCAGAAAGATCCACACATCGACAGATTCAAGACAAGGCCCGGTCTCCCCCTCCCCATTCTGTCTCCTACTTCCAAGATTCAAGCTATTTATTGTGCAGTGTTTACACAATGAAATTCTTTGTTTCTTTGCTCCTCCAGATGAGGTACAGAGAACAATAGCACAGTAGATGAAGATATAAAAAATAAACATCCACCTTATATAAGAATGTTAAAGTATGTATAAATAAATAAATGAATAAACAAACAAATAAATAAATAGAAGTGGCTAACAATGTAAAATATACGTAGACTCTCATATCACTCTGGGTGTTTTCCAGAGACTGTTCCCAATTACTTTTCAGTGGCCAGGTTGTGCAGACCATCAATCTCTTAATTCCCTCCCTCCACTATGGAAAAGTTACCATAAACCTCCTTGTTCGTAAGTGGAGGCTCCTGCTATGCTTTGATACCTTTGCCCACCATCCACTGATCTAGATTTACGTACATTCGTGTCTTTCTTTGGTCTGTTTGATATACAGCATCAACTTAATTTCAGTTTTTTGTTTGTGGTGATGCACCTTGTTAACCTTGTTAAGATGAACATTGTCTGATCCTACACTTACACACTCGTTTCATCGTGCAAATCGTCCCCTGCTTAGATTTTTCATAATCCAGATTTCAACCCTCTGTCAGAGGGGGCTGGGCCACGTAATTCTGTCTCAGTAATGTACTCGACTGTGCTTCGAAAAAACAGCTCAGTCACTCATTATGAGATCAGTTCTTTGATTGGCTTACTGGGACAAAGACTCAGAGATAATAATAATAATAATAAAAAAAAAAAGACAACCAGTCAGATCACTTCTTTCAGTCGTTTCAAGATGTTTACGCAACAGTTTAATTCAGCAGTGGGAGTGAGAGTCGCAGCCCTTCGGATGTGATCCGATTTACTCACACTGTGACACAGTTTACTCTTGACCTAATATGAATCACACAGAGATTCAATTAAAACAAACATGCTCCTTATAGATGAACTCATCAGTGGTGAGTAAAGCAACTAATTCATAAGCACTGAGTGAGATATAAGCGAGACTATAGACAATGAACCGTTCATGCAAATATGCTTACTTCTTCCTTTGCAACTTTAATCACTAAAAAAACATTAACCTCTCCCCTTGTCCTCTTTCACTTTATCTGCCTGGAATTATTAATCCCAAGTAATCCCCTAAACTAGAATAAAAGATCATCTCAATAAACTGGCACAAATACTGTCATATCAGAACACAATTCAGTAAGGCGTAGTCTTCAAACTGCCCAAAGTATTAAGAATGACATGTTTGCAGATTAAATAAGCAGATCTTTACTTCTGTATTGATATTCTGGGAACATATGATGTGAAAAAGTACAACTATTTATGTGATTAAAGTAACATAGTAGAAGGCAATCGAAAATGCTGTGTCCTGACATTCATCCTCCATTTAATCAACACGGCATGCACTTCTGTGGACATTATGTGGGACATAATAGGGAGCATTTTAGGACTGACGAGAAAAGAGACACAGGCGATTCCTGATGTAGGTCAGTGGGCTGAGGCAGTGGCAGAGAGAGGAAGCGAGGATGAAGAAGATGTGGTTTATCAACATGAATAAGACTGGACACAGTATAGCCACGTATACAATTTGTATAGCTGTAACACTTAACACTTCACTTTCACAAAGTTAATTCTGTTTCATTATCAGTTTGCAAAAGATCATTCAGGGAAACCAAACATTATTTATAAACCCGTACTAACTGCCATATTTCATCACTGTATGACAGAATTGTATGTTCCATGGATCCACCTTCCAAAAGCACTTATCTGTCACAGAAATCCTGGATCTTACCCCAGCAAACACAGGGCAAGAAAGTAGGGAATACCCTGGAGAGAATGCAGTCCACTGCAGGGTACAATTGTGTATTTTATGGTACAAAACTGATAGATGCAGAGATAAATGACATTAGCATCCAATTTTGATTAAATGCTTTTCTCCCTGACATGCACTAACTATAACTCATAATTTGCAATTGGAATATGAGCACTAGATAAAACAAACCTTTGTGTACGGAGAGAATATAAACCGTCACGCAGAATTTCTATTTAAACTATTTTTTATTTTGTTATGCGTGTTATACATACTGCAGGTCCCATTTGAATTATGTATAATAAACAAGCATGGAATTTGTTGAGGAGCTGAGACTGATATTCTGTACACAAGTTTGTTCAGAAGCATCACTATATAATGCGATAAGTCAAGCCATTGCATCACCGACCACTGGGGAATCACCAACCATTCAGCCTTCGCGTCTCTAAGAAAATCTCAGTAAGCTGCAATGAAACAACCAGAGTGGCGTACATATAAGAGAGCAAAGTAGGTAGGCTCTTGTGTAATTATTGGATTTTATATCGACGCTACTTCCAATAAACTCATGTAATGATTACAGCAATTAAGGCCAATATAACACCCCATTGAGCGGCATGACAAACATTCAGGCGTTTGTGATAGAGAACTAAAGCGGTCCTTCTTAGGTGCTACATGGTTCTGATTGACAGGCGTATCTACCAATAGAAAGGAAGGTTTTACACTGGGTGGGTCTTTCCACAAGAGGGGAGCGACACTGGTCGCTATGGCTGAAATGTCTCCTTAACAACCAAAACAGAAGCAAGAAACTTCTGTAGCTAGCTGCAAGAGAACGGTATATTACTTATAAGCTATTTATCGAGACAAAAGCTAGCAGTTTAACGTATATGCACACGTGCAATTTCTGTAAGAGTAATTAAACAATCAGCATATGGAAACCTTATCGGTTTCGTGTGTCGTGCTTGTCTCGATGGAGAGAGGTGTTTTCGATTAGTAGATATTAAAATGGACATAAAGTGTTTTGCAGCTATATGAATCGACTGTCATAAGTTCACTACTAGTCAGTCAGTAAACGATTAAACATTCTAGCCGTGCATCGCATGTTAGAAAGCACGATCGTTAGCTAACCTATATATCTTTGGAGTGTGTCTTAAATTCATTGATGGTTTGCTGCTTGGTAAAACCTAACTTTTAACGACTTACGCAAAGCAAATTAGTCACTGCTGTACAGCGAAATAACAGCTCGTTCCAAAAAGTGGAAATGCATGTGGCAGTAGCCATGGAAAGCGTTTCAAATCATTTGGGCTCAAACTGCCAATGTAGGGCTATTTTGGTAAGGAATAAAGACCTATTTAACCGAATGTCCTTGACCTACAGCTAGCTGCACTGTCAGGAGTGGTAATGGTGTTTGCTGCTTGTGGTCTTCTCTCCTAGGTGCAATAAGTAAGGGGAATGGCTGAGACGGCCGAAAGCAAGAAAGAAGAGGCGGATTACAAGAGGGTCCACAGCTTCCCTTTGATCAGGGTCAGGAAAGTGTGTGTGTGTGTGGTGTGTGTTTCTGGTGTTGTTCCTTTATTCATTATTAAATGCTGAAATTAATCATGGAAGTTGTTATTTCATTTTCAATAACATCTGTGCTCTGTGATCATAGGTGGGAGAGGTGCCCTAATTCTGCGCTAAACCCGTAAATCGTTTTGTGTTCTCTGTGCAGCACACGGACATGCCTGAGGAGATGAGAGTGGAGACCATGGAGCTGTGTGTCACAGCTTGTGAGAAGTTTGCCACCAACAATGAGGTCAGGACATGTGTGTATCTGTGTGTGGAAGTCCAGTGTCTAAGGGAAAAAAATGGCTGAAATGGGAATCAGTGTCCAGGATGGACACTGGGAAAACCACACAAACATGCGGAGAACTGTGAACTGTATATCTACCAAGCCGTCATTCCGTCTCAGTCTCCAAGTCCAAAATGAAGCAGACCTAGAAACAGGTCATCCATCTAGCTGAAAGCCTCCTTTCTATATACTAAGGGTCTATGGTGTTCAGTGTCGTGACTTTTTGGCTCCCCATAAGTGCTTTGTGGTAACTGAGAATTACAAAGATTAAGTATAAACTCAGTTGTTGCCGGAACTGTTGTCAGCAATGCTGTAGCACTGGTGTAGTGGTACAGTGATTATATGAATTATATGATTATATGATTCTTGGGTATTTGCAGCACAGCATCTCATCTCCGTGTAACAGGCACACTCCTGCTGGGTGCTTTTTAATCCCCAGCTTTGAGTCATCCAGTTGTTGGTAATCTAATAAATGCTTCCTGTTATTAGTTCAATGCCCTGTTTACATCTGCGTGTTACATGCCCACTATTTCCATTCAGCGGACGTATCATTCTGGGCAAAGCAGAGCGTTTCAAAGAAAACAGCAGCTCCTTTCACTTGTATATATCACCTTCCTGTTGCTTCCAAATAACATATGCTGCCCGCGTTTGCCTAAAGCGACACGGTACGACTTCTCTCAGAGTTTCATTAATTCTCCTGCTCCTCGGAAGAGATGCCAGCCTGACTGTAACTGCATGTATTTTCATTCGGATTCTCTCATATTAATTGAGGGCTGCGTTTTCTTCCTAACCCTCGTTTGTAAGTCAGTCCACTGCAGGGAAACGTCGCCTCATGGCAGAAGTGGGGGGATTTAACTTTCCGAAAGTACATTACAATAGGCTGCGCAACGAGCAAGGGGAACACAACAGACTGTTCCGCTGTTTGTTGCTTTACAGATTATAGTTTGTAATAACTGCTGCCAGACAGCAGTGTAGGACGCGCTGGGCTGGATGTCTCTCACGGAAACTGTAGCTTTGTGGCTTCGAGAGGCTCCATAATTGAATTTTTTGTCTCAAGAAGGACTTAATCTCCTAATTTACTTAAATGTATTGATATCGTCTCACATAGACAGGAAACTTCTTGAGGTAAGATGAGTATCTGTGCTTCACATATCAGTGTCTGATGCACTGAAAGGGCCGGTCTTCTGGCACTTTGTTCACAGATGCTGTTTAGGATGAAAGTGCGTTCGGAGTGAATAAACCGTACGTGTGTAGGAAGAGTTCACACAGTTCAGTCATTATTGCTAAAATACTTGTAGTTTTTCCCCCCTTAGTAAATATGCAACATGACAGCGTTATACTAACATGAAAGTGTTAGTTTCACAATGAATGTGTGTATGTAATCTTTATGGCTGCGGTATGCATAAATACAAGGGCATACATTATTTGTATGTATGTACAAAATTTATTGTTTGTATGTAGAATGTATTGACTGATTGTCAGAGGTGTGAATGATGAGCGAATGTTTTTTCAGTTTTTTATTTTGATTTATCTTTACTGAACCCCAAGTGACACATCTGGCTGCTGGAGGACATTTCCTGGTAGCCTTTTGTGGCCTGATGCACAGATGTTTGTGTACATGGGTATATAGTTTGGTATATTGGGAGATGACAGTAAAGAATCTTGAATATGAGGGTGCTGTGAAAGAGGTGTGTGGGTCAAGGATGGTTTTATAAATTGCTTCGTAAAATTGTCAGCCCTGCCGTGACCCACCGCTCTTCTCTTTCGCCTCCCCAGAGTGCAGCGAAGATGATCAAGGAGTCGATGGATAAGAAGTTCGGAAGCTCGTGGCACGTGGTGATTGGGGAGGGCTTCGGGTTCGAGATCACACACGAAGTCAAGAATCTGCTGTACATGTTCTTTGGAGGCAGTCTGGCCGTGTGTGTGTGGAAGTGCTCCTAGCGAGGTGTCTGTCTGTGTGTGTGTGTGTGTGTGTGTGTGTGTGTGTGTGTGTGTGTGTGTGTGTGTGTGTGCGCGCGCGTGCGTGTGTGTGTGCGTGTGTGTGTTCATGCACGCGTGGAAGTGCTCCTAGCGATGTGTGTGTGTGTGTGTGCGCGTGTGTGTGTGTGCATGCACGCGTGGAAGTGCTCCTAGCGAGGTCTTCTGCTGACCTGTGTGTGTGTGTCTGTCTGTCAGTCAGTCAGTGTGAGTGTCAGTGTAAGTGTGTGGGGCTCTGCTCCTCGACTCCAGCCTCTCTATACCGTTACGTCCTGCTCTGACCTGCCTGTCTGTGTTAGATCAGATCAGGCTTGTTTTGCAGAAATGCCTCACACCCAGTGTTTCCTGCTGCATTTCGCTGCTCTCAGAGAAACCGCGTCTGAATCCTCACCACTCTCTTCTGTTGGCCTCCCATCCTTCCTCTTAAACGCCATTTTAGAAATTCACCTCACATTTCCTCTCACTTTCTGGGAGGGGAAAAAAAATGTTTATCTCTATGAGCTGTCTTGGCCATCTGTCAACAAAACACTCACATCTCTGTTCTTCCCTTCCTCCCTCTCTGTCTGTCTCGTAAGTCCTTTTTTAACTACACTAGTATAAGTATTTTGTAATTCTACTGTTCATTGTGTAAATAGTTTGCAACTGTAAAGACTTGAAACTGATTTTTGTATAACACGTCCTCATATTGAATATTGAAGTGCTGATGGTGATGGTGGATTGTTCCGATACATCCCAAGGGCTCAGTCACTCTTTAACTTGAAGGAATATTTCTGCAATGTTAGCCAAATTTTAAATCTGAAATAAGGTTTTTGTCATAAAATGTTTTATGGGTGGTATTTGTATTATTGAGAAAATAATTGTTGTTATGACTATTAATAAGATTTTTTTTTTTTTTGGTGTTGAAAATCTGTGCAGCGCGAGTATAGGTGACCTAGTTAATTGCATAATAAAATCCAAATTCGACAGGAAAACTGGGTGACTCAGTAATTAATTTAGACGCTGTCACTGTCACACAGTGTACGGTGTGAAATCTTTCGCTTCAAAATTGTCAACTGAGGGAACAAAGATGTTATTTCTGCCTGTGTGGCTTTTTACTCCGTGGAAGGTCAGTGGGAAAAAAAATAAGGTCTGCAAAACAAAAAAAAGGTTGGTAGATGTTTTAAAAATGTTAATTTCTTGTGGCAACCTACATATTTATTTAGCAGAAACTTGCATCCAAAGTGACACGCAGTTGAGAAAGCAAGGTCACACTGACCTTGGAGCAGCTGGGATAAGGGCCTTGCTTAGGGGCCCAACAGTCACGTCATTCTGCTGGGGTCTGTAACCTTCTGACCTCAGGTGCAGCATCCTGACTCACTGAGCCACCTACCACCCTGCGTAGCTGCTCGCTTACTGAAATAAACAGAAGCACTGCGACTTTTAGCCGGACTTCAGGAGTCTCCCTCAGAGAGTAACTCCCCTACGCTCATATTCACACTTAGTTAATGCTGTTATCCGGTATGCAGTGAATGCTGGAAATGGAAAACACAGCAGGGCAGTGGGTAATGTAGCACGCGGCTAAGCTGTGCTATCAGTCCAGGAGGGGTGTCTGATTGCACCTAAGGAGCCAATCACAGCTCCGCTTTCCTTTCCCGGTCGTCTAACCCTGAAACTGGCACAGCGACCCGCTTGGCATCGCTGGCATCTGTCCCCTTGTCACCCGCCCCCTCCTGTTCTCCGGTAGCTCTTCCTCGCTCCCTGAGACGGACTGGCGACAGACTGGCGCTCGGGGACTGGAGGGGATTAGGCTGGAGTTTGCCGTCCACGCTGTTGCTTGAGGAAGGAGCAGAAAATACCAACGTATTACGACGCGGGGCGTAGATCGTGATGCAGGGCATTCTGCTCGCTCGTGTTTGATGCTTCTGCATATCCACGAACATTTATCAACTTTTCTGGGAACAGTAGGAATCCTGTTCCATTGCTTTCCTTCCAGAATATTTCGCCTGACAGCTGCCGATTCTTTCCCTGTTTTGTGTACTTGCATGTGATTCTACTGCACTCCCTTGGCCATAAAATATTTAACACTAGCCAGAGTTAAATCCTGAGCATGTGCATGTGCCTTTCCAGTGTAAAAACATAACAAACACTGGGCTGCTCATCCACAGCCTTTCCCGTCTTTCTCTTCAGGCTGTCTGTTCGTGGAAACAAACACTGATTGGGTCCCCTGAACTACTACTTCTCAGCTTCACGGACACACAGTCTGGCTTCTGGTGGCTGTGTTATGGCAGCATTTACCCCAAGCTGGGATGTGCCTCTGTATCAGAAACTAATTGGCCCTAAATGCTCCTTGGACAGGTAGTGAGAGTGTATCCATATATACAACCAAAAGTACTTTTTTCCCAAAATTGGTTGCTGTTTCTTAGCCACGCACACCCTTCTAGTTGCAGTGGACTTGGGCTTACTCCCGACATTAATGTGTCTGTGTGCATAAGAGTTTGAGTGCTTGTTAGTAAACCATACATGTTAGGTGCTGCTGAAATTAAGTGGTGACTCAGAGCAGCTAGCGGTGGACGTTATGAGGAGGACGAGAGGGAAAGATATGAGGGTCAAAGGGAGTGGGATTATGGGGGGATTGATAAATAGATGTTAGAGTGGACTGGAGAGTGGGGTGGGTACAGGGAGTAAAACAGAAGTGGGGGGTTAAAGAAAAAACAGAATAGGGAGGGTAATGAATTTTTCATGAGATCTGCACCGTTGGGTATTTCTAGCGTAGCATATTTTCGAGAGATTTAAGTTCACCCCGAACCAGCATGGCATTCCACCTGGTGAGCATGTGTGACTGATTTATGGGACTCCATGGAAATCTGTTCGCGCTTATATAGGGGATTGTTGGAGTACTGTCCGGGCAAAGCACCGGAATATCACAGAAGGTAGGGGAGCCATCCATCTTGCCTTAGCACTTACCCAATACGGTAGTGTTTCCCAGTCCGGTCCTCGGGGACCCGCAGATGGTCCACATTTTTGCTCCCTACCGGGAGCTGGGAAGGAGCAAAAATGTGAACTCTGGCAGGGAGCTCGGAGAGAGCAACAACGTGGACCGACTGTGGGACCCAGAGGACCAGGCTGGGAAACACTGCAGTACGGGATGAGTGTGAGCTTGGATCCTATCCCAGGATAAACAGGGCACGGGGCAGGGGACACCGTGGAAGGATGCTAATCCATTGCAGGGATCTTGGGACTTTTCACGGCAAAGCCGGGTGAAGCAGATAAGGTGAAAATATATATACATGCGACGTGAACTCTGTTTTTTATACTGTGTTTGTGGGGGCGTGCTGGTTTGCTGTGTAAATGTGAATTAGTCATTTCGCTGCATTATGGCTGCCTGTCAAAGTCTGATGACTCGTAGGCTCTCCCAGCATGAAGCGTCCCTCTGCAACCCTTGGTCGTGACAGCAAATGAATATGGAACGACCCACTAACCCCGTGTTGCAGTATGTGTCGCCTGCACTATTCCTACATTATTTGAGCATCCCTACCCAGTTCCCCCTCAATTCCTGACAACTGCTCATAAATTGGTGAGTGACAGGGGAGGGAGTACTTGGGAACCAATCAGCTTCAGCAGGACTGGTGCCCCCCCTAAGGCCCGCCCTTGTACACACCCTTGTCTGCTCCACCCCCGAAAAACAGCAAAGCAGGACAGAGGGAGTAGAGTGGGGGCTCGGCAGGACTCTGGTGCAGAAGCAGATAATCTGCACCACTCTGTTGTTGGTTCAAGGCGCTTATGTTCTTCCTGCCGCTGTGCTATGAGTTGTCATATGAGGTGATGTTTGGCACAGCAAGTTATGATTCTGTAAGTAATTGAAAGGTCATTGGTTCATATCCCAAGTTCGGCAGACTGATGGCACTTTCGGGCCCTTGCGCAAGGCCTTTAACTCCCAGCTGCTCTGGGGACTGTCTGACCCCGCTTTCTCATTTGTTCATCAATATAGATAGAGACGGTTGCTAAATAAATTGCGAAATTGACAGGACTCAAATGAACATTCAATATCTGATCGTCAGTCTCTCAGTTAAATTTACACCTCTAAATTTCACTGCGTAAAATGATCAATGCCACACATATACAATGTATAGCTGCTGTTCGTCTAAACAGACCACTGAGGACTTCATGCCTCCCATTTTCCTAATGACATACCACTGTCCTCAAAAGAGTCACCACCCTACCCTGGGTATGATCACATCATTGCTTGTGTGGATACAAACCACAGACTCACTGATTATTTACCTCTTAAGACTCCGGCTGTGAAAAGGGGATGTCAAACAGCAGAAAACAAAAACGTCATTGAGAAATGCCGTGGGATGTTTTCACCGCCATCCGTCTTCCAACCTCAGTAGGTATTCGCCTGCCAAACAGTCTGTATAACTGTTTGTTATATAACCCCATAATGCTTTTAAAGGGGTGGTGTTTAAATCCGTAGGACTGAGATTTTCATACATGTCCGGTAGGTTGTGGGTTCAAATCCCGGGGCTGGCTGAGCGGCCATATCATTGTTCGGCTAATGGGCAAAGGTCTTAACCCCAACTGCTACTGGGGTGTTGGATGCTGGCTGACTTTGCTCTCTGACCTTAAGCTTTCCTCGCTTGTATGTGACTTTAACTAAAACCATCCGACAGAGAAATAAATGTAACGTAACGTCCATCTGGATGAAATGCAGAGTCCATTTGCACCAGTCAGGACAGTCTGTTAGTGTCTGTCAGCCTGCGGGTGTGAAAAACGCCTTTGTGTTGCGTAACTCCACACGTACACTGAACAGACAGGCTCCCGTACTTTCGAACAGGGTGTTTGAATCAGATTTCACAGAGATGGTTAAAGCTGTCCTCCCGCAAATAGAGGCTTCAGTGACAGCTAAGAGGTGAAATCTCTGGATGTTGACACGGTTGCATTTGATGACCGATGTATTTAAATATCCGACTCCAGCTATAAAGCAACCTGTCTGGTAAACCACAGACAGGCGCCAGCACCACTTGCTAATAAGATCACGATCTAGGATTGACTTCAACACAGTTGCCACGGTTACTGATGCTGGCATATTAGCCATAACGGAATGGTGACTTTGTCCGGTTATGCCACCGCCCCCTTCGACAAGCCATGTCCGCTGCCTCATAAAGCTGACAGCTTCACAGCAACAGGGAGTAGGATTGGACATTTCCCCACGCCTCAATGGATGCTCCAAGCAATCCCTACAATCTGAACTTTTTAAAAGTAGGGCACAGTCTTTATTCAGCACTGTATATCTCAGAAGTGTTACATTATGATAACTGAACTACAGGGTTAGCATGGCGGTGAAGTGGTTCCCACTGTTGCCTCACCCCTCCGGGACCAGGGTTCGAGTCTCCGCCATGGCTCCATGTGTGTGGAGTTTGCATCTTCTCTCTATGACGTCATGGGGTTTCCTCTCGGTACTCTGTTCCCCCCCATACTGAGGTTAACTGGAGTAGCCAAATTGCCCATAGCTACCTGCAAATTGACCCTTAGCATCTCTGATAAAAATCAGGCATATTAGACTGTGTATCCAGCATCAGGCAAAAATAACCAGACATTTTTGCTTTTTTTTTCAAATAAACAACTTGTTTTTAATTGTTGAACCGAAAATACTATTAAATAAATTGTATGTTGCATGCTAAGCAGCCACTGGCAAGACTTACCGCAGGATTTCAAATCTGGGCACAAAATATAGCCAATCCTCATCTCTATTTGGAACAAATTAATTTATTTTCAATAGTTAACTCAGATACAGATACAATTAGACATTTTTCTATGAATTCGTTTTTGATTAAAAAATATAACACAGAAGTCATAGTCACCTTAGCAGTGTGCAGCTATCCGATCTCAAGATGGAGGAATGTAGCTCAAAGGCGCGTTAAAACACAAAATAATGAAATTATACATAACTATATTGAAACAGTTTTATATTGTGAAATCTAGAAAAATATGTGAAGCTGTAATGTGTATGCACGACATGGACATAGGTTACAGGTGTCTTGTTAAGCTTTGCACTGATGTAGCGGATATTGTTGCGTGCGTAACCTGTAATACATCTCAGTGTGAAAGTCGCAAAACCACCAGAATATTAATTTGTAGGGAATAGTTATGTCGCTCTGTGTAAACTAGAAATATGCCTAGTCATTTAATTAATTTATCATGACTGCTGCAGGAAAGGCAGGATAAACGCAAAAATATGTGTTGGGTGGATGGAAAATCTTCAGGCGATTTTCCCCCATTACATCGTCACATCAATCATCGTGATTAAGTTAAACTTTTTGTCATAACTTTTGTATTTTATTCGCGTACGCTAGGGACTCATGTCATAGTAAATATATGACTATACCTTGCTTCTAGCGAATAAGTCACTGCATTAATTATAGTGCTGTAGAAGACGATGCAATACGAATATATCTGCGCAAAGGCGCTCCTGTCAAAGATGAGTCATTTTCTCGGTTATTAATATAACTGTCTGGTTATTTTATAATTATATCCTCTAGTATACAAATGTAAGAGAACGTTTTTAACAGATATAATGACATTATAATTCATGATTTAGAGTGACCCATCGCGGTAGAAAATAGAAAATGCATGCTGTGGTCGAAAATTTTCAAGCAAGTTAATTCAGGCGAGATTAAATGCCAAAATGTTTCGTTATGATTTAACCAATCTGCTTAATCAGAAAGCAGAACACAGCTAGAATGTTTCGTGATTCTGTAATATTTAGTGAACAATATCAGCACAATTTTGAGAGTAGTGATTTTAACAAAAATTATGAGGTTGTATTGCTTTTTGGTTTGGTCTAACCATGACGATCCTTGCCGAAAACAATACGGATCAATATTCACTTCTGGTATGAATTCTTGGTCTTGATGTAGGCCTACTAGCTTGTCTGAATATGAACCTGGTTTTGCACATTCGTCATTTAAATAAAAATTACATAATGTACAAAAAATCGTTAACCACAGCCAAGGTACAGACTTCTAAAACTAGTGCTTTGTTTATTGCCGATTTCATATTATGGCTTTACGATATTATGCAACAAGATTAGTTAGAATCTATAGTGCCTAATAATTTTACCCTGATAGTTTTGTTTTCTGGCTGGCACTTTATAATCAACACCCTGGTCGGGTTCCCATATTTCTAATTGCAAAACAAAAATATCAAAGTGTCTTCCAACTTACAAAACCAGTATAACTGCAGATGCGGGGGGGCTACAAGCGACAAAGGCCTTCTGTTGCTTTGTTGAAATTGCACTGGAAGATTTATGCTTGGAGAACACAGCAGATGTGAGAGTTGCAGGTTTGAGAAAGCCTAAAGACAGAGTTACAACTGGCTAGATGCCGATGTGGTGCCGTACAATTTACTCACACCGCGCTTTAAGTAGGGAAAACAATTGCTGATACTCGCCTTGTTATTCAGTACGAAGTGCCTGTACTATGAAAAGCAAAATGATGATTTACAGGTACTGCGAACGGGCACACATCTAGCAGTGGTGAAAAGCCAGATTATTTTGCAGTTTACGTTTTATAGTTACATCGAGTTTTTCTATTTTTAAAAAATGTCCTATTATAGAAGAAAAACATAATTGTATTTATTTAATGTACCTTTAGATTTTTAGAAGATTACAATGGCTGCGATGGGTTGGCGCCCCAACCTAGGTTGTTCCCCCGCGACCCTGAATAAGACAAGCGGTTACAGAAAATGGCTGGATGGATGGATGGACTAATGGAAGATTACCGTGGGTCTTAATAAGCGTGCTTATTGTGCACTTATAGGAAATTCAAGCCAATGGCACCATTTTACCGACAGAAAACGTGTGGTTTCCTCTATAAATCCCAAATCACACTTAGGTCATCCCTTCGGCTAAACATAAAGTGAGCGGTGCAACTGTCGCGTCTGCGCGATGCGCCTGCGTCTGTGCAGGTCCTGCGCATTACGACAACCCCGAGAACGGCAGCGAATCCCTACCCAGAATTGCACGGCAGGGTTGCGCAGACACACTGCCCAAAGAGCGCAGCCATTATGCAGCTCCACAACCCGAGCTGCTAAGCTTCATTACATTCAGCAAACGAATAACACCACAAAAAAACACCCCTGGTAATCTCATTCCTGAAAATAACATACTATTTTCATGTTTGTGTGCTGGTGCAATGCATTGAAAAGATATTTATATACATTTATATAGATATCTGGTGTAAATGTAGAGTTTTAAAGGAATGAACGATAGCTCGGGGACTGAATTCTCCCTGGACGTCAAGGTATCCCCGCTGTGTGGCAAAGACTGCGAGCTTTCAGCAGAGCGCGATCCGTCTGTTCCCGGAGGAGCGGCGGGTCCTAAGGACAGGCAGCTGGCAAATCAGTGTCCCGTCCCCCTCCGTGAGTCGCGCCGCCGCCGCCCGCCGCTTGCGCGACCGATTCTCACTCTCCTGTCAGCAGACACATAGATCGCCGTTTTCTTTGTATCAAAGAAAGATGCCGCGTTGAATTTAAGTACATTATATTAGAAAACGTGATCAGAGGCCGGATTTCGTTTGATTTGTCCGTGAGTTTACTTTGTGTAGTTTATTAATTAAGGCTAATTACCTTATATACACAAAATGATACAATTGCATGAGCTCACATGCGCCTGAACCTTAAGCATTTTTCACCTCCATGGATGAGATGTCAGTCCATACTTGACAGATCCACATCGAGCAGGTTATGTCAGCTGTCAGACATTGTATTCACTGAGGTAAGTTGAGGCCTCTGAGCTTACAGCCTCAGTAAGCCTGCGCATTTAAGCACTACCAGAACACACTCTTACACTCCGAGGGCACTTGAAAGAAACCAGGTCAGTCAACTGATGTCTTTGGACTGTTGGCGGAAATTTCTGGAACATGTGGACAAGCTGCGCATACACCAAGTCAGGGCAGGGTTTTATTTGGCTTCCTTCAACCTTAAAGCTGGGAGACAACAGTTTCTATTGTTATTGGTAGTAATAGTATAGTAGTAGCAGTAGGCCTAGTAGCGTGCAGTAATAACACACATATTCAACTCAAAGAGTCGAGTATGTTATTGCCATGACTTGTGATATCAATGTTAAAGTTTGAGTTTGAGTTCACATTTGTCAGTGCAGTTGTACAGCAGTGAAATCACAAACAGTCACTTTCACTTCAGGCTGACGCCGGTCGTATGTGAATTTTCGATGCGGTATCCCAGCATCGTTGTATTTTAACAGGTTAATCCTCACCAGCTTGTTGGCCACCAGGACCACGATTGTTCCAGTCAGCTCCACCGGCCTGCCCCAGCTTGCGTTGCCTGGGTGACAGCTACACATGATTCTCCAGCTGTGTGCGTAGCACGTGCTAGAAGGGTTGATGTGTCTCTAAGATACAACCCTCTGCACCAGTTTTCACTAAATATTTCAAACCCCAGTATTTGATGATTAATAATCTGAAGAATTGCCTCTTCCTATTTCTGGGGTCCTGCTGTTTAAACTTTAAAGGAAGTAAATCATCAGTATAACATTACTTTTACCTTTTTTAGCAGTTACTTTTAGCTAACGTGACATGCATTTTTGGAGACAGCAGCACAAGCCAGTACCTGGAGCATTTGGGGGTTTACAGCATCACATGAGGATCGAATGGTGACATCACTCTGTTGACACTGGGATTTGAACCAACAACTTTTTAATCACAGACATAGTACCCTACCCCACTGAGCTACACACTGTCCCTGAAGGTTAAATTTGAGGGTTATGCATATTTCAAATAGGATGATTTTGTGATTAGTATCATACATAAAATCACCAGCTTCAGGTGTCGAGAGACTCGCGGCGATGCATGTCACATGGGCTACGCCATCTCTGACGCTGCAGTATATCAAACCACGGAGCGGTTTATGATGGAGTGACGTGGGTCCTTGCTTCTCCAGCCCCGACACTGGCAGTGATGCACAGCATGTCAGCCAGCGACAGCGAGATGATCCCCCGGTTCATCCTGCAGCCGCCAGTCGCCGAGATGCTCCCCGCCGCCGAGTTCACGCACGAGGCCATCGTGTGTCTGATGGAGGCCATGGGCCGCCGGCTGGACATGTACGGCTCGCGGGAGCGCGCCCGCCTCTTCCACAGCGTGCAGCAGGAGCTGGAGGCTCAGGGTCACTGCCTGCCTGTAGAGAGGATCCGCCGCAAGTGGAACAACCTCATCGTCACCTACAAGCGGGTCAAGGACAGGAGCCGTGAGACAGGCCAGGCCAAGACTTCCTGGGAGTATTACGAGGTGCGGCTGCCCCGTGCTAGTGCAAGGCCAGCAGGGGGCTCCAACTCCGGTCCCAGAGACCCCCAACCCTGCACACTTTTGGGTTTCCTCTCATTTAACACACCTCATACTACTTCTCTGCTAATTACCGGCCATCTCTTCAGCTGGATCAGGTGCGGTGGAGCAGGGAGAGAACTAAGGTGTGCAGGTCTGGGGTTCTGCAGGATTGGTGTTGGAAACACTTGGTCCGAGCTGTAAGCATGAGGGCGCTGTGAGAAGAATCTAGAATGTTCTGAAAAGCAACTCCCTATACTGAGTCTATTCCAGTATCACCTAAGGAACTTGGAAAACACAGCGATGCAGAAGTTCTCAAGGTTTCAATATATTGAACTTATTGTTCTATTTATGGTATACATACCATAAAAAAGACCAAGTCTAGATCGACTTGGTGAAGTACCATAGCCCGAGGATTCAGCTGGCTGCTGTAGCAGAATCCTCAGTGGTTCCCAGAATCCTCAGCGGTTCCCAGAATCCCCAGCGGTTCCCAGAATCCTCAGCGGTTCATACTCTGTTCTAGTTTTGTCATTCATCATGAACTAATTGCAGACACAGTTTAATAAGCAGTAGTGTTTTGTGTAAGAGTGTGTGACTACCCTTTACTGAAAGTTACTGATGTCATAAGCCGCAGCGTTTGGCGAATGCCATTAGCACTATCTCTGTAGATCTCATTGCTGCTGTTTTTGTCCTTCTGTTTCTTCATGTTTGGTTGCTGATAGTACCGGGACCTATATTCCTGGCTTGCCCAGATTTGGAAAAAGTATGCTAAGGATTAACAAGGTTACAGGTGTTGGTTATCACAAATGTAGCATGCAGAATTCTGGTCTTAGGAACAGCCTCACTGATTTAGGATCAGTAGTTAGGGTGAGTCATGCCATTCGAATCCTACTGAGCATGATTATCTGCAAGGCCTCTAAAGGTTTTATGATGTTGTGTTGACACTTCTATTCCCTGTTACTTCCTTCTCTTACTTCAACGCATCCCTCCATCTCTTTTCCCCTGAGCAGATGATGGACGCCATGTTGGGGAAGACCATCGGTGCCCACAGCAGTGCCCCTGCCTCGGTGACGCTGGTCGACATGGCGACTGTTGCCAAGGCCACTGCCACCACAGAACTCTCCTCATGCAGCAACATGGCCAACAAGCCCAGCTTGTTCCCCGGGGGGCTCATCGGCACATGTGCTCATGTCCCCTTGCAGGTGCAGCCGGTGATTCACGATGGTGCTGCCAGACCACCAGGCAATGCCGACGCCCTACAGCCACAGCTCGCGGCAGGACCCTGCCTTTCTCGTGCACGGCCCAGGCTGAGGGGCATGCCCCCCACCTCGACGGCGGCTGGATGCTTCTTGTCCCAGCAATATGGGCAGGCGGGAAATCGCACCACCCTGCTGAAGAATTTTCTTTTGGCCCAGAAGGAGCAGGGCCAGTTGGAGGAGGAGCAGCAGCGCAGGGTGGAGGCACGGGAGAAGAGGCGGGAGAAGAGGGTGGCCAGGATGGCAGATGCGCTGGGCCGCATGGCCGCAGCGCTGGACCTGGTGTCCTCAAAGCAGGATACAATCATTGCCCTCCTGCAGAGGCTGGCTGAGAAGCCATGATAGACCCTCACTGGACAGAGTGCAGAGGTGTGGCTTGTGATGTTCTGTGCCTTAGATATGGCTCCTACAGATGTTCTGTGATTTAGGTGCAGTTCCAACAAATGTTCTGTAACTTAAGTACGGTGCCTACAGATGTTCTGTGACTTAGGTATGGCTCCTCCAGATGTTCTGTGACTAACGGTGTGGTTCCTACAGATCTTATTTGCCTAGGGTGTAGTTCCTACAGAGGTTCTGCGGCTAATGGTATGGTTCCTCCTGATGTTCTGTGACTAACGGTGTGGTCCCTACAGATCTTATTTGCCTTGGGTGTAGTTCCTACAGAGGTTCTGTGGCTAACGGTATGGTTCCTCCTGATGTTCTGTGACTAACGGTGTGGTCCCTACAGATCTTATTTGCCTTGGGTGTAGTTCCTACAGAGGTTCTGCGGCTAACGGTATGGTTCCTCCTGATGTTCTGTGACTAACAGTGTGGTCCCTACAGATCTTATTTGCCTTGGGTGTAGTTCCTACAGAGGTTCTGCGGCTAACGGTATGGTTCCTCCTGATGTTCTGTGACTAACAGTGTGGTCCCTACAGATCTTATTTGCCTTGGGTGTAGTTCCTACAGAGGGTCTGCGGCTAACGGTATGGCTCCTCCTGAAGTTCTGTCTCTTAGGTAGGATACCCAGAGATGTTCCGTGCCGTAGGTGCAGTTGCGACAGATGTCCTGTGGCTTTGGCGTGGCGAGTACAGATGTTCATGCCATAGTTCTTTTGTGTAGGGGTACCTCACAGCCAGGCCTCATAAACCTAATAATCGGTTTGCGATGGGAGTCACACACCCCGTTTCTATGGCAACAAAAGTGACATTCTGTCTTAGGCTGGTATAACTTTCTATCAGGGAAGATGTGTCTCGTGTCCTGTCTCCTGTTACAAGGAGTCCAGCACGTCACACTTTTTGTTATAATGCTTGGGAATAATGGAAATATATAAAACCCCTTCAGTCAAAGGAGGCTGACGTGCAATTTCAATTATTTTTCTTCTCAAGCAAAAGTCATGTTTTTCAGTTTCTTTAACTTCTCGCACTCTCGTCTGCATAATCACATTACTGAGGTGTGAGTTGATTCTTTAACTGCATGCATTTATGGTCCCAAAGAATACACTACTTTAAAAAAAGTCTGAAAGTACTTAAAGTTGCAGTAGTGTCCGACTTATTGCCGATAGAGCATGTTAACTTGGCCATTTTGGATTTGTAACTGATTATGCTGAAAATGAAAGATACCTGTAAATGTGAGGTGACCAGCCTTCAAAAGACAGCAACAGAAATACAGGATTTGTTTAGCCAAGGTACGCTCTCTTAATATCTTTCAGTTCTGTCTGATACATGTTTGTTCTATAAGATAGGATGTGGTTGGTAAGATTGCTGAGTCTGTGTACAGTATGTACATTTAAACTTGTTAAACTTTTCAACATGTCTGTGGAGTAATTAAGAGATCCTGATACCACTTCTAGAAGCAGATTACACACACCGTATTTTAACACAGTTACAGCTTAACATAGCAAGATTAGAAATTTGAGATTTTTATTGCTTAGAAGGCTAAGATCAGGTCCAAATGCACCGCACTTAAACAGTGTGCCGCATCTTTATCTCTCACGTCATAGGATGTATCACAGATCAGGATTCACTTAGCTGTGGGGAAATATCAGATGGAGACCTTAATCACTAGGGGTATTGTCAGAGATATTGGTCCCCCCAGTACAGACCAATCCAGTTATTTTTCATTATTCAGGAGCGGCGGGTCCTAAGGACAGGCAGCTGGCAAATCAGTGCCCCGTCCCATGCCCCCCCCCCCCCCCGCCGCCGCCGCAGCCCGTTTACGGCCAGTGCTAATCGCTAAAGATTTTTTTCCCCCAGTAATACACAAGTCATACATAATTCAGTAAATGACTTTCTGGAAGGGATTTTCCCATAATTTGCTACGCAAATGACTGCGGAATGGATTATAGATTCACATCATAACAAAATCACAGTACTTCCAAACAACTTGCTTTCAAATGGGCTTTGCTCTATATAAAATATACTGAGAATTATACATGGGGAGAGAGGATATGACGAAGGTGGAAAATTGTACGCATATTGAGTCAGTCTTTGTCACAAGAGGACGGATTTAGGTCACCCCATCAGTACAATCTAAAATGGAGAAAATAAGAAAAGGTATACTGCGATCCAATTTGCGACCGAGTTGTATATCACGTGTACAGCTACAACAACCTCACATCAACTCATATGTGCCAGAAATAATCTATACATATTACTCACGGGCAGCACAATGAGCATTAAGTATTTTCGCAATAATACATTTGGCTTGGCTTCAGACTACACTGTACTAAAGTGTCTACTAAGGAAGTGATGTGATAAATGAGATCGAAAACCACGATTGGGAGACATGATAATAGACCCACGACGTAAGGCTTACGATACCAACAAAATAACCAACGGGATGTGAACTGGTAACTCACTATGATACAACATGCATACATTTTAAAACTTTGTTTGTATCATCTGTATATTTGGTCGGTTGTGTCATCTACATGTCTGCTATTGAGTATCGCCTGTTGTTACACTCCGCAGGGAGCACTACGCTTTTTGTCCACTAGGGGAGGTTCTGCTCAAAATAATATCTACGCTTCACATAAAGGTGAGAACTGTTGATTCGAGCGGGTGTAGGGAGTAATGGCGGACAATGCTAGCTCGATATAAAACATACACGTTCTTGTGATTTCAATCGTTTTACTCCGCACATAAGCCTCTTTTGTAACGTTAGATAATAATCAGGACCAAAAGACCCCGTTTGAAAATTTAGAACTGGTGCACGTACCATCGGCGATAAAACCACAACATACTGATTGGTTTACACCTTGACATCATATTTTACTGTTATTGGACCGTTACGACCGGATGGATCACGATGGAACCTGATTGGGTTATATTTCCATCAATCAAGTAGAACCCAATCGCTGGCGACCGACTTGCAGCCGGAAGAAACCGGAGCAGAATGGAAGTGGGAGGGGTTTCAGGCTGAAGTTTTTTGGACATCGGAAGCGAGTTTTGCTGGGTTGCTGATGCCGACAATTGAACGTTAAAGCACGTTAACAGATAACAGTGGATATTAACTGATTGATCCCGTACGCTGGTGAATCGGCGGAACGTGATGGGATGCGTGTGCTCGTAACCGTTTCCTTCCCTGTTTTTTGAACGGCTGCTGGCAGCTTACATGTGTTTTTCGTGGCGCCGGCGAGGCGTATGTCTGGCTGTAGCTTAAAAAATAATACTAATATCCGCGGAGAGAAAAGGCGACCGCCGCGTTTGGTGAGCGGCCGTGGGGCAGCGTGCTGGATACAGCGACCGCCGCCGCCCAAGCGTCCAGGTGAGTTTGTCTGTCATGCGGCTTTGACAGCTCGTTTAGTCCGGCTGAAGGCACCGGTCGGTTCACCTCGACCAGGGGAATAGGGGCGACCACCTCGTTCCCAGACCGTGTAACCGCATGTGCAGACTTTCTGGGAGTCTACAGGACAGCTGACAGGCTGGTTTGTTAAAACCAGGGTCTCCTAGGTTTGTCACACCCGGGCTGACTGGTTTGCTTTGGCTCGCAGCTGTTTTCGCTGAGGGTGAAAAATTTGGGTCGCGTCCCCGTTCCGGCGTCACACACTCGCAGTTTTTTTTAATCCTCTCACACAAACACCTACTTGCTCAAAAGCCCCCCCCCCTTCAAATGAGCTCCAGCCCTGTTTTATTTTTCACATTTTTTTTCGCCAGCTGCAGTTGGCCACCGCGAGCTTCGCACTCAAAACCCGGTAGCTAAGCGGCGTGGTCGAGCGCGTGGGACCGGAGCCCCTGCAGAAAGGTGCGTTTCTATGAAAATCAAAGCATGGCAAAAAAAAGAATGAAGCCCACTAACGGAGCCTGCTTATACAACGGGCCCCCCTCGGTGGCATGAAAACGGGTACTGTGATGAATGCCGAGTGATGCTGCGGGGCCGGAATGAGGAAGCCGTGAGGGGGTTGCGGGTTTATATACGACTGCATCACAACGTTCTGCTATTTCCTTCTTAACATTTTTTTAAAGCAGTCCTGTCAGATCTTGATGCACGATGAAGGATAGGTATGAATAATAACCAATTATATATAAGTAATGCTTATATATACAGTAAACCATTTTCTGCTCAGTTGCGTTTTCAGACATTTCCCCACAGTCTTGAAGGTTTTAACGGTCAGCATTTACTGACTTGGCAGCAGCCCTGTGTGGCTGAATGGGAGTCCTTCTTCCCCCAAGGAGTGATGTACTTCCTGGACGTGTGGTTTGGGCTTTGGGTTTAGTTTCGAGTCTGCACTCCTTCATAACATACCGTCATGTTCTTAAATTGTTCTCACATTTGTTTTCTTCCCTCGCTATCAGTGGTTCGTTTCTTTTTTGTTTTTGTTTTTTTTTTTTTTGCTGGAATGGAAATGTTAAGCCATTATCTCTTCATTGAATTATGTAAGTAATAGTCACCTTTCACTGTTTCTCTCAGTGACTCCAATAATAAGATAAAACTGCATTTCTCCGCTGCCTGACATCTGTATTAGCTGCACTTGATAGCTCAACGTGTTAACTGAGTAAATATTAGCCACTTTTAAAGGGTCCTCCTGTGGGCCAAGACAGCCGTTACAAACCACAACTCGCCAATGTGCCCAGACATGCAAGGGCACGCAGGAAAGAATGCCTGCAAGACCGCAATCTCTGCTTTCTAAGAATCGCGGGGCACTTTCCTCCACAAACGTTTTCTGCTGGTTTTCAGTAACCTGTCTGCCCAGCTCGAGCCAAGTCTCTTGTACCTGGGGGTATGAGGATAATTCCAGGCAGTGGAGATTTTAACCACCAATAAAATCATACATTTTTCTGGGCGGCGGTGCTGTTGGTCACAAACAATCGCTACACTTTTGAGTGGGGCCCCTGGTTGCAGGGTCTTAGCGTGATGTGTGCGAGGTATCATGCCATCATTCCTGTCTGAGGACAGCTGCCTGGTGCACATTTCCTCTAGTACTGGTCGTAGACCTCCCCCCCGACCCCTCATCCGGCCTCCATGTTTTTGTCTCCCTGTGCTGTTTTCACTTCTGTTTCCACACAGGAAAAAAATGACTCTGGGGATCTTTTTGTAGTGAAGGTCACTCATGGTGGGGCGGAGACTTTGAATATGTGTGACTGAAGTTGTGGGGTGGGTGGAGCTTGGAGGGTGGGCGGAGCTTGGAGGGTGGGTGGAGCTTGGAGGGTGGGCGGAGCCCGGCGTTCAGTTACAGGTGATCTTGCAGTCCAGTCGCCTCATTGACTGTATTTGTGCGGTGAGGCATTAGCTGGTGAGGTCAGCGGTTTGGGGGTAGAAGTGACTCCATCCGTTTTGTCCTTCCAGTTTCCATGCGGCATCTCTGGTAATGTGATGTGGCGAGAAATGAGGGAACGGTGTCAAGCCAATTGGTTAGTCGGCAGTTAGGAAACTGAGAATGTCCTTGTAATGTGTTCCGGGGTATTCACGGGGGGGATGACAGTCCTGGGGGGAATCCTGAGAGCAGGCAGAAGAGGGTAGTCTGTGGTGTACGGTCAGAGTGGGACAGCTTTGAGCAAAGCGCTTTCCCAGCCAGGAAATGTGTCAGTGCTGGAGAATGGGGCCCCACCCAGGCCGGTGCACACCCTCGTCCTGCGGCCCAGAGTGTCACCCGAGCCTGTGTGGTCACCCCAACCCAGATGGAAAGCCAACCTCAGGGTGTCACTCACAGGCCATCCCGGCCCTACCCACAGCGGTCAGGCCTGGGCTGGGATCCGCACCCGTGGCTCCACATGGCACCCAGACGGCTTCTGTTCCGGACCCCCAGCTCTTCCCCTGGCTCCTCCCCAGCCTTGGCTGTGGTCGATGAGTTTTCAATGCGAGTTTTTGTTTTATGACACACTCCTGTGGGTTGTCTCTGCTGGGAGGGGGTCAGAGCTATTATATCGGTCAATAACTTTATTGCTCCAGTCTCTGATTGTCTCTAATGTTGATCCCATGCTTGAGTAGGTGGGAGGGAGGTAAACTCATAACAGCCTTCAACAGAATGGGTACCAGCTAAAAAGACCTTCAGAGCTGATCATTATTTCTACCACGAGGCTTAGATTTTCCAGCGCTGACGCTCTTAAGGGATCCAATCACCGCCCCCCCCCCGGATGGCAGCCCATGACTGTTCCCAGCGGGGATCATTTTGGAGCAGCGCTGTGCCTCGGGCATGGGTGGTGGGTGCCTTCAGAGCCAGCCAGTGAGCTCCTTGTGCAGCTGCTAGCGCTGCGGACTCGTCTGGATCCCTCTGTGATAATGAGTCCTGTACTGGTGATTGGTTTTGGTCTACTTCTCACTGCGCGGCAGGGCCCGGCGGTAACTCGCCACGCATGTGCCGTTTAAACCCATGTGCCGGCGCTCGACATGGGTCTGGTTCAGCTATGGCTGCGTCGTCATGGAGACAGCCCGGTCGCTTAGCAGCCGCCTGTCCCCGTTACCCCGTTAAGAGCGTGTGGGCGTCGGCACGTGGGCGTTAGCTTTCATGGACTCGCTGCACTGCGCTGACTTGTCGGGCAGGATGCTGTGTTTATGTGCATGTGGGTCGGTGGGCATGACTGAGCCCTCTTTTGCCCCCTGGCTGGAGCGGGAGGTTCTGCCTCTCACCTCTACCAGTGTGCTGCAGGTCCCCAGTCCCAGTGGGTCCTGTCACTCATCACTGGAATTTATGTCCGATAATGTGGGGATCCAGGTTTCTTATGTATTAGCAGTGTGTAAAAATACAGCATCTCCCCATATTAGCATGCTGTATGGGTCATACTGTGCCTGTGATCAGAAGGTTGTTGGTTCAAATCCAAGGGTCGGTAAAGTAATTTCACCATTGGTCTCCTGATCAAGGCCCTTAACCCTTAATAAAAGCTTTTTATTCTGGTGATCGACAGTGGTTGCTCCTTCCCTCTTAGACCCAGTGACAAGTCAGGTGCCTAAACTGCTGTCCCCCAATAGTCTGTAGTTCTTCTGCTGCCTGTTTATTTTATTATGAATAGTGCGCTTTGACAATACTTACTTCTATTTAATTAAAGAGTCGTTCTTTCTTTCTGCTCGCCCCCAGGCGTGCCTATCACCTGCCCCCTCGCCCTGGCGGTGCAGGAGCCACCCAATGGGCCGGAGCGGATCCCCGGCGATGCGGAGGTCGCCGTGGCGCCCGGCTCCGCCTCCAGCCCCCAGAGCGAAGCGGTGGCTAATGAACTGCAGGAGCTTTCGCTGCAGCCCAACGCAGCTCTGCTGCTCCCCCTGCAGGAGAGGAAGAATGGTCAGTACTCCCTCTGTCTCTGTCCTCTTCTCTCTGCCCCCCTCTCCCCCCCCTTTGTACCCCCTCATCCCACCCCCCCTTTGTCCCCTCTGTCTCTGCCCACTCCTTGTCCCCCCTCACTTTGTCCCCTCTCTCTCTGTTTTTTTCCAGTCACTCTATCCCCCCCTCGCTCTCTGTCCCTGTCACCCCCCCCCCCTCTTTGTCTCTGTCCCCCTCTCCCTCTCTGTCCCTGATATGATCTCTCTGGAAACTTTTGTACCCTGGGACAGTCAATGGACAGTTTTTTTTTTTTTATCATCTGATGATTAATGCCCACTTTGTTAATTCATTGAGGTAAAACATCACTGGACCTTTTTTTCCACCATTATAACATTTGACCTTATTTTTTAGGTGAATTTTGAAGTTTTCCTTGGCGAAATTCATATGCACCTTGCAGCTCAAATGAGGAAGCGTGAACACTGATCTCAGGACTTCAACGCATTGTTGTCTGACTGTGGCAGTCTCACCCACGCTTTCAAAGCAACATCTCTCGGTGTTGAGGGCATTAGTGCGGTGGCGGTTATCAGGGAAAAACCAAAGGGAACCAGAACTATTTCTGCTTATGTCCCTCGAACGAATTGGGAAAGTTAGCCAAGAGAATAATAAGTAATGGAGGCAGCGTGTGGTTCAGAGAGTTAGGACGCTGTCCCTGTGATCAGAAGGTCATTGGTTCAAATTCCAGATTTATCCAAGTGATGTTACTATTGGTCTCCCAAACAAGGCCTCTAACCCCAAATGCTCCAATGACCGTCTTACGCTGCCTTCATAATTGTCCAGCGCTTTGCATAATAAAGAAATAGTGTTTGTGAATTAGAGCTGTGTGAGTTTGGGTTAGTATTTCTGAGAGAGGCTTAGCCAAATATAGTGAGGTATACATGGTGGACTGTCGTTTACACCAAAAAACGCAACAAATTAGACCTCAGTAGATGATCAGGCGGACTTTTAGTGTAACTGTGAGTCATTTATGGTGCCCCGGTTACTTGGTGTGTATGAGGTGTTATTTGTATTTGGTGTTGAAAGCAGGTCTGATGTGACCAAAGGTGAGGTTTAGATAGGAGGGTGTGTCGCGGAGCTGGAACCCACATGCGATCCAATTCTCGTCATGGCTGACCGCTCTGTGGTATCAGACACTATAAATATGCAGATTACAGAACTGGGGTAGTACTGGAGAAAACAGCACACTGGGGTGTGAAGTTAGGGTGGAGGCGGCAGTAACGCGGCAGCATGTATGGGTGGAGGGGGGGACGGCAAAAGGTCAGGGCATGTTCTGAGGAAGTGAAGACCTGAAGGAGTGTGGGTGGGGGTTGTCGGGTGGAGGGGCTGGGCTCACAGTCCAGAGTCCATGCTCCGGCTCAGAAGAAACGGGAGGTTGAGTCTGGGAGTGAGAGGAGCTTGGAGGTAGGGATGGAGTGAGGAAGGGTGGTGGCGGATGGGTGGTGACGGAGCCTGGCGTGGGGAGCAGGCGAATGAGGGGAGGCGGAGCCAGCGTGTAGCTCTGAGGCTGGGGGGGGCCATGGCAGCCGCTTTCCATCCTCCTCTGCTGCTTCTTGCTCCTATTCTCTCCCCAGGCGACAGGCACGTCCCAGCAGGTTCTGCGTACTACGCCATGAGAGAACCCAGCCTTAATGTCATGCTCTGCTCGGTTCTGGAATCTGCAACCTTCTCGGTCCATCAACGCCCGATGCAGAAACTTCTAGCAGAGTTGCTCGGCCCTGAGGGATGTGGCAGGATGTGTGCGTAGCCCCATGTGATGCCATGCAACTTGGGGGGCGGGAGACGACTCTGAAACTGTCCCTCAGGGGCTTGATGCTCCCTTGCGCGAGAGGGAATGAGAACACGTTTGCACGCCTGCCTGCCTGTCACAGCCTGTTTGTGGGTTAGCGCGAGCCATGGGAGGCGGAGAGTCAGATTTAAGAAAAGATTAAGCGAGGGTGGATGGGCGGGGCCTGACGCCTGGGGATTGTCGGCAAGAAAGGGTTGCATAACCGGGGCTGGGCCGTCACTGTTTGGGGGGGGCAGAGCTCGCCCTGGAATGTGGTAAAATCCCACAGCTCCTGGGTAGCCTTCCTGAAGGGCTGGAGGGCACGGGTGGGGGGAGTTCCTGCTGGGGGAGTTCCTGCTGGGGGAGGGCCCGCGGTCGGAGCCCATGTCAGCGGCTCCTGTGGTCTCCCAGTTGGGAGGAG
The DNA here is from genome assembly GCF_023856365.1 of Brienomyrus brachyistius. NCBI lineage: Eukaryota > Metazoa > Chordata > Actinopteri > Osteoglossiformes > Mormyridae > Brienomyrus > Brienomyrus brachyistius. Next base: position 8,057,880 of record NC_064537.1, read on the forward strand.
GCGGAGAGTCAGAGGAGTTTCTGGGGCTAAAGGAAAGGCAGGCAGAACCGTTTTCAACCGAGGAGCAAATACAGGGGAAATGCTGAGGGAGGCGGTGAGGAGCGTCTGTGCAGTCGGGAAGCGCACAGGGCCGGGGCACCGGCGACTCTGCTGAGCACCGTAGGGACGGCACTGCAGCCCCCGCTCGCGTGAGTGCTCCTCTGACCCCGTCCGGCCGCTGTGCATGGAGGAGAGGCTGACACCCATGGCCATTCACTCAGGTATGGTGCCTCTTTTCTCCCGCCTGTGTTTTCCACTCGATGATCTCCAGTCGCGCCAGAGGTCACCAGAGCGCATGCGTAGTGATGGTCAGCCTTTTTTCGGGGGTGGGGGGTGACACTGGAGCGTAAGAAGCTCCCCCCTTTACAACCACATCTCAGTGCCAGAGAGTCTCGATGGATGGATGCATGAATGGATGGAAAGTTTATCTGAGAAATGGGGCGACTTCTCACCCACAGTCCTCCCCTTGGTCCGTCTCCCTTGCTCAGCCTGACTGGGACAGAGGCACAGAGTTCTGCCTTCAGGTGTTCATGCAGGACCCCCCCCCTGGCCCGGTGTCCTGGGAGGGCGTGGCTTGAGAGACAGACTGATGCATTCCTGCATGATTAAAGCTCTTTACCATGCAGGACTGCACAAGCAGGCACGCATTCCTGCTGCATTCCCTGCACGCTCACTGTGCTCTTCCTTATGCATTCATATGATCTAGGATGTTTGTGTGCATGCTTGTGCACACAGGTGTATGGAAAACAAATAGTCACACCGTAGCATATATACTGTATATATAGGACATGTATGTAGCATATGTATGATTCCTTCAGGACACTACTGCCTGGGAGATCGATGGATGTTTGAGTGGATGGATGTATGGATGGATGGATGGATAGCCTAACTGGTGTCGCAATACTAATAGCATCATTGCTTGAAACGCTACATGCATCCCTACTTGTGTCGGCAGGCCCGCAGCTGGACAGGCAAGGCGTGGCACACGGTACTGCAGTAACAGGCAGGCCTGTGCGCCATGCAGAGCGCAGGCAGATGTTCAGGTAGCAGCAGGTCCGAAAGGGGAGGTGGTTCGGGGGCCGTGTGAGTAACGCCTCAGCCCACACCACCAGCCCCCCAGGGCTATGTTTTTGCAGGAAGGCCACACAGCTGGTGGGGGTGAGGGTGTTTGGCTGGTGTCAGGAGTGGCCCCCCCAGGGGACGATGAGTTTAAACCCCCCCCTTCCCTGTGAGCCAGCTTCAGCAGTGAGGAGACCATCCTTCCTTAGCCTAGCCTAGCGTAGCTCACGCAGCTCGTTTCAGTGTTACAGATAGCGAAGTGAAGTTAATGAAGCGAGACCCTGCACTTTCTCCAGGCCCCCAGCTGTGATGTCTTTATCGTGTAGAATGCAGGTTGCGGACTGTGCTGTGTGTGATGCTCAGGCCCGGCTGCTAAATATACGTGGATGTGAGTGTGCGTGTGCACGTGCTCGTAGGGGGTCACACCCTTGCCTGTTACTGTCTGCAGTGTGTTTCCCAGGCTGCAAGCGTGAGCCGGCATATGTGTGTGGTGACGTGGGGGGTGTTTACGTCACATGTGGAGTGTGACAGGGGAGGGGCTGTTGCAGTAATATGAATTGGGGTGTTGAGACCTACTAAGACTCCACCCACAGCACTGCACTTTGGGGTGGGGTGTTCAGGGTTGGGTTTATTGGTTCTGGGGCCTCACAAGATACATCCCCCCCTGCATCTTCCCCAGTGTAATGACTATTTATGGCCAGCAGGGGCCCCACACAAATGTGAGTGATGGTACAGATCACTGTTGACAGAGCATTTTCAGACTACTCTCACATTACTGTAGCCCAGCCTGCATCCCCTCTTCCTTCAGACCCCTTCCTCTCCCTCTCTTCCTTGATCTTTCTCAACTTTCCCCCCCCTCCTCCCACAGGCCCTGAAGGGTCTGGGATTAAAGACTTCAGAATTTTTTTTTTTCTTTTATCAGTTGGGGAGTTCTGCATAACCTTTTGCCCCCTGGTTAAGCAAGAACAGGAGTTTGATAAAGTTTGTAGGAATGCTCCAGAGGAGGTCACATGAGCAGTGTTAGGTCATCTGATGGATTACCTCACACTGATATGCCTGTCTTGTTGCTGGACTGATGGGGGAGGGGTTGATGCCGCTAATCCTATCGATACTGCACCACCATCCAGTGAGCAGTAGCTGAATGGCCATGCAGGCTGCACCTCAATTCTGATGTTATGTCTGTGCCCTTGCCTTGCGTGTCTGGCCGGTGTTGCATGTACACATATGCTGGGAGATTAGCACTGCTGTGCTCTGTGGTACAACTGTTCTTCCCTTCCTGCCAATCACAGAGCCATCCTCTTCACCTGAGGCCAGTCTCCCTCCCATCCCATCCCAGCATGTTGACAGGGTGGCCCTCGCCTCCCACGCTCACTAAGAAAACCGTTCATTATTTGTGTACTTTCTGTGGCTGCCGCGATACCAAATAAGGCTATCGGGGCACATGAAAGAGCAGTAATGATGCTGAGAGTGAGATAAGCCTGACTACTGTTGGAGGACATGCTGCATAAACATTAGGTAGCTGGGTGTCTTGCCTGCTAACAAACATGGACTTTGGCCCTGCTTTATTGCAGTGTCGCAGTGAAGTAAACTGGCCGGGATGACAGGACGGTCTGGAGCAGGTCGCTCTGTGACACACCCTTCTAGCTGATCCTGTTTTTTTGTGCAGGGGAGAGCATCAAGTATTCCACCCTGCACTGTACGAGGAATCCCCGGAATTTTCATTCAGGCAGGCCTCTGGGCCACCCCCTGAAGTCCTGCAGAATCAACCCGCCTGGGATTTAAATGAACTTGTGAGGCTTTTCTCGGCCAGTCAAGTGATGATGTAAAACTGTGCTCCCCAAAGTCCTGGTCTTCTTTGTTCTGACCATTGCTGGCTAATTTCATCAAATAGAATATAATAGAAAAGGGATGTTACGGGGACTCTTAGGCTATACAGTAAGTTTCATTGTTTGCGTCTTCAGTGTTGCCTTTCAGCATTAGCGATGTTCTGTAGACTCATAATTACGTCACCAGTCCCCATGGCTGCCAGAGTGATGTCACTGTTGGGCCCCTGAACGGGGTCCTTAACCCCATTTGCTCCGGGGACTGATTACTTTGTGTCACTTAGGACAGAACATCTGCTAAATGATTTAATGTATGTATGCAGCTAGGCCTGTCAGTATGACTACTTCTGTTGGAGGATACATTTTCCCAGAAATAATAATGATAAATGATATTATTAGCATAGTAATGCAAGTACCCCATTTCAAAGAGCAGTGAAGTTTTAATTCTTAAGAATATTCAGACATTTAGACCTGGAATGTCAAAAAAAATGTAAATATCCTAAATGAAAAATTTGCATTATATATAAAAAATTTGGCACCGAGAGTCATTTGCTCCTTGGTAATATACTGTCATCCCAGATTTGTGAAGGCTCTTCTCAGCGATGCAAATGAACTTCAATTGTGCATCAGCTGGGGAAAAGTAACAGGAAGTCAGAAAAGTCAGACAAAAGATTGTGAAAGATAATATATTATTACACTCACACGCATACTTGTGTGTGATTTTCTGGCCTCAGTAATCAGAATCTTAATCAAAATGGCTAGCATATTTGAAGAATGGTTGACTTTTTCCCGAAAAAGTCGGGAAATACTTGCGTCCATATGATTCCTTGCTTCAGGATTACGAAGACTCTCCGATGGCTACAAACAAAAAATAAAATTCGTTTATACTGCAGCACCATGTATGTTTTTGTGCTGTTTAGATTTTTTTATATATATATAGTCTTTAGATTTCATTTGAGATCTGGTTTAGTTTTACGTGTGGTTTCCTAAGTTTATATTTTAAAGATGTAAATCGATTTAGTTATTTTTTTTGCTTTAGGTTTGAATAATCTTATTTCTAGGGATGTGCAGAAAGTTGCAGAACTTTGCTGGCTACTACAAGGTCATTCAGGCTTATTAAATGAGATGCCCAACAGTAGTCAAGTCCAGCAGAATCATTATTGTAGCTAAATAATATTTACAAATGGTAACGGGAAGTATTTGATCTTCGTTTTCATTTTGTCATTGTTGGTTTTGGAACCAGTATTTATAGTTGTTTACTTGTAGTTTTTCATATTTTATTTCACTACTGTATATGGAAATTTTTCCTTAGCAGTTGTAACCCTGTCTTGCTCACTGTAAGTACCAGCTTAGTTTTAGTGAAATTCTTATTTATTCTTATAACATCGATACCACACTTCATAAACATGTGTTCTAATAGCAGCTTTGCCTGGTGCATTGGCGCTGAAAGTATGAGTTTTTGGGAGTGTGGACGGTCCGGCGCTGCATTGCATGCGCCTGGGGCGCTTGCGACAAATGAGATGGAAGAAATGGAACTGGCTAAAATTGAGGCCAATATTGAGGTCGGAAAAAATGATCGAGGTTATGTTCATATATCGTGCAATAAGTCGATAACATAATTATTGTGACAGGCCTGTATCTGACTCTCTAGGCCAGAGGTCTCCAATCTTATTCACGCCAAGAGCTAGGTGGTAAGTGGCACCTGGGGGGTCCCTGTCAGTAGAACTGTAGCGATCGACCATGAAGGTCTGAGAGAGAGACTGGTTGGAGACTGCAGCTTTAGGCACTGTGGTGCCCGTGTTTATGAAGTGCAGGGCAGCTCCACAATGATGGGCTTTCGGGTGCTCATGCCTGGCGGTGACCCGATCTTCCGGGTGTGACGGCTCTTTCTCACAGGCTGCCCTCTGTTGCCAGTGGTTGGCCTGTCGGCCTCGCGCTTGACCCGGGTCTCTCAGCGCTCAGTGTTTCCACTGACGTAAGTGCAGCTGCATTTAGTCTTTCTTCCTTTCTGTGTGTTTAGTACGCAGAAAGCCTGGAGCCTATTTTGGGAGGTGGTTGGGGGGTGCTTGGGGGGGGGGGGGTGCACAGTGACGTAGCGGGAGCACACATGATGGGCAACTTAGGGTCACCTAACCATGCGTCTTTGTGGGGATCGAGGGCCGGCAACCCCACATGCACAAAACCCAACTAGAACTCGAACCAACAACCTTCTGTGTGTGGGGTTATTGCTACACACTGAGCCTCCTCACTGCCGGCACACAGAAACGTATGATTCTTAAATGTCTGTCCTGATTGGGTGGCACATGGCACTGCCTCTCACAGGGTGAACGTTTCTCCCTCCATTCCTCTCACTCTCTGACTCCTGTCGTTGCTCAGTGAATGAGCTATTAGCTTAAGGCAGGCCAGCTCACGTTTTGTCAAACAAATACTTTGTGGGCCTCTCTTTAAGAGCACTGTGTTACCCTGCCGAGTCACTCATGTCTGTTTGTGTGTCTCATACTTAATGGATTCTTTTAGTCATTGTTTTAAACTTGGTGCATTTGCCTGGTTTTGATTCTGGTTTGCTTAGTACTTAAGGATTTGTGCATGTGTGTGTGTTTGTGTATACATGAGTCACCGCAGGGGTGTGTGTGTGTGTGTGTGTGTGTGTGTGTGTGTGTATCTGAACAGTTTCTCACCTTCTGTCCTGTGTGGCTGGCCTGTTTGTGCTCTGGGTCTGTCTGTATGACTGAGCCGCGACAGTCTCTCTAAGTGAGTCTATCCAGTAACTGCAGATGAACCAGGGCTGAATGTAGACCTCGTGGCCAATTATCCGGCCTATTTCAAAAGAAAGAGGTGAGATTCTTTAAAAGGGGGGGACTGCTTGATTCTTAAAGACGTCGTTGTGAGCAGGGTACGTTGTGCTACCTGGGGGACCAGACCCAACTGGCTGTACAGCAGATATTTCATTTATGCTTGTAGCTGGTTTCTCATTCATTTCATTTACATGCACAGCTACTGCAGGAGGCCACCTGATGCCTTTGTCCCAGTTTGTCCCCCTGGGCGCCGCTACGGGTGGCAGCCCTTCGCGGTCAACTTACTCCACAAAGAGCAAGTTGAGGGAGGAGTAAAGATACTTTATTGATCAATTATACGAGGGGAATTTATTGGCCGAAGTTTGTCCAACCTCGCTGCAGTAGGTGGCTATCTCTCCTTTCAGCTTGTTAATATTGGGCTTTTTCCAGTTGACTTATTACATCACGGACATGAAACAAATAACATTAATAATAATGGATGTGTGGACAAATGGAGTGACACAAGCCTTAATTGTGTTGTATCTGGTTTTAAGAACAGATGCAACAAGATCAGGATAGCATAGCAAAAAATAAAGTATTTGTGTAATATACTCTGACGGCACGGTATTGGAAATTTTTCAAATATTGCAATGTGATATTGTTGTAATAAATATTGGGGTATACATGAAAAAAAAGTTGTTTACCACAAACCCGTCCGTCTAGGAGTGATTTACACAACCAGGTTTCTTTTCCTATGATAGAGTAAAAATGTTTTAGCGAGACTCCCTGTCCTATAATATTTGTACCAAACTGAAGGTAAGAAAAAGCCTGATCTTAATCTAGCTAAGAATTGGATGTGCATAGCATGTAATGTTGGTATTAATATCACATAACATCCAGTCCTACTACAGCCATTTTTGAAATTCAGTACAAAATACCCCATCTTGCATTGTAATGTCATTTGGTGCCTGGTACCAGTTTTTATGCCAGCGGAAAACACATTGTACACATTGAAGTACCGTACATTCTTGAAGTACCAAAAGCAGGGTACTCGGTGAAGTGGAAAAGCGCCCTTTAGTTGTACAGTGAATTGGACAGCTTTATAGCACTACACGTTTCACGTGTGCTGTATGTCCTCTGCTCTGCTCCAGGCTTCTTCTGTGTACCGGCTTCTTCTGTTACATCCAGGTCAACGCCCGGGGGGAGTATGTGCACCTCCACGCCCGGGGGGAAACTGTGGAGCATGTGCCGAGTGCCTGGGCCAGTTTGAGTCCGATTGAATGTTTACAAGCAGGAGTAAATCAGCTCTCAATCACATTATCTGGGTGTCTTAGTTCGCGAAATTTGATTTATTACAACTTCAGTCGTATTGTTTACAGGTATTTAAATGTCAAGCTTTAATCGGAATAACACAATGATTAAATTTTCTTAGCGTACAACGTATTGAGTAAACATGTTGAGTGAGACTCAGTGAAAGTCGAGTGGTAGGCGGAGACTCTGTGTGAGGGTTGCCCTTTGGGTGGGCTTGTAGGCTGAAGGCGGGGCTATGTGCTGCCCCAGCTAAGTGAATGACTGGCAGCATCTTTGAGGGGGAGCCCAGTCGCCAGCACTGTCCCGCCAACGCTTGCACTCACCACATCCTCTCTTCGCTGTCACTTTGTCACTGTGGGGTCCTCACTGCCAGGCAGTCAGTCCTCTTCCTTTTCCCTGAGATAACAACCTGTTAGTATATTGTGGAGTTTTCCTGGCAAGCGAGCCAATCAGAAGCTACCTGACTGAGACGTTGCAATTTCAGCCCTGGCCCTCTGGGCTAAATTTTCCAAAATCTTTTTTTTCTTCAGTCCCTCTGCCAAAGTTTCTTTGTAGCTAAACAGAAGTTTGTTTTTACAGAAGGCTGTAACATTTCCTTTTTCTTTGCGATTTGCTTAGCAAGTAAAAACGAGGGCCTGCTTGCCACTACTGACCCGTGGTTTTAAAACACCACGATTTCTCTTTCTTGCGAGGTTCCTTGTTTTGCAAGATTCCTGTCGCTATGCTGTGCCTCAGTCCCTGCCTCCTGATTGGTCCCTCCCAGCTGGGGGCTCCACCAATAAGAGGCAGCCTGGGAAAGCAGGAAGTGTTTCCGTGCTGCATGATGGGGGCTGCTGTAGCCTGAGACGAGATGGGACCTCCCATGAAATGAGGGGGGCGTCGTCAAATCATTAACCTGCGGAGCTTTCAGTCTTGCTCTCTCTCATCTTGCCAGCTTGTTTAAATGACATGAAGACCATCTGTGATATTTACTGAGGATATATGAGACATGAACACTATTTCTTGATTTAGTTCCGTTGCTAATTTTGTGTCAGTTTTTCCCCCAGCCCTCTGTTTACTTTAAGACTTTTAAGAACGTTCTTCTCCCTGTCCGTTATCCCCTTAATCAGTTAAATGGTCAGTGATAGTTATTTAAGAGGAGAACGTCACGTGCTGGAGCTGGGATCCGGGCCTGGATGCCGGATCTTGTTTGGCCGCGGGTCAGGAACCAAATCTACTGACAGGCCAGGCCCAGGCTACCCAATTTCTCCATCTTAGCTGGCTTCGACTTCCTCCACCGACACAAGGCATCAGTCTTGTCTTTTCCATGTAGGGATCGGGTGTCCCTGGTGTCAGAACAGGGGTAGATTCAGAGCAGGGGGGGGGCAGAAAATGAGCAGTTGAAAGAGCTGGAAGGTGCAGACAGAGACTCCCTGGTGTAGTGAAAGAGGGAGGGGAGCCATAGGCGTACGGACTCGGAGAACCTGATAACCATAACGGCCACTGAGCGCCTCTGCACCCGGGATTCGAGCGACGTGCACCCTGCAAGCCTTCTGTGGTCCATTCTGCTGGGGCTCATGGAAAGCAGACGCGGCTGTCAGCTGCGGTCATAGTGTTACAGCCGGTTATGGCCCGTCTCAATGCTTGGCGTTAAAAGCAAAAGGGAAAGATAAACGCAAAGGCCAGCATCCTCCTACACACACTCACACGGGTGCAGAAACGCATGCGATACTGTCAAAAGTGGTGAGAGCGCGAAGTGTCAGACTGAAATGAGAAGTTCTGCTCTGACAGGGAGCTGTTGCAGGGTGGTGGTTGAGGATGGGGGGGCTGGTTCTGATCAGACTGACCCATAATGTCATTCCGTGGAGACTTTCCTCCTCCTGTCCAGAGGCCTACGTCTCACGGCGCCTGCAGTGACGGTTGTAAGTTTGTGGACAGTTCTAAGAAAATGAAGAAACAGGAAGTGTGACAACCTCCCCTCCCCCCCCCCCCCCCCACATACACATAACAATCGCACTCATACCCTGTTTTTCTACTCCTCCTCTGACTCAAATAGTGGTGAGAAGCCAGCGTGCCGGAGAGAGGGTGCGTAGAGCTCCGCGCGCCGTGCGATGTCTGGCATGGCGTTCGGTGGCCCCGCGCCGGCCTCCAGCTGTGGGACTGCTGTAGGGCTTCCGCGATGGAAGTTCGTTTGCTTGTTTTTTTTTGTTTTGTTTCTCTTCTAACGCCGTTCTGACCTGCTGCCACCTCTTTCTGATGCAGTGCTCCAGCTCAAGCTCCAGCAGAGGCGAACCCGGGAGGAGCTGGTCAACCAGGGAATCATGCCACGTAAGTAATCCTCCACCTTTTCTGTGTGCTTTAGCCCTTTCCTGGCTGTCAACCTCCATTACCCGTCCGTTAACGGGGCTGATCTCGCCCGCGACCCCCCCATTGAGTGAAACACTGTCCCGCCAACTCCTGAAACGTGGGCCGGCAGCTGTAGGCACTACGGGCTCTGGGCATTTTCGACTTGGCGTGCATGGATCTCGGTCCTTGCCGTCAGTTCTGTTCTGCTCTGCTGGTCCTCACCCCCCACTCGCCTGGTCTCCGTGTGACTGCTCAAGCCCTCAGAGGGGCTGCTGGGGGTGTCAGGGTGGTTTTTCTCGCTCAGCCTGCTGTATGCACTGTTACCCCTGTAGGTAGCGCCCCCCCCCCCCCCCCCGCACACCCCGGCGCCCTTGCTTTTGGTGTCCATTTAGACCCTCCGCTGCCATTGACAGACCTTTAAGGCAGAAGGCCTCCTGCAGATTTGGTGCTTTTATACTAGTACTGTAGTCGGTTTTTAGTGTCGGTTTTTACTGGGAGTACTGCCAATGGAATGGGGATGTCGCAGGTGCCTTGTGTTTACTGGTGTTTACTGGTTAGCATGTGACCCGACCTGAGATCCGCTTGGATAACACTGGGGTTATTAGTTAGCCGTTGGTGGATGAAGCAGGTCGTGTCGGGTACCTTCTCACTGTCCCATGGCTAAGAGGCTGTCACTGGTCTTGCAGAAGGGAACCCCCCCACCCCAGCCAGGCTGCCGGGGCTGCATCAGGTCATGGATCCTGTTCCGTTTATCAGAGCCCATGGCTTCTCATTTTCTGTCCACTTCCTCCATAGCTGAAGATCAGTTAAGACCAGTCTAGGGCTGTGAGGGTGTGAGATCTAGGTGTCAATTACTCACTGTCACACCCCCTCCCCCCCCCCCACACACACGCACATGCATGCACAAGCAAATAGCCCCAATGCTATGGCTCTCCGTGTCCCCATCAGACCCACTAGTGCTCCCCACCAGTGAGACATGTCCTCTGTCCATGCATGGTGCCCCCCCCACCAAGACGAAAGCCAGCACACATGCTGTTCTGGGGGCAGGAGCTGTGTGCCTGCTCTCTGCATGGGGAGTGGGGGTGCTGATCTCTCCCGCTGTAAATGTTGACGACCCTCCCCCCTTCCAGGGTGTCCCCCACTCGTCGGGTTAGAATTGCGCATCTGATAAGAGGGGGGCAGCTTCTTTGGGCCCTTTCCACTGCCTTTTTCTCACTGATGACATTGCTGTTCATTATCATGCTCTTGTCGGCTCTGTCAGAATTCATGCGGCAGCCGGCTGTCTCCGTGGCAACCCACGGGCCTCCATCATTCCTAAGCACCAAGAATCGCCTGAGGGTGACGAGCCTGGTCTGCAGGGACAGCGCCGCCCTTCAGGCCAAACGTGTTAGTCGGCGGCTTGCTGCTCACCACACAGAATGAAAGCTAAGGAATGCCTCGAATCGTGGGTGAATGCCCTCGGATCCTGGAAGAACAGCCGGAGGTTCTATTTGAATGCCCACAGGTTCTAATCAAATGGCCTGTGATCGCCACGGCACAGGAGCACAGAATTGGGGAGCGTGGAGGTGCACGTACCATGTGTCCTTCCTTTTGAAAGTTCTTCGGCCTCAGCAGCAGGAGGGTTCTGCAATTCTGTTCCTAGCATTAAGTTCCTGCTACCAAATTCCGGAAGAAGCTGGGGCCGGGACTGCTGGGGGGCGTGTGGTTCTGTGCACAAAGCCAGTGTGAAGGGGGGTTACTAAAGCTGTGAGCAACTAGTTGCTTCCAGACATACTTCCACCCTCAGTCTTAAGAGGAGGCGTTGCATTGAAGAAGTGTTTTTTGCAGTGAAAGGTGAAGCACTGCTGTAGCCCAGGTGAAGCACTGCTGCTGGTGCTCTCACCTCCATGCAGGCAGCTTAATTGTCTGCATGGCTGTGACACTGGGTACGCATGCGAGAGCCACAATCAGACTCGTTTTTGTCCGTGGCATTAAATTAATAGTAAAACTCGGAGAGGTCCGTAGTCATGAAGGAAATGTAAAGTCGGCGTTGCACAACAACAGCGGGAGAGCAGGTGTGGCACAGGCTTGCACAACATCTGCAGTGGATTTGCCAAGCATTCAGCCTGCAGAAAATGGTACAAATGGGCGATGAGCCACTGGTCCATGTCACCTTCCACCCTCTTTCATGCCGCGACCATTCTACTTGGCATGAACCACGCTTGGCATTCGGTTTTAGGTTATTTGAGGCGGTGGTGGTGTTGTGGCGCAGTTGGATCTTTCTGTCCTGCAGCGAGGGGCACGGCGAGCCCCAGCAGAGGTGGGGGGGGGTGCCAAGGACACCCGCTTCAGCGCTCAGCCAAAGAGGAAGTTTAGCTGGTTAATAATAACAAAAGTAGCGTATGATGTTATGTCTTATTCCAGTCGAGCAAGTTCTCCATTCTCCTTCAGCTCACCATTTATCTTCATCTCCGCAGCTCTGAAGAGTCCTGCTGCCTTCCACGAGCAGCGGAAGAGTCTGGAACGAGCGCGGGTAAGGCCGCCAGCTCGGGACGGGCCGCTCGGCATCGAGTCACTTCTCCAGCTGCCTTGTCCCCTCATGCCCCCTCCCTTGTCTCTGCCCCACCTAGACTGAAGACTATCTGAAGCGGAAGATCCGCAGCCGCCCCGAGAGGTCTGAGTTGGTGCGCATGCACATCCTGGAGGGTGAGGGATCTGGCGACCCGTTTTCTGTCTCTGAGTGCTCGGAATGTCCTGGGCCCACTCCGTACCGTAGGTCCTCTGTGACGCCTGCCTTGTGTCGCGTAGAGACGTCGGCGGAGCCTTCCCTGCAGGCCAAGCAGTTGCGACTGAAGAGGGCCCGCCTGGCCGACGACCTCAACGACAAGATCTCCCACCGGCCAGGTCCCATGGAGCTCATCCACAAGAACATCTTGCCCGTGTACTCCACCATCAAGAACACCCTCTTAGGTACAGCCCTGTACTGCTTCTGAGTGCCGCTGCCTGTCTTTGCCGTTGCATAAATTTGGAAGAGGCCAGAGGGACGCTTGGAGTAGCCAGGGTGATGCTCTAGGACAGTGATTCCCAACCGGGGGTACGCGTACCCCTAGTGGTACGCGAGCACATTACAGGGGGTACGTGGAAAAATTTTTTATATTTAATTTCCCTGATGATGGGTAAATATTATCAGCCATTCCATTAGCTGTGCCCTGGTATAGAAAGAAAATCTATCTGGGATGTGTTGCTTAATGAATTAAATGTTCAAGTTATGGAGATTTAATAAAATGTTTTAAATTTGATAATCAGTTGTACGTTCTACTTTTATTGAATCATCAACACATTTGACAAAGGGGGTACTTGTGGTATGAGAAAATCTCTCAGGGGGTACACAATTCAAAAAAGGTTGGGAAACACTGCTCTAGGACATGGGGGCAGAGTTCAGTGATGTGGCTGTTAGGGCAGTGGGGGGGGCAGGGTGTTTGAAGGTGAGCACAGTCGGTGAAAGGAGAGCGAAGTGTGTCGGAGTACAGCATTAGCATGTTGGATGGTATGTAGGATAACGGGCTGATCCGTTTGTCGTTTTGCGTCCGTCTCCTGTCTATTCCTATGTAACCAGTCACGATGACTCAATACCCTAATGCCCCTTTCATTCATCTGACCCATTCCTCCAGTCGAGACGGACTGCCTGAAGGGGACGGCAGAGAGCTCTTCACTGGATGAGGATAGCAGCGATGCCCTATCCCCGGATCACCCTGCCAGCCAGGACTCTCCCCCAGACACGAGCAGGCCCAGCCGCAGTGGCTCCTCCCCCACACAGGTGCGGGCCCCGTCCGTGCTAATCGCTTAGCCAGCTCTCTGTACCCTCTATTTAGAGGACTTCTTACACCCTGCGGAGTAATTTCATACGTTGCTTCCATGACGCTACTTGCCCTTAAGTCGCTCATTATTATTCTATTAGGCGCTGCCCCTCACTCCTCTCCCCGCCTCTGAGCCAATCCACACACAGAGGCTGACCAATGGTGTGGCACCAGTGTCCTCCCGCTCTGCCTCTGGGTTGATTAAGGTGAGTGGTGCCCTATGCCCTATGCTGCGTCGAGTGGGTTTTAAACCGTGTCCAATGTCCCATACCGGCGCCTCTCCTCCACCAGCAGTCCCAGTCCAAGTCCAGCTCAGACCGGCCCTCGCAGCGCTCCAAGAAGCCCAAGGAGAGCAAGCCCAAGGTGAAGAAACTCAAGTACCACCAGTACATCCCCCCCGACCAGAAGGCGGAGCGTGAGCCGCCGCCCCAGTTGGACGATTCCTACGCCAAGCTGCTGCAGCAACAGCAGCTCTTCCTGCAGCTGCAGATCCTCAACCATCAGCACCAACATCACTATAACTACCACACCATCTTGCCTGCTCCACCCAAGTGAGTCTGTGCATGTGTGTGACGCTGCCACACCAAGAGTCAGTAAGAGCATTGTCATGTGCTGCTAATCCATAAAACGTCTGCTTCGCCTACTTTATTGATTTCCTCTAAACCAGCCAGGAACTGAGAGCACCCAATAATTCCACCCACAGCGATGTCCGAAATCTCATTTCCCCAATTCTAACCATGCCACCCACCCATCCACCCACACCGTCTCATCGATCGTTAATTATTCGCCATATATTCCTCTCTCAACCTCTACAGACCCTCAGGCGATCAACCGTCCGCTTCCTCCAACGCCCAATCCCAGCCTCGTCCCGTGCCCGGCTCGACTTCCCCATCCTCCAGTCAGAATGGGCCGAGTCGCCAGAGCCAGCCCCCCGTTGGGGGTGCCAAACCCGGAGCTCTGCCTCCTAACCTGGATGATTTGAAGGTGGGCCAGATCGCCTTGGAAGTATCCTCAGTGGCCAGTAAGATAGGTACCCCCGGTACATCAGCATTAACAGCCAATTATGTGGCTGTTAATGAAAACACAGAGAATGTAGACAGGGTTGGGGAATTCAGGTACTGTGCGGCTTAGTATGTCAAACAGTCACCCTGTGGGGAATCTCCCACTACGGCATCTATAGGTTACAGAGCATGGTGTGATAAAAAAAATCCCATCAGCGGTAGCTCTGAGGCCGAAAATACTTTATTGATTAGTAAGGTCAGAGGTGACTTGACAAAGCAAAGAGAGTGCAAAAGTATCTCCGTACAAAGGTGGTGTGTGGAAAGGCTTCTCTGAATGCATAACTCATCGATTTATAAAGCAAGGAAGTTGCACCTGGTGCTGTATAGGGGCATCTTATCAAGTGGCCACTCATTGTGTTGTGGGAGATTGGGAGACTGTGTGCTTTTGTCACCAGGTGAACGGTTGCTGCATTCTGTCGCCCCCTTCAGGTCGCAGAGCTGAAGCACGAGCTCAAGCTGCGGAGCCTGCCAGTGTCGGGAACCAAGAGCGACCTCATCGAGAGGCTGAGGAACCACCACGAGCTCAGCCAATGGGGAGCTGGAGGGGGCGGGGGTACAAAAACCAGCTTGCCCACTGGCTCTTGCCCCGGCTTAGGAATCCACCAATCGGGAGAAGTGGGCACGGGGACCTTACCTTTGACAACCAGTCGGAGCAGCCTGCCTCCCACGATATTGTTTGGCAGCACGAGCTCGTCCCCGCCCATGTCGCCCGCCGCCTCCGAGCGCTCCGTGGCCGGCATGAGCCCCGACGAGGCCAGCTGCAGCGGTGACGTGTTCGGGGAGTCGGTAAGTCCCGGGCCGGCAGCGCATTTTCACACTTAAGGTTTCCACCAGTGTGCAGCTTCCTCATGTAGTCGCATGACTTCCCTACAGATTAGAGAGCTCAGTGAATTTTTTTGCATATTTTGTTAACATAATTGTGTTTCTGATAGCTCTCCCCCATGCTTGACTACTTCCTTGAGAACCTCATGATTTTTCACGGCCTCTTTACGACTGTCATAAACGCTTAGCTTCTGATTTATGAGACGACTTACAAGGGAAAGGATGATTGCTGTGGCAGTCGTATCCAAAGCCATTTTCCCTGCTCACAGAGTTGTACTTCGTTTAATGTAATTATCTTTAACCTATTTTTTTTTCTCCTCTTTCCTGCATGTTCACCTGAATTAATTTGGTTTAAAATGGCAAGACATCTCTTGAGATTTAAACATGACACTTTTCTTCTTTCCTTCATAAAGTAGTCCACCAAACGCTATAGATCTCTGCTGCCCCCACTGTTTACGACCGGTACTACATTGACACGTGACTCCAGATGGTGAGTCCTTACTGACTGCCGCTTTGTGGCATTTCTGCTAACTGCTAACAGGTGAGCGCCCCCCTGACGCAGCTCAGCCTGCACGCCTCCCCCCAGCACCCCGCCTCCATCAAAGAGGAGCACTCCGGGGTGGGGGCCTGCCGCTTCTCCCGGCAAGCTGGCACGGCCCCCCCGCGGGAGTCCCTGGACAAGGACCAGATGCTGCAGGAGAAGGACAAGCAGATCGAGGAGCTGACACGCATGCTGCAGCAGAAGCAACGGCTGGTGGAGTCGCTGCGCTCGCAGCTGGAGCAGGGCAAGAGGGGAGGGCAGGCGCCAGGGGACGTCAAGGAGGAGCCCTCTGAGGAGGTCAGGGAGGAGGAGGGCGCGGAGACCAAGCTACCTGAGGGTCCCTCCTTGCAGCTGGACCAGGGCCTGCATGTACCCCAGCAATCAGCTGAGGAGCAGCAGCCATCAAAGGCTGGATTACAGCAGGTCAGTGTCAGCTATCCCAGGATGCGTCGGTGGCCACACCTGGAATGTTCCGTCACACAGTGGTGCTCAAAGCGTTTCACTCCAGTTGTTCCAGTAAAAATCAAGCTGTGAAATTGGGTGTAAATCTGTATGTTAAAGATGAATGTTGTGCAGTATTTGTGAAATATTGCCGGCAACATTTTTTTTAGCATTAAAGATTCTTAAAGATCTTCCTTCCCCCCATTTCTCAGGTACTCGTAAGTCAACAAGCTACCAGTTCAACCCTCACCTCCTCTTTCCCGTTGGACCTTCTTAAGTTGAACCCGCCCCCAACCCTGCTGACTGACGGCAACGGCAACCACTACCTGATTGCAGTGACCAGTCGCAGCGCCCCACATGGCAAAGGGGCTGGGCGAATCACGCTGCAGGTAGGAGGGCTCAGTGTCAGGTTTTGTGTTTCTGGCTTTTCAGAGATGCCTAATTATGGTATTTAATTACTGCCCTCTTTTGCCCATTTGTTTGCCCACGTGCTCCATTGTTACCCACTGCTAAGCGGGTACAGTCCACACCCTGCAAAACCTCTAGCCAATCACCACCTCTTATGGACACCAACAACCAATCTGAACAGACAGTGAAACCTAGCCCCGTTGACTGCCCAATCACAAAGGTAGGGTTCAAGGCCTGACTCCACCCAGTGTTGCTATGAGCAGTGCAAGCAGGGATGGACATAATTGCTACACAAGTACGCATTCACCTTTAACCCTCTGGGGTCTAGGGATAAGAAACACACTTTCACTGACTGGGGCATGGTCACACATTTCTTCAAATATCATAAACTTAATTCATGGCAAATAAATTATTTCTTATATATTTGTTTTGGCATTAAACTCATCTTTATTTTAATGTACTTTGTAAATATGTCAGATTTATGTGAAGTTTGTAATTTGACATCAAAGTATAGACATTGCAAAATGCAGTGGAATGGAACACATGCAGAAACATTATAAAAGTACATAGTTAGCAATGGTGGAAGTTTGTTTTAATCCCAGATATCTGATCACCAAAGTCTTGGCTACATGAAGATGACTAAATGGTGCAGTTGCAACATTCAGTTGGATAAATAAATAAGAAAAATCTAACTCATGTCACTATTTCTGGTCTCCTGCCATTGAATATTTAGTAGCTCTCATGTGTATGCATGAGCCATTCACACCTGGCCACATCCTCCCCCCTTTTTTAGCGCTGATGGGGATGTATCTGGATTGCGTTTCACTGCTGCGTTGTTCATCAAATTACCATGCGAATGCGATTTGAATATGCGGTAATGCGGCTATTTAGAATGCGAATAGCGATCTTCAGGTGAGGGCGGCACTACACACCCCCGATGCAGGTAAAACAAAGAAAGGTGACATGGTTTTTTTGGCCATTTAACCTAACTTCTAAAAGCTTTAATACTTCCGACACTGGACATTTTGAAAAGAAGACAGGTTATGGATTTAGTCAGTGTTTTTTTTTTCATGTTTCTACATTAAGATTTCAGCGAGATATAAACTAAAATAGACGCGAAAAGTACTCGACCCCAGAGGGTTAAAAGTGATACGCTGACAATCGATTGTTTGTAAAAGCGTAAATTCGTACTTGTTTTATGTGCATTTGCGCTGCTATGACAATAAAATACCTTGCATTTTAACCTGTATACCGCAAATGAAGTACAGTTAGCATATAAAGATTTAAATGCATTGTATTTTGTTTTCATATCAGCGCAAAGCACACCAGTATGCATTTGCTCTTTTACGGACAATCGATTGTCATTTTTAAAGGTGAATGTGTACTTGCGTACCAGTTAAATCCATCCCTGAGTATAAGGCGGCCATATTGGTGCATCAAGCATCCTCCCTGACATCTCTTAAGCGAAGCCTTGCCAAATTCCTGCCTGTGTCCCTTTCAGGGAGGGAAGGTGGGGCTCCACATTCAGGCCAACAGCTCACGGGGGCCCTTGGTGTCTCTCTCCGCTCCACCGAAACTACAGCCTTTCTTCCACAGTGACAGCACGCCCCCCTCCGAACACGCAGAACCCTCCTCTCCCGCCCACAAGGTGATGCTACGCTGTCTGTCTGGCTGTTTAAACACCTTCATCCTTCTGCATTTTCCATCCGTCTTTTCTCCGTAACTGCTTTACCTGCACAGAATTGAGTGGTTACCTGTATTTCTTGTCTGTTTTAATATCCATGTCTTAAAATGTCATGATTATATTGTTCATATGTCTCAGCAGAGGTGGCCATTTCAGGTCCAGAAAGTAAAAATCCACGCCAGGATTTTGCATCAACCAACCAGTTGAATATAAAGAGCCACATTCACGGAGGACTCAACTGGTTGGTTGATGCAAAATCCTGGCTTGGATTTTTACTTTCTGGACCTGAAATGTCTGCCTGTGTGTCTCAGTATTTATATTCTGTTTATTGCCTTCTCATTTGCAGTATGACTGGTGAGAACGATCAGCTCAGTGCATCATATATCTGAGGGAACTTTGACTTCTAACGTTTCTTTGCCGCATTTTATGTTTTTGCGTAAAAACTGTCTAGTTCATGGTTTTCTTTGCTTTTTTTCCAGGGGGTTGTGAATTCGAACCGCGACCAAAACACCCTGTTCAGCTCTCCCTCCCCAGCCAGCAAGCAGAGCTCCCCCACGACGCCACACGCTAAGGTAGGTCCACCGTCTGCCGGCCCATCATCACATACACGGCTGCCCTTCTCCGCATGGTCTCGCCCTCACGGACCTTCTGCCCCCAGGAGAACGGCTGCTGCAGTCAGCAGATGGACGACCTGCTGGAAATCCTCATCCGGAGCGGAGGTATGGGAGTCCCGCGCGCAGCAGCCTCTTGTGTTGTATAGCGGTTTGCAGTTCCATTGTCCATTATCACAGAGTTCCTCCAAAACTCCCCTCACAATTTGCTGATCAGGCCATCTCCATTTTGGTTTCTATATTTATATTCTGTTTTTAATAAAATGTTCTCTCTTTCTCAGAAATCCCTGCGGGCTTTAAATCTGACTTCGGCCCCTCCCACTCCCGCCCTCAAGCCAGCCCCCCTCCTCTGTCTCCTCCCAGCTCCCCTCCGCACCTCTTGCACGATCCTGTGGCGGTCTCGCCACCGCCATCGCCCCCCAAGTTGGGGGACGGGCCGTGCGTGGAGAGTGGTCGTCTGGAGGACTTCCTGGAGAGCACCACGGGAAAGCCTCTATTGGGGGCGGAGCCCGATGGGCCGCTCCCCCTCATCGATGACCTCCACAGCCAAATGCTGAGCACCTCCAGCATCCTGGATCACCCCCCTACTCCAATGGACACCTGCGAGCTGAACTTCAGCTCCAATGTGCCCGGATTGGAATTTGGAGACCCCGCCCTGGACAACATGGACTGGCTGGACATTACCATGGGCGGGGGGCCTAGCGGGAGCAGCAGTGTCCATGCGCTCACCCCCCTTAACTCCCACACGCCCTCCAACGTCTTTTCAGCAGACTTTCTGGACAGTGCAGACCTGCATCTCTACTGGGACTCCGGTTTGTAGCCTCTGTGGCCTCCAACCTCCACAAAACCCTGTCCATTCATAGGAGACCTGCCCATGGTCACCATGCCCACGTGCAAGAGGCCACACCCATCTGCGGGTGGCCAAACCCACTCCAGTGTATCCATGCCAACGGTTTCCTTGGAGACATGTTTGGCACATATCTTGGCATTACCCGAATTGTGTCCCTATAGCACTGAGACAGGATTGCAGTCCTGTCCCCGCCCTGTACTGTATCAGTACCCTGCTAGCACCATCTTGGTCGTCTTCAGGTGCCCAGCTTCCAAAGGTGTTCCTGGAAGCACTCCCTCTACCTCCCACGAGTTCCTCTTTGGGTTGTCATGGGAACCCTGGGGGGGGGGGGGGGAGGGCATGATGGACCTGGCCCGGTCCAATGCAGTGCCGATGCGCCCTGGTGCTGTTCAATTCCATTGCTGAAAGCTGTTTGTGGGCCTGATAGGGTTGGGTTTAAACATGCCTAGATGTTCACTCATTTTGTTCACCTTTTTACTGCTGAGGCCATGTACATTCTTGAACGTTTCACACAGTCGGCCTTATTTCCTCTGCTGAGGAAATTCCGCTCAGCCATTGTCTTCACTGGTCCGTTTCCCCTGCTGTCCCACCCTGACAGGCGAATGAAGACTTTTTCAGCTTAATGCTGCCCCCTCGTGGCTGAGGGTGTAACTGTAGCATATCTGTGCAACGGACCCATCCCATATAGCACTTACGCTTTTTGACCTTCTTGGTAGTCTGGTGGACTTCCTGCTTTAACAAGCTCTTCTCTGAGCAGAGGGATTTAACCGGACTACAGGGTGATGCTGTATAAACAGTTTTTTTTCTGAATGTAAAATTGATGGAAGATGGCAATTACTGGCTGGTGATGCAGGCTTTAAAACTTGAATATGGCTATGTTTTGTTTTTTATATATGTGTATATATATATATATATATAAATCAAAGATGAGAAAAATACACTTTGGAAAAAAAATGTGTTAGCTGTCTGAATTTATCCTAGTGGAGATGAGGTAGGGTGAGTGAGGAAGGCAGTTTGTACTCATGCGTGGATGAATGTCCAATCAAACACAATAATACTGACAAACCAATGAGTTATTGCGTTTATTCTGAACAGGAAGTCTGTGTATGTGGGGGGAGGGGGGGTGTATTTACCACATTGTGTGGACCAAATGTTATTTGAATATATAGAGCGGGGCAGTAGTGCGCCAGGTGCACTAGTTTGGATGCGGGTGTGTCCAGAGAAGGCCACCTTTACCTTGAGGCAGCAGATTTTACCCTCTCCTCATATTTAGGCGTTGGCCGTTTTAAAATCCGTTAAACAAGCTCGGTGTCAGTGACGGAGTGTCGGTTGTCTGTAGCACTGATTGGCCTTTGCTTGTGGAGCCAGAGGCGTGCTGCCTTGCCGGTGGCTGGCATGTGTGTCCTATCAGGCTGTGCCCCCCACCACCTGAAAAATGGCTATGCGCTCCCTAGCACCATCTGCTGGCCAGTCAGTGTGCTGCAGCTCGGATCTGTTGTACGTCTTTCCCCCATTTTCTTCTCCTCTTACCATCTTGCACCTACACTCTCCCTAAGTCTCTCTCTCTCTCCTTCGCCCCCCCCCTCGGTCATCTTACTTTCTTCAGCCCCATCACTAGCCCTAGTGCATCTTGTAATCCAGATCTCTCCGCCTTTGATAGCTGCTGAGAGCAGGCAGCGATATGAGAGAGATTAATAGAGCTGTCACCATTAGGTGGCATGGGACATGGGGGGGGTGGGTTATGGTGGTTATGCATGTCTGCCGATTCGACTCTGCTGGCCGCTCGCTGGTCCCGACTGGTCCGCTGGCCGCTGTGGACTGCTAGTCCCGGCCTGGATATCACACGGGGCATTTTGGCTCCCTCATCACGCGTCGCTTTTAAACCCCCCGGTAGCTGATCCTGACATTTTATCTGTGCTCTTCCTCGTCTGCTCTACTTCTACAGCCCCTTGGCTTCTCTGTCTCACTTCTACAATTTTTCTATTTTTATTACCATTTCCTGCCTTCCTGCTCTACATTTATAACGTAGAAATGTTACTTATCCCTCCTTTATTGCCCGGGCAGCCTGTTCTCTGTCTCCTTGCTGCCGTCCCCCAAACACTGCGCTTCTTTCCTCTGATTTTTCTCCGAAGATTCAGGTCACTTCCTGAAGCTTTTTAATCTTCCCTGCAGTCTTTTTTTCGACACAGACGCATGTAATGGTCTCCTGTTTATAAAATGTTTCTGCTGCTGGATTAATTTATACAAAGAACTTTTTCATTTAATAAGCAATTCATCACGGGATATAGAATAAGGTCGAACTTGTGTACAATGCACTGCTGTTGTGAAATGATATGTTCATATTACCATTGGACATTGAGCTGCTCAGAACGGGCTCAGTATGAGGTGAATGGCAAAGCTTTTCCTGAGTGGGATAGTGGAATTTGAGTGTTTACCTTGTGATTCGTGTCTCTCCTAGTGACTGTTAGGTTAATCAGGCTTAACAAGTCTCAATCAGACTTGGAACACTGGTGTCAAGACTAGTCTACCGTGCTTCAAATGAACCCTTCACAGCGAGTCCCTCTCTGAAATCTCAATCATCCTTCCTTGACCTGTTATAGGCGACGTAACTCACCTGTTCATTAGTTATTTTTAAGACAGACACTTGGTGGGAATGTTTATCTGGATTTTCCACCTGAAGAGACTGAGTGTCTGGATTGTTCTACGGAACCCAGGTGTTGTACCATTGATTTAATCCATAATGTCTTCCAACCTGATCTACAGAGAATGAGGCAGACTCTACTGATAAACAAATTACATTTTGCATTCTTATTTCCACTTATCACTACCAAAAATTACTAAACAAGTCTGACATATCTTGATAGCTCTTCTATTAATTTCTGAGATGAAATTTCGCTACGTTATGAATATTGACTAAGGAAAGTAATGAAATCAAATTGCAATTCATAGCATACAGATGATAACGAGGGCTTTTTAATGCCTAATAGGCTTGCAGTTGTCATTTTATTCTTTGCATTTTCTTACAGATTAGCTGTGGGCTCGACAGTCTATCGCTGTGGAAGTTGTGGCTTTGCATGTTTGGCATGCAAATACTTAACTGCTCCGGAGGGTGTTACAGTTTTGCAGCTACATGTTTCGCTGGAGCAGTACAGGTTAAGCGTTTAGCGGCAATTGCTGAGACCCAGATAAAAGCCTGGACGTTTTGGAAAAATGTCCAAAGTCGCCGCCAACTAGAGGCCGCCTAATAACCCAGCCATGCATGTCCACGGGGGCCTCAGAGGGGCCCCACGGGGGCCCCACCTGGTCTTTACATGGGTTTCCTGGGTTCTAACTGGGCTAGAGCTTAGCGCTGGCACTGGGTGCCCTTTGGGCTCATCAGAAGAATCGCCGAAGCCCAGCTGCATGGTCTTACGGGGGTTCTTGGGATCTCGGATGGGTTTTTTTGGGGGGCTATTTCTTTGGCTATATCTGGGTCGCACTTGGGCAGCATTAACATAGCTGTGTTTTAGACAGGCCAACCCCATCGGGCTACATGATTGGCCATTTCTGGGTCCTGCTTAGGTTTCCCATTAATGTAGGTTTGTTTCTGAGGACCAAACCCAAGGGTCTCCCCTCTAGGCTTCTTTCATTGGCCATATAAGGGTCCCACTTGGGCCAAATAACAAATAAAACCTGGGCTATATATTTAGGGTAATTCAAGTCCTCGTGGGCTTTCGCTACAGTAATTTGAGAAATGTTTTATTCCAACTCCTGCAGGATTTTTGGTTTCGGTCATTATTTATTCCAAAGTATGGTCTGAAATGTCTTTTTGCATTTTGCCTCCTTATATGAACTCAACACTGCCACCTAGCGTTTGAGGTCCATACCTGCACAGCGGCGCATTTGCGCTAAGCAGAGCTCTAAAATGGTCACCATGGTGTAAAGTACGTCGAAGGCCTTAATCACGAGGCTCACACGAGGGAGTAAAGAACAGTAAATTGCCGCCATACCTGCCTTTACCTCACATCTAAATCCAAACACTTGCTGCAGAACTGGATGCCTGGGGAGCCGAAAGCCAAATTTATACAGCGACGGCGCCTTTTCTATTACTCACATTAAACTAAATTCTTATTACTTTAAATTAGCATTTTTATAGCCTATAGCTGACAGACCTCAAGTAATTACCTACCACTGCATTACTAACCCTTGGTAGAATTTTGAAGCTCGAACCTAATTTTTTTTGTTTTTAGATTGCGTAACTGCACAGACAACTGTAGACGGGTAACTAACAAACTCATTTACGTAACATCAATTTTCTCTGATCTTTAAAATTAGTTTGAAGGCTCACTCACTTCATTTTACGCCTGTGGAGGTATTATGTTTAAATCAATAAATTCACTTGCGGTGCCTCTGTATTTTTCCTCTTCATTCAAAACAATCCTGTAAATAAGCAAATGCACCCAACCATTAGATATCCTGTGAAATAGTGCAATTAACTACACCATCCAACCAAATATATATGCTATAGCAGTGTTTCTCAGACCAGTCCTCAGGGACCCCCAGACGGTCCACATTTTTGCTCCCTCCTCAATCCCTGACAGTTGGGAGGAAGCAAAAACCTTAACTGTTTGGGAGTCCCTGAAGACTGTTCTGAGAAACACTGCGCTGTAGCATAGGTATCATTCAAAACTAATTGCTAGTCACTGCCGCTAACAGCCACATATCTACGCCGTTAAGCGTGGAATGGTTACCAATTAGAGAATCAGCCAGTGTCATGTCACAGCAATCCAGTATGAAAAAGTCATTTGAGGATGGATGAAGGTCACAAATGATGGCAAGCAGTAGTGTCTGCATCCCAATTTCAGTGAGAAGTTGTTGTTGGGTTCCTTTTGTGTCAAGAACATTGAAGACTGAGACAGAAAGAGAAGTTAAGATATGAGAGGAAATCGGCCCGGATCTGAATGCTATGGGAAGGTGTCAATGGAGGGGGGATGGATCTGAAGTTTAAATGCCGGAACTTGGGAACCTCCATGAAAGCCAGACTCTTCAAAGGCCACAGGGGCGCTTCAGCCATGGTGCTCCGCCTTTGCCGTTCCTGAAAACGACACTCTTGGGAGACCGAGTGTCAACTTCGGTGGATGTGCTTGGAGAATCGGGGGGCCTTCAGACCGATGAAGGTAATTCCCAGCTCACTGAAGTCACTTTGTTTCTCGTCGTACAACGATGAAAGTAACAATGGA
Source organism: Brienomyrus brachyistius (assembly GCF_023856365.1). Classification (NCBI taxonomy): domain Eukaryota; kingdom Metazoa; phylum Chordata; class Actinopteri; order Osteoglossiformes; family Mormyridae; genus Brienomyrus; species Brienomyrus brachyistius. Next base: position 8,082,684 of record NC_064537.1, read on the forward strand.
GCGGATGTGTATCGGTTCTCGTTTGCGACTTTAAGTGGCAGATCTGAAAATTGGAAATAAAAAAAAATGTAAATGGATAGCAAATTAACCTTAAATACCTGGAAGAGTGGCGTATCAGGGGCAATGAGAGAGCCAGCAGTGGAGTGTGAAAGCCTTGGTGATGTGCTACATCGTTATGATGACTCAGGAGCAGAATACTAGTGGTGGCCAAGTAAAGCTTCATGAACCATTTGCTATATTTTCTGACCCCACTAGATGGCGCTAATGTTTTTTTAAAAAAAGGCCCAAAGCACGACCTCAAAGCAAACCTGGGTAACACACTGACAAATACTGCGGCACCATGTGCTCTTCTAAATCTACACCCTCCACCTAATTGCAAAGTAACCGCAGACGCAAACCCAGAGCAAGGGGGGACATCACTAATTAAAGAATCATATTAAAATGAATGTCTCATCCGTCGTTGTCCACCGTTTCACGTGATGCTTGATAGAAGTGGAACGTACGTACCAGAAAATGCTGACCAACAGTCATTTGCCGCTGTCGTAGCGCCGTCTCCATCGGCTCGTTGTCCTCGGCCTGCGGCAAACGACCATCTTCCTCCATCGCATTCACATTTAAAATGAGAAATCCTCCCTCATTCATCGGATTGTGCCACACACAGTATGCAACTATATTGCCGCCAAACGCGTGAAGAAACCTGAAATGACTTTTTAGTGTACTGAAAGTATTTTGTCAAACTGGAAGCGGCAGCATGGGGTCGATTGTACTGCTGCTGGTTTACAGGGGTCGAACTGGGAATAGGGAGGGGGGATTATAAGGTACCCATCCATTTTCTGTAGAAGCACAAAGAATAGTACTATTAGCTTTTTAAAGAAAAAACATACAAGATGAGAATACAAATACAAGATGAGAATAGTGCTTACCAATTAGTGTCCTGGTCCGGTTGTTCTGCCATTCTGCTCTGCCAAGGTGGAATTGTGCGGAATAAATGAATAGGGGCCTGAGCCCAGAATTTGGCACAGAGACTTAGGGTCGGTCTGTCTGAGGGACATGGCTTGCATGTCAATGCTGTGTTACTGTTTCCTGTTTCTGCACACCTGTGTGCCTCATCGTCCTCCTGTGGTCTCGTATCGGGAAATTGAAGATGGTAAAGGGGTCAACGTTACATTGGCAGACTGTGTCAAAGGCGTTGACGCAGAAGAAATGTGCCACCACATCACCAGCCACCCTCTGGAAAGACTAAGCACTTGTTGATTTCAGGCGCACCGGTAAGGAATTTTTGGTGGAATAATGTTCACACACCTACTGCACAATAATGATGTGTAAAGATTTCCCGTTCGCGTTCATTTACTAAAAGAGCAATGATGGCGAGTTCCGTCCGAGCACCAAATGATATTAGTGACTTCTCCTATATGTACATAATGAGAAATCATTCAACGTCGTCACCAATTAACATTTCTATAATAAACGACAGACCGGCAGTTTGCTGGAACTACCCTTTAATTATTTTCAGAGGTTTATGTATGGAGGGGGGGGGACAGAAATATACAATAGCCTTTCAAAACCAAAGAATTCTTTGCGCACAGCCCGACATGCCGTGGCTTTGCTAATGTGTTCTGCGTATCCTATATTATATTAAAAGCTTCTGGTAGGAAAACAACAGGCGGGCAATACATTAGTATGTGAGTGTACATCCACGGTGCGTGATGTTTGGGATGAGAGGCTCAAAACGGGTGTTTAAAGAAGATACAATGTGATCAACTTTATCGATCCCAGAGGTAAATTCTTGAATAAATCGTGGGCTGGAATGATTAACGATATTGTTCGCGAAGATACTCGCCGGCGGGAAACGTAATCGGAGTCTCATCAGCCCCCGCCGCTGTAAAGTCTGATCCCGCTAAACCTGCTCCGGAATGGGTTTGGTTCGCAGCGGCAGCTGACGCTCACGCTGACCCCGGTTTCTGGACAGAATTTGCCAAGGTCTGAGCTTCTAATTCCGGATTACTCACTAAAGCCGCTTTTCTGAAATTGTTAGGTTTGTTTCTCTGTAAGTCAGTAGAAACATACCAGCTATCAGCGGGTAAATGACATTCAATGTCACGTTTGAGGTTGGGCTTTTGAAGAAACACTTTGTTCCCCATTAGACTAAGACATATTAGCATACCAATGATAAAAAATATAAAAGACATTAAATGGTCGGACCACAGCACGTAGAGGGACTGATTGCTTTGTTTAAAATCCAAAATTATTATTTTTATTAAATACATTTTAAAGCCCTTAAACTAATATTAAACACCATTTTAGCAGACAAAGTCAAACACGTGTCGATTATATGAATCACATAGTAATACCAAAAGCATTTAACTTAAGGTTAATTTTCACGACAAAGAGTATCACGGGTCGTCATCTACAACTCCTGTGTTACTCGCGCACCGATACTTACAATGTATTTGTACATATATTCGGAACATATGACAATATATATATATATATATATAAGGTATCTTTAAATAGGAGGAAAATGCACCATTTCACACTGGAAAAGTCTGGAAGCACTTCGTGGATCTGTCCACAACACAAGGCGTTTAAAATGAAATTTTTATCACAAAAAGCAGGTATTGCTTCATGTTAATCAGCTCTGCCAGTTCCGCTGTCTTTGTTCCACTCCTTCTATTCTCTTTCAGACTTTAAGCTGATACTGATGGGTGCCTTTTGACGGGATATTTCTTGTTTTCCCGCTAACTTCCATCCCACTCTGCGCACGGTACCAGTCTCTCCCAGCTCAGTCATTCGATATGCATATGGTTTGTACTGGTACTGTCATTTAAACAGCACGTAAACCGAGTTTTTTCGTATTATGTTGCAAGCTGTATTTCCTCATTCGTCCAGTTCATTAATTTAACCAATTCATTAAAACAGCAGTATATATAATTGTATAAATCCCCTTTTCAAAATAAAGTTAAAGACAGATAAACAATGCCGTTTACTTCGTATCCATGTATTGAAATGAATCAATCAAATAAATACTGTGTTTTGAATCAAAGGTTTTCAAATTTAAGCATGCCTCTTTAGTTAATTATGATATTAGGCAGACAGAGGGCGCCAACGAACAGAATGATTTGGCTGAAGGGGCAACGGCGTCTGCTGAACTCCAAGGCTGCTTGTACTTTAGTAATTCTGTTTATCTATCCATTTCAAAGTTATGTGTTCATCTTTATTAATAACAAATGTGTTAACGGATGTCGGTTTTACAAGATATGATGCTTAATTGTTCAAACATCATACTGTGACATTGTCCTATATCTCTGAAACATAACAAGGTAATACGTTTCTAGTCTCAACACAAGTGTCTTTAAAAGAAAAAGGGGAGGCCCAACTTTCACAGTTGGTGCATAATCGCGTGCTTAGATAACATCTAGAGTTTATTTTATACCATAAAAATCCCTAGCCGGTCCAGTCCTTCCTGCAATGAGAAACAGTTTAGGCACTGGAATCACCTGGGTCTCATGCTGCTGCTGTAAGGGACACACACGAATGTCTTCCCTTTTTTAACCTCTGTGGCAGTGCCCACCACCCCCCCTCCCCATCAGGTGTCCGGGTGGTTTAGCACAGATGCCTCTCCTGGTCTTTTCCCCTCTTCTTCCGTGAATGTCTTTGTTCTCATCTCATTATGCAGCTCGTCCACTGACCCTGGGCTGTGACGCAGTACGAGGTCCTGCTCCCACACAAGCACCATGGGTCAGCTGTGAAGTGACTGGTGCCTGGGGCATGCTGCCGGAGAGGAGGACAGAGGACCGTCGGCCAGGTCCGAGACGTGGCGGCGGGTGCCGATGGCGAAAGGGAAGGAAGACTGGTCATGTTCGTTGGAGATTATTAATGGCAAAGAATATTATGTTACTGGGTTCCTCCTCCGCATCATGGAGAAGACGTGTATGCAAACACGTAGACTTTGCCACAAATCGAGCGCGTACCCAGCTTGGCTCAGACGGTGACCTCTGTCCTGCTGTTGCTGAGGAACGCCCTTTGTCCGTGGTGATGCATGGGCTGAGGTGACAGGGGCACGTGTCTGTAGACCGTTGAGCGGGAGAACATCTCCGGCAGAGTCTCCACGCTGAGCTCACGGCCCCCGGAGTGGGCCAGGCGTCGACCAACAGCCTGCGGGGGGTGGGAATACTGCCGATGAATGTGCACCTTGCCATGATCCCAGGCAGCCAGGTCCAAGTTGGAGAGCAGAGGGTGCGTGGTGGTCTTGGTCAGTTTGGTCCGCGTGGACACGCCCCGGGGCATGGAGAAGCTCATCGGGGAATTGAAGTCCGTCACACACAGGTAGGACTTGTCCTTGGGTTGGAGTGGGAGTGGTTGGAATGGGGAGGGTGGAGCCCGGTACTGGGAGAAGTCCATCAAGGGGTAACTTTTATAATATCCTCTGCTGGAGGTATCTGCTACAAGAGGGAATGGGATAAGAGACAGGGGAGGGGTGAGAGAAGGAGGGGCCGTGAGGTCGATACCACCAACACTTCCTGGTCATCGTAACCTCATGTTATCCTGTTCATTCCATTCATCAGAGGTCATTGTGTTCCTCAGTCTAGTATGTCTGGTTCATTGTGACATCTGACAGTGGGGGGGGGGGGTTTCTTTATCCATTAGGTTGTTAAATACTGGGGCAGAACATGTCTGGTGTCAAAGAAGCAGTCCGAACTGGCATAGCAGTCTTGACTGATGTGAAACGTTTGGGAATCCAGTGTTTCCCAACCCGGTTCTCGGCCCCACAGACCACAGACGGCCTTCGTTTTTGCTCCCTCCCTGTTCCTGGTGAGGACTGTCTCGGGTTGGGCAGCACAGCTTTATAAGGTTTTACCCTTCAGAGAATAATGTTTTTTTTAAGGGCACAAAACATATTTTCCCAGTTCTTTCTCTGGAATCGGCCAGGTACAGATGAGATGCGTGTTCGTGGGGAGAGACAGGAAGTATTAGCACTCGGGCAGGTGGGCCAATGGCAGCTGATTAAACTCCTGACGGTTCCTTTGGGCCAGAAATGTCACTATCCACCTCCAGGTCCCTCCACCCCTCTACACAGCCCATGCCTGTGGATCATTAGGGTCTAATTAAGACAAAATTAGGCCCGGCCTGGTCCAGGACCCCGCTGCTGCATCTGGCAGCGCCTGCGCCGGAGTCTCCATCTGCCCCCTTGTTAGCCATCGTGCCCCCCCCCTACTTTTCAAGCTTGCCCTGTCCTTTCTGTGACTTTGTCCACACGTCGAGAGCCTACAACCTGCAGAGATCTTTATTGCCCTCCCAAAGGGAGAGAGAGGGGGTAATCTGCGTCTGAGGGCCAGAAGTATGGTTATATACTGGGGATAATCAGTATGGGTGTGGTCTGTACTGGTCTGGGCCAACATGCAAATGATTTGATTGCAAAATTGAGGTCACAGGAAGAAAGAGTTCTGTCACCCATGCAGGGGAATTAAGGGTATCAACAATGAACTGGGTTGGCAGAGATTGCCCTGTTTGGGCAATAACTCTATACAAGACAGGAGTTGTGATCTATTAGGTGTAGGTGTGTGTAGTTAACTTAGGATCTTCTAGACACATCATGTTAGGGGCTCTGAGTCCTTGCCGGGTGAGATGGGAATGGGCTCCAGGATGCGATTTTCTCAGGGTCTCTAGGAAGGATTAGCGAGTCTGAGATGGCCGACGCTGCGGGGGCAACTGGGAGCAGCTGGGATCAGGGGGCAACTCACCGATGGTCTTGAGCGACGTGTACCTGGCGAGATTAACAGCTGGTGCGTGGAGGCTGGCATGGGGGTGGGAGAGGGGCGTTGCCGGGCCGTACGGGGAGCAGGGGATCTCGTTCAGGTGGTACTGTTCTGGGGGGGGGAGCAGAAATGTGGAGATTCAATGCAGGTCTCAGAAACGGGGCTACATGCCCACCTATAAATACAGTTCGGTTCAATATACTTTTGTATTGCGCCTTACATGACATGGTTGTCCCAAGGCACTTAACAAGAGTGCATAGCAATATATTATTATTACACAGACAATGAATGGTTGATGATACAGGTGAAAGGAAGAAAGAAAGTGCCAGAAGACGTCTGAGGAGAGAATCAGAAACTCCACATCACAGTGACAAAAACCTCCTGGGGGTCCAAGGTTGACTGGGTTCCCAACCTTCCTTCACACTAACATTATTGACGGCGAAGAAAATAAATTCTCATGCTTTTATAAATGCATGTAGCTGTGGTCAAAGAGAACAGGAAATGAATGATTTCAGTAAAGGTTAAGGTTAGGACAGTTTTTGGGGACTGAATGTGAATCCCTGCATATTTTCACAGCGAGGGGTCCAGGTCAGGCTAAGGGTCTGGCTTAGTAAAAGGCAGGTGAACAGGCAGATGGAGTGAGAGGCACAGAGATGCACAGGCATGCGGAGTGAGAGGCACAGAGACACACAGGCATGCAGATGGTGAGGCACAGAGACAAACTGGCATGTGGAGTGAGAAGCACAGAGACACACGAGCATGCGGAGTGAGAGGCACAGAGACAAACAGGCATGCGGAGTGAGAAGCACGGAGACACACGAGCATGCGGAATGAGAGGTACAGAGAAGGACAGACATGCGGGGTTGAGAGGCACAGAAAAGTACCAGCAACGAGGAGTGAAAGGCACAGAAACACAGACAGGTGGAGTGAGAGGCACAGAGATGCACTGGCAGGTAGAGTGAGAGGCACAGAGATGTACTGGCAGGTAGAGTGAGAGGCACAGAGATGTACTGGCAGGTAGAGTGAGAGGCACAGAGATGCACTGGCAGGTGGAGTGAGAGGCACAGAGATGCACTGGCAGGTGGAGTGAGAGGCACAGAGATGCATTGGCAGGTGGAGTGAGAGGCACAGAGATGCACTGGCAGGTGGAGTGAGAGGCACAGAGATGCACTGGCAGGTGGAGTGAGAGGCACAGAGATGCACTGGCAGGTGGAGTGAGAGGCACAGAGATGTACAGACACATGGAATAAGATGCACAGAGAAGCACAGGCACACAGAATGTCCGCGTTCCTCGGTGAGGCAAAGGGAAGTGTGGGATTTTTTACTCCCGAAGCTTCACACACCCCCATATCTTTAGCAGTAAGATAATTAACTAATTGTCTAGATGATTAGTTAGATTTGTGCTCAACAGAGAACAGGCTGAGCAGAGTGCTTGAAGCCATATTGCTTATTGGGTGACGGGGGTCACTCTCATCTGCCTCTACTTTCTCTCTCTCTCTCTCTCTCTCTCTCTCTCTATCTATCTCTTTGTGGAGCTGGTGAGGGTGCTGGAGGAAATCAGGCCACAGTTTACGTACATGTGGCTGCACATAGTCTGGAAGGAAAAGAAAAATTGCAGTGCACACACACACATACACACACACACATGGCTTCCCTCAAATCGCATAATGGCAGCAGGTCGCAGCACATAGGGTTCAGTTTTACCCCATCCATCTCCAGTGATCCATCTCCATTTGTCTGAAGTAAAGGACAGACTGGCTCAATTTACAACCGGCAGGTTCTAAGTTCACATCTTGAGAGAGCATTTATTATTAATTATGCTGGTAATTATCTAGCCGAATACAGTGTAATATCCATCCATCTCACAACCACTTATGCAGTACAGGATCATGGGGAGGGCTTGGAACCATCCCATGCGGCACTGGGCTTGGAGCCTGTCCCATACAGCATGGGGCTTGGAGCCTGTCCCATGTAGCATGGGGCTTGGAGCCTGTCCCATACAGCATGGGGCTTGGAGCCTGTCCCATGTAGCATGGGACACAAGGCAGGGAACACCCTGGCTGAGATGCTTGTGCACTGGAGGGCACACACTGTCATACACTTCAGGCCATTTAGAGATGCAGATTTGAGTGTCTTTGCATTGCTAATGGGGAATACGAACCACGGGGAGAACATGTGAACTCACACTCACTCAGAGTACAGTGAGATTCAAACCCACAATCCAGAACAGCACTGTTATCCATTGCATCAGTATGACGGCCTACCAAAGCATCTGTTTTATCCAAATGGGTCAAGTGTAAAGCTGTAAGATCCACTCAGAGTCATATTGAGTCAGTTAAGAAGGAAGTGGGAGGATTTGGAGTCAGTTCTTATCTATTCACATCTTTGCAGACATTTTAATCGAAGTTCAATATACGTGTTTCAGGTTTCCGCGGTCACTCATTCTGCTGAAGCTGTTCTGGGTGACTATACCTTGTTCAGATATTAGCAGGAACTTGCTGATCTGGGATCAGACCCAAGTTCCTTAACTGCTTTACCAGATTGTGTCACCCACCTATCCAGTTGCACCCTGTCGCTCATTTTACTTCCCTCTTCCATAGCCGGTCTTTCCTATCATCCAGTCCTGTTTTTAACTGTTTGGGAGGCCGTGACTTGATTCAGTGAGTCGTTCCCATCTCCCGACTCGCCCCTCCCTCGAGGATCTGGGCGGATAATGAGAGCAGGCCGGAGGTCCTCCAGGCGAAGTGCTGAGACGTCAGGAACGCGCGAGCGGCAGGCTGCACAGGAGGAGCATGGCATGGTGGGATCTCACCGTGCATCGTAACTGATTCCCGGGCAGCGTGAGGGCGGGATTACTGGGCAGCATGGGGGCGGGATTACTGGGCAGCATGGGGGCGGGATTACTGGGCAGCTTGGTGCATCTTTAATTTAATAAACAGAATGCAGGCTGCCTGAGCTCGGACCCCATCTTTGTCATTTCGGTGTTATTGCACCATCAGCAAACGGACAAAAGGACTTATGATGGAAATATGATGGGCCAGTCTTACAGTTCATGAGGCCCCTCTGAGTCTCACAGCCATGGCATCCAAACGCAGCCTCTGAGCTGGATCAGCACAGCGCAGGCTGGCCTCTCCCTGCCAAGTGGCAGGCCAGTCTGGGTCACATGTAGGGGACGTCTGGGGAGGGGGGGGGCAACATGTCCCTGCTAACTTTAACTTGAAAGCGAGTGCTGACATAGGGAGGGATACTGAGGCCTGAAGCCAAATTTGGAGGAAATGAGCTTGGGAAAAAGAAGAACATTCAAAGAAGGGGAAAACAAATAAGGGAAAGGCAAAGGAACAAAGGGATGAGTGGAGAGAAAGAGAGGCGGGAGATAGAGAGATGAAGAGGTGGACACCATGGGCCAGAGTCACGTGACTCGCACGCTCACAAAGACAGCAACCTTCTTAGCTTCGTGACATTTACAGGACGCTAAAGGACGAAAAGTAGTATAGCAAGGCGAGCCACGGGTGTGTGTGTGTGTGTGTGTGTGTGTGTGTGTGTGTGTGTGTGTGTGTGTGTGTGTGTGTGAGTCCCTTCCTCCTCCCCTCACTCTGATTTGAAGACTGAATCATGCTGCCAGCGTCTGCTGGGGACACTCCCATACCGAGTTAGCAAAATATCTCCCTGTCACTCTCTGTGTGTAAAAAGTCCGATCCCGGCTACAGAACGACGTGGGGGTCAGCCTGTCTAATTCAATGTGTTTTTACATGTACGATTCTTCAGTCCAGGCTACATAAAGGCCGCGCAGCCGACGTGAAATGATTCTGAAGGCGCTTTTTTAATCCTGCCCGACAGGCCCCAACAGGCTGTAATCTCTACAGGCACGAAAGGGGCACCTGGCTTTAAGAGCTTGTCACCATCCCCCAGAAACAGAATCCTTTAAACAGTGGCGACACCCCTCCCGGCACTCTCTGTGGAAATCCACGCAAATCCCCCGAACGACGGTGCGATTATGCTGCGCCGGCACGCATGCTAATGTCCTCACCAAGGAGTGGCACTTTCCCGCGCGCTAATTCCGCAGAGCACGGAGCGAGACAAGTGTGGGGGGGCGGGTGTCAGGATTTTCCAGCTGTCTGAATTGAAGGTGGGGGGGGGGGGTAGCAGTGGTACTTGGAAACTGGTAAACCCTGTGCTGGTTCTGTCCCGCCCTCACGTGCAGAGCCACAGATCCACAAAGCTTCAGCCTTTAACTCCCTATGAAGGACGAGCACCTTGCTGCCGTTCAGCCCGCAGGCTCGGCATGGCGGATGGGGATTCACTCCAGAGCTGGGCTCCTCTGTGGATATGCAGGGCTGCCCTTCTAGTTTGTGGATTTAAAGTGAAAAAAGGCAACTAGTCGTTCCATTTCACTTACACATTAGAGTCAAATGACCCGGGCAGACAAGTCTAGCGTAAGTGTTTAAGAAGGGAAAATGTTCAAAAAGACAGAAACATTCAACATCAGTTAGGAATCTGGGTAACCCTTAAGGCCATGTTTTTGCAATTTATAAACACATTCTTCACAAATAATAATGCATTATAAACATGGCTAAAAATATTTTTCAAAAGACAAAACACATTATAGAAATGTTTATTATGCGTTATGAATGCTTTATGAAGCTCTCATCTATAATGCACTATAGATACCTTTATAATGCATTATAACGGTCAGTATAAGCATTAAAGATGCTTTGTACTGCATTGTGAAGTTATCTATAGTGCATTAAAGATGAGAGCTTCAAAAGACATCATGATGCATAACGTGCATGGCTCTAATGTGCTATGCATGTTATAAATATAAATATTAAATATGCAAGCTAAACAAAACATCTAATCCTAGCACACTCATTATCTTAGAATGCCTCATTTTTACTCCTTTTTAACTGCATTCTGTTATTCCGCACACTGCCATGTTTCAGGGGGGGTGCTCCTCTTCCTGCAGCCACAAAACCCCTCCCACCAGGCACAGGCTGAGCTGTCCGCAGTGCTGAACGCACCCTGTCGCGACCCATATTGGAATAACATGACATTCAAAATGAACACAGACCCCTGATAGCTCCTCTGCTGGCAGAGAGGTCCTGCATGTATACCTCTGCTTTTAAGTGTCTCCTTAGTCGCACAGAGAGAAACACACGCAAGCACACACCTAATGAATGTAAAGTGAGGTGAATGTGTAGTGAATGTGAATGTAAAGTGAAGTGAATGTGAAGTGGACTGAATGTGGAGTGAATGTGAAATAAAGGGAATGTAATTCTAAAGTGGAATGAATTTGAAGTAAATGCATATGTTAAGTGAGGTTGAATGAACTTTATTGACATGCAGTCCATATACAAATACACTACACAGTGAATGAAATCAGATTCCATGCTAGACAGACTGTACAAGAGGCAGGCTGTGCATACGGCAGACTGTACACGAAGCAGACTGTACACATAGCAGACTGTACACAAAGCAGACTGTACACGAAGAAGACCGTACATGAGGCAGACTACATGAGGCTGACTGTACACGAAGCAGACTGTACACGAACTAGACTGCACACGAGGCAGACTACACGTGACTGACTATTCACGAGGCAGACTGTACATGAGGCAGACTACACACGAGGTAGACTGTACATGAGGCAGGCTGTACAAAACCATGCATAATGCAATAATAAGTCACCTGACCGAGGAATTATTAAATACACACAATATAAATATAAATAAATGAGATGCAAGCAGAAGCCGTCACAGGTAGCGGAGTATGAAATAACCAGATAAACATGGGGTGCAGTGAATTGCACAATGCAAATGCAAATTTATTAAGTTAGGGGGAGCTGCGGGGGGGGGGGGGGGGGCAGCAGGTGTTGAGGATGGCCCTGGTGGCCTGCGGAGGAAGCTGCTGTAGATTCAGGTGGCGCTGGTCCAGGTACCGCGGTAACTTTTGCCAGATGGAAGGGGAGAGTCCAGGAGATGCAGGGTTCCTCCAGTGTACGGGAGGATGCAGTGTTGGTGGCTGGAGTCCCGGATGGAAGCGAGAGAGACCCCGATGTTGTTTTTTTGCGGCTTTTAATATCCACTGTGGGAACTTGTGCTCTAAGGCAGCTGCTCAGGACTGTGGTGTCCGCATAGAAGGTGGTGAGGATGGGCTGGGAGAGACCACAACCCTTCCCCGAACCAAGCCTCCTCGCCAGGTGAACCTTTTCAGTGTAAGCGGCTGGAGCAGAGGGTGTGATTCTAGATCACTTTTTTGTTTATGTGATTTCACTTTCTCAACCAGAGGATTCGGCCGTTTCTACGGAGGGGTGTGCAATCTGGATTCGAATCATCACCAGCGGTATCCCACTGTTTCAAAGAGCTGTCGCTCTGTAAATGCAGGCGCGGTCAGTCTTGTCTGTCTGCCTGTCGTAACGCTCTTCACACGAGGAAGGCTTAGCCTGCGGAGCAGCAACAGCAATGCCAACAGGAACGTAACAGCGAGGTTCTTGTACTGAATATGACTGTGTCCTTCCTGTGGCTTTTTTGCCTCTTTGTTTCACTTACACAAAAATGTTTCGAGAGCAGAAGGAAAAATAACTGGTTTAGAGAGATAACCAATCAGATTGTGCAGAAGGTAAGTCCATGCAACTAGAGGAGGCTGAACCAACCAATCAGATGTCTTGGTCCTGCCTGCTCTAGTTGAGTGGACCCACCACCTCTACAATCTGATTGGTTACCTCTCTGAACCAATCATTTTCCCATCTGCCCTTACACATTTTTGTGTAAATAAAACTCCCAAAAGCCGTTGCCCTCCTGTTTCGAGACTGAGGCAGGGAGATCTTAAATCTCAGCTGTCGTCAACAACATGAGACCGTGGCAGTCATGGGGTGTGGTGCGGTCAATGACAAGGCCGATTGGGAAATCATTTTGGACGGCCGGTGCTCATTTATGATTTAAAGGTGGTTAAGGCGATAAACCCTGATAAACAGTGATAAATTTAAATACCCGCAACACAGCACGACATCCCGATCGATAGCAATATAGCTCTGCCATGAATCACGTCTGTGCCCTGTAAGCGAATAGAGGTTCTCGGCTGGGTTGTAAACGGTCTGATTCTGCAGGCGAGGGGGGGGGCATATGAGGGAACAAAAGGGGCCCCTGAGGGTTCATAAAATCACCCGGACTTACTCGCAGATCATAAGAGGCCCTGATGGGAGGCCAGCCAAGTTCAGAGGGAAGGAGATAATCGGGCTGAGGGTCAGGTGGGGTGGGGGGCAAAATGGAGTAGGTTAGATTTGGATGAGAGGAAGAAGGGTCAAGAACGAGAAGAGAAAAACAGAGAGAGTTAAGTGGCTGAGAGAGAGATAGAGAAAGGGAGAGACTGAGAGAGATGCTGAGAGAGAGAGGGGCTGAGAGAGCCATCTGCACACAAATGGCATGCAGCTAATCGATGGGCGGGTCTCCAACTGGAACCCCAATGGCTGCATCGTAATTAAGCTGAAATTGCCCGTGTGCATTGAGCAGCACGTGCAACGGGACTGCGGCAGAGGGGCCACGAAGGGGGGGGCACATCTCACAGGGAATCGGAAGTTTTATTCTCTCACTCATGAAAAAGTAGTCTGAATGAGATGAACTGGGAGTGTAACACCAGGCTTCACATATAAAGTCACACATAATCTTGCATTCCCAGAATGCACCACTACTGAATTACTGCTGAATGCTCTGGATTATTATATTAAGTACTACTGACACAATAAGTACTAATAATTGGTACTGGTCTGTATATTTACATTTAATTTATTTAGCAGATGCTTTTATCCAAAGTGACGTAACGTAACATTACGTAATGATGCAATGTAGATTTTCAGAAAGCAGAGTTAGGGGCCCTCACTCAGGGGCCCGAAAGTGACATCACTCTACTGACCTTGAATTTGAATCAGCGGCCATCCAATTACAGACACAATGTCCTAAGCCCCTGAGCCATACAGCGCCCCCCGGAGTAAGTGAAGTGTAGTGGAATATGGCAGTAAGAGCAATGCGAGAAGTGCATGCTGGGAACTGGAGTCTGTATTGGCTTGGGGACGCTTGGCTGGAACTCACCGCTCCTGCTGCGCCGCATGCGGCCGGGCATGCCGTTGGCGCCCAGGTGTGGCATCCCATCCATGATGCTCACCTCCCCGCTGGGCTGCTTCAGCAGCTCAGTCAGCGTCCTGCTGGAGGTGGAGGAAGAGGTGTGTCAGGAGCAACCTCACACACTGGGGAATGTGCCGCACCCCCCCATAGGATTCCGCGGCGAGAAGGGAACGATGCCGTTTGACACCCCTGTAGAGCTCCTAACCGAACAGTCAGCAGATATTTAACTAAAGGGAAGCCGTACAAACGGGCTGCATGGGGCTTGGGGCGCACTGCAGGCACAATGACAGGCCCAGGGTTCCATAGATATTCTGAGTAATGGAATCTACCCCAGGGAATTCTGGGAAGTGGGGATGGAGGTAAGGCCATGGAGTGGTACTGTAGGTAGCAGGAGAAAACATCCATGGTGTGTTTTTTCACGGCATGAAGTAGGCAATCTGGGGTACAGGTACCAAACATTTTGATGTCCATGGTCCTGTTACGTCACACTAAACTTTCTCTGGCCAGTAAAACATCTGGGGGGGGGGGGGGCAGTGGTTCAGTTGCAGCAACTACATGTATAAGGTTTTATGGTGCCTCATATCACATGACCAGATCGTGTGAACATGAGGGATCATGAAAAATTGAAAGTTTATATTTGGAAGTGAATCAACCCCTCAGCAAAGCCCCAGATGGAATACTGGTTGCGGACCAGCATTGGTCCTGAGGTTAGGAACCCCAACACCAGCGCAGGGCCACATGGTCTCCTCGCATCTGGTAAAATGGAAACGGCTGAACTTATTAAATCTGGCTCTCTGATCCACCCACTATTTTTACTGGCGCATGAAATTTCTGCACGTCAGCCGGTACGTGGTCAGTAAAAGGGGTAAATCCCCCCCACTAGGGCGCCGATTTACACCAGGATAAAGACACACAGGAGCACAAAATTTTTACATGTTTACAATGTGTTGGTTTGTAGGGAATTTCTCCAATGTCTAATTTTGCTTGTAAATGCATACTTACCGCCTAATTAGAGATAAGAAACAATAAACATGCAGGAATGTGGAGTGCTGTTATGGTTTTCCTTAGAGGATGCTGGGTCATTTCTGGTGCCCTCGGCCACAGGCACTGATTATGGCCACCCCGACCATTCTGGTCTCCTGCATCGTACGCTGCAAGGCAGTGGAAAGATGCTGCAAACCCAGGGTATTCTGGGAAAACAGCGCTGGCTGAAAGCTTTGCTTGGGCGACACGTCCCCTCACAGATATATGCAGGGGTACCGGCAGGATGTTATGAGTGTTCCGCTGCTCGCCTGTGTTCCGCTGCTCGCCTGTGTCCCGCTGCTCACGTGTCAATTTGTTTTCAGTCTAATCTCGGAAAATGTGACTCGAGGGTGAAAAAAAAAAATTACTAATGAATGAAATACAGTTGTAAATTATCATAATCTGCAGAACTGCATCAGCAGAAAATGGCACGGCTGGAAAGTCGGCAGCATAGGCAACACGAGAGCAGCGTGCATGGGTGAGAAGCTTTAATTAACAGATGCATTATGGGATATTACGTAGCCTGTCCCCCGTCCCGCTCTGCATCAGCCTGTATTGTTTATGTTTTGTGTGTCCTTCTCAGTACTTCTCTTGGAAAACCATCCCAGGAATTTCTGGAATGTTGCCACATCTCTTCCGGAGTCATGGAAAGTGACCAGGATCCACCGCGAGGCAACTGACCCGTGACTCCACCCATCTGAGGGTCTATCTCCTCCAAATACATGGAAGGGAGTTCCTGGAGAATGATAGTAGAAGTGGGAATGTCACCTCCTGATGTGAGTTTGAGTCCCAGGAGAGATTTCTAGTAGGCTTGCTGAAGCTGAGTTATTCCAGTACAAGACCCCGCAAAAATTATGCAAATATGATATCAGCTATGTGATGAAATGGGAATTATACAGCTAGGCTTCCCTGTTAACCAAGGCCGATCCACAGCACCCGCCCTGCACTAATCCTGGCCTGAATGTGAGCAATCCCTCTAACCCTCTTTGACCACACCGTCGCCATCCCCCGACAGATCGGCCTATCGGACCCCGTTTGCCGGAGGCGTGGGCTATGAGCCTGGAAAGCAGGGGAATTCTAACCAAAAGAAGGAGGTATTTCTCTCCTTGTCAGAGCAGAATAAAAGCTAATAATCCCCCAGTCTGTGTCATGCGATCTCATTGGCTCGGCGCGTCATCCTGCCCGGGATTCGTAATTGTTTTCCATGCTGTACATTTGATATTTACTCTTCTTTGCCAGGTTGACAGTTCTGTCCTGCTGCTTTTCTTGGTCTGTTTTTCCTCACAAGTACAGTACATCTGCTTTATTCCCATCATACACCAGGCACCTCCAGAACCCCCCCCCCCCACTAAGAATGGCACTTTCTATGCTCAGATCCACCTCCAGTTGTTATCTATGTGCTGTGGGGGCTTAAACCCAGCCTAGAAAGCGGGTGTCTGCATGAACAGTGATGTGGGGGGGAAGAGAGAATCCCCCCTGGTTCCTGAGTGACTTTCAGGTCCCTGTGCCACTCGGCCCAGGCTGGGCGCCTCCTCCTGTCAGTGCCCATGCAGCTCTCATGCAGCGCCTCCCAGCCTGTCACACCTCATGTGACACAGCCCCTGTCAGTCACCTGCCATTTCTCCCCGAGGCTCAACCCTCCTTATCGCCCTCACAGCTCTTTGGTTGCTCTTCAAAACTAATCCAGACCTTTTCCTGCTCGGAAATGATAAAAAAAAGCATCCATTCCCTTACAGAGAGTGTGGTGCCTCAGTAGGTACCACTGCAGCTTGCATAGAGCCTCCATGTTCTCAGGTGTTTGCATTGGTTTCCTCGATGTACTTCCTTCCAAAAACCAAAGAAAGCTGAATTGGTTTCTCTAAATTGTCTTATTTGTGAGTATGGGATCTGCGATGGACTGGCATCCCATATGGCGTACCCTATACTGTCTTGGATAGGGTTACTGCAGTCTTGTACTGCATGGATGGATGGATGGATGGATGGATGGATTAATGATTCTCTGATTAATATTCCGTTGAGTCTAACATGTTAAAGATGTTCATGTTCATGTTAAAATAAATCCTCCATTTTATCTGTCGCGAAACCCTCTGGATGTCTGGTCTGAACCCTGAAAACAGCCTGTATTGTCTTTTATAACTGTTGGAATGGAAAAAACGGCATTCTGATGAGTATTATATTAACTGTAATATAATAAGGTCTAACAACATTAGTTTTCAATAAATATGATTTTCTGAGGTCCTACAGCTGGGTAATTTATATGACACACATCTCTGTTCAGCATTAATTACAGCAAAAGAACATGAAGGAACAAGGCTTTTCTTCTCCTTGGCTCTCAGGTGATGTTGTCACCTGCTCTGCCAACAGCTTTGGAGAACTGGTCATGTGATAAGGGGCATCCCAACCTCATTGTGCTCATTCTACATCCTAAAAGGTATTTCATTGGCTGATCACAGTCTTAATTGAGACCAGCCCCTCTCCCTTGTAGGTCATGTGATCTGTTGACCTGGGGGACCCTCTGGTCCGGACAATGTCCCAATAATTATATTTGGGGTCAGTGGGTCGCAAATAACTCAGTGCTTTTCCCAATGGCACCAAGCTGGCTTTTAACATCAGTCAGCAGCAAAGTGAACGAGTCAGCATGTAACTCAGAGGACAATTAATCTCTCCTTTGAAGTGAAAGCTCACGATTATCCTGACAGTGACTTTCTTTACCTTTCAGCCTGACGCCCAGGTTCTCATGATAAGTGGATAAAAGCTTGTTCATCCATCCCAATTTACAGGCTCTCAGAAGCAACACATTCAAGGGGCTTGTGTGCTTTTCCTTTTGGGGAATCATAAAATCAGTCCATCCATCCATTCATCCATCCATCCATCTATCACAAACCATGGGCCACGGTCTTCAAACTTGCATGATGATCCACAAATATGAAATAATTTTTTGTCTGTTTTGCAGACTTTATCGTCTGTGTGGAGTATTTTTATTTAACTTTTCAGATTTTGAAGTGCTTTGTTTAAAAATAGATAAGATAAAAATAAGATAAAAAAAAAAATAATAAGACGGAACAATAGGTATTTCTGCACTGTCTTACGCACCCTCAGATGCAGCATCGGCCTGAATCTTTTGTGCTGAAGGCCAGGAGGGTGCAAAGCAGCCGGCGGGTGATAAGCTAATGAACCTGAGATGCAAGCTCGCCCCCGCCCTGGGTGACGCAGGAGCCGAGACGCCCCGGACGCGGGGGACGGCCCATCTGTCCACCTGCACCGCGGGTAGATCTGTGCGCTCGGTCACTTCGGGTCACAGCATGCGATGTTTGTCCAAAGCGACTCACTCTCTTTAGATGCCGTGAGTTTGGGAAGTTTCTGCAGCGCATCACTAACGAGGATCTCAACCTCCGGTTATTTGTTTATTACGGCTTGTTGTTAATCTATGTACTTGGTGATTTCTGTTCTTCATTTCTGGGCAGCACGGTGGTGCGGTGGTTAGCACTGTTGCCTCACACCTCTGGGACCCGGGTTCGAGTCTCCGCCTGGGTCACATGTGTGTGGAATTTTCATCTTCTCCCCGCGTCGTCGTTAGGTCACCTCCAGATACTCCAGTTTCCCCCCACAGTCCAAAGACATCCTGAGGTTAATTGTGGTTGCTAAATTGTCTGCAGGTGTGTGTGAGAGAGTGACTGGTGTGTGAGTGTGCCCTGCGATGCGTTGCTGCTGCCGCATCCTTGGTTGTTCCCTGCCTTGTGCCCATAGTCTCCAGGGTAAGGTCCGGACCCCCTGTGACCCTGAATAGGACAAGTGGTTACAGAAATTGGATGGATGTTCTTCATTCACTTCTTGTATCTATACTCCATCCCTTCACCTCTTGTGATCACCTATCACCCATTCGACATCCATCATCCAACCGCTCATCTAGCACAGGATAGGAGTGACCCGTAGCCCATCCATTTGCTATTGATATCCACAGATTATTCACCTCTATGGTGCATCCATTCACCATCCCCATGCGTATCTCCGCTCCATCTCTTAGTATCTTGTTCTAATCCATTTGTTGTGCATGTCTGCTGTCTGTCTATTTGATGTTGCCCATATGCGGCTCTACTCTCGTCCTCACCCCCTGTGGGAGAGCGCGCACGCAGCCCACTTTGCTTTGTCTGACTCTGACGGACAGGGCGCCTTGGCTCCTGCACAAGTTTAAAATAAATTCGGCGACGGCGGCCGCTATTTCTGGAGCCCCCCGGAAAAAAAAAATCCTGAGTGACAAATCCTAGATCCGTGCATAGTGGGAAGGGGGGGCGGGAGTCAGTGGGAGGATGGGGAGGTGCTGTCTGTTTGGGTGCCATGAGGATTTCCGGAGGGGGGGGGGCACAAAATGTCATAGAATGACCACCAGGGGTCAGCCATGCGTGTGATGAAATTTGGGGCGGGGGGTGTATTTGAGGGTAGTTGCTAAGCACTATGTCCTGAAATGGAAAAACTCATACCTCAACCTGCTCTAGAATGACCAACGTTCTTCTCAAGTGCACTCCTATCTGTCCTGAGATGGGTGTGGCTGGGCAGCATAAAACCGTGAGGCAGGAGGGTGTAGATTGCATCTGTGCTCCATTACCTTCACATGGATCATTTTAATGCTTAATGAAGGACTAGATTCAAGAAGAAATCCAGGAGCAGTGGGGCACAGGTGCAGAACAGGGAAGCCCAGCCACCCCTGTGGCCCAACCCAGCCTATATCCTGACAGACCACGCCCACTCCTGTGGCCCAGCCTACATACTGACAGGCCACGCCCACCCCTGTGGCCCAGCCTTTATCCTGACAGGTCATGCCCACCCCTGTGACCCAGCCCAGCCTACATCCTGACAGGCCACACCCACCCCTGTGACTCAACCCAGCCTACATCCTGACAGGCCACACCCACCCCTGTGACTCAACCCAGCCTACATCCTGACAGGCCACGCCCACCCCTGTGGCCCAACCCAGCCTACTTCCTGACAAGCCACACCCACCCATGTGGCCCAGTCAAACCTGCATCCTCACAGGCCACGCCCAACCATGTGACCCAACCTACATCCAGACAGGCCACACCCACACCTGTGGCCCAACACAGCCTTCATCCTGACAGGCCGTGCCCATCCCTGTAGCCCAACCCATATCCTGACAAACCATATTAGCTAAACATGGATTAACTGCAGCCATAATGGACGTGATTTGGTATTAGCAACACGTGGATTAACTGCAGCCATAATGGACGTGATTTGGTATTAGCAACACGTGGATTAACTGCAGCCCCAGTGGACGTGATTTTGTGTTAGCTATATGTGGATTAACTGCAGCCCCAGTGGACGTGATTTTGTGTTAGCTATATGTGGATTAACTGCAGCCCCAGTGGACGTGATTTTGTGTTAGCTATATGTGGATTAACTGCAGCCGCAGTGGATGTGATTTTGTGTTAGCTATATGTGGATTAACTGCAGCCCTAGTGGACGTGATTTTGTGTTAGCTATATGTGGATTAACTGCAGCCCCAGTGGACGTGATTTTGTGTTAGCTATATGTGGATTAACTGCAGCCCCAGTGGACGTGATTTTGTGTTAGCTATATGTGGATTAACTGCAGCCCCAGTGGACGTGATTTTGTGTTAGCTATATGTGGATTAACTGCAGCCCCAGTGGACGTGATTTTGTGTTAGCTATATGTGGATTAACTGCAGCCCCAGTGGACGTGATTTTGTGTTAGCTACATGTGGATTAACTGCAGCCGCAGTGGATGTGATTTTGTGTTAGCTATATGTGGATTAACTGCAGCCACAGAGGGCATGACTTAGCATTAGATTTAGGTGCATCAGATACAGCCATGGTGGATATAGTCCACCTTCAAGTGATGTATGTTGAGCCAGATTTCACATCTTTGTCAGAATCAGCATAGCAGAAACCTTTCATTAGCTCAGTGAAGAGATAATCATTTGGCTCTAGCTAAATGAGTCGAGCGCACAGGCGACCAACCCTGCGGAAAGTGTGAAGGAAAGGTGAAAGCCAGGACAGCTCCTACAGCTTATCTGAACGCCCCCCCCCCCCCCCCCCCCGACCCAGCTCCAGGGCATGCAAGTAGTTAAGATCAAGAATGATTTATTTAACATATTCCCCCCCAAAGCAGAGTATTCATGCTGCAGTATGTCTTTATTATTTTAATTATGCAAAGCTGTGATTAATATTAATGAGCAGGGGGTGGGGAGATGCATAAAAAAATGAGCTGCAGACAGCGAACGCTCAGTCTCCCGTAGGGCCTCCTCTTACGCTGCCCTGACAGGTGCCAGCAGAAGCATCCTCAGACCCGGGGTGTCGATCCCAGCACAGTGTCAACGTGTCACCTTTTTATCGCCGACTTGACTTACAGTAAGGGAGCTAAGTAGTGACTCTGGCTAATGGTCTGATTAGCGAGTGGCACGGCCCTCATTCGCTGGGTCTCGGCGGAGCGCCGGGCCTGGTGATCCAGCACGTAATCCCAAAGCAGGCGCCAATCTCGCAGGCACCGCTAATCTTGAGTGAAGTTTTAATCCAGCCACGCGTTGCGGGGAGCGTAAATCTAGCAAAAGTGTTGCTCAGCGTGCGATATTATGTGAACATAAATATGGAGATTTTATGCTTTTTCCGTTAGAGGATATTTCTTATTGCTTTGCCCATGTGTGGGCATATTGAAGCATGTGACAGTGTTCATTGCAGTGCTGCTTTGAATCCCGTCCTTGCTTTGTGTGTGTGCAGTCTGCATGCTCTCCCTGTGTTACTATGGCTTTCTTCCTGGTATTCCCATTTTCTTCATTTGTCTAATAACGTGATCAAGCGAATTTCATCCATCTTCCAACCGCTTTCCACTGACCTGGGTGACTATGGGGTCCTGACGATTATGCCTGGCGCAAGGAACAGAGCACCAGTCCATCAAAGGCCACACAGTCACACACATGCACACCTCACTATCAGCAATTTAGAGACACCAATTTGCCTAGCCACGCATTTCCGGACTGTGGGAGGAAATCAAAGAATCATGAGGAATCCTGCACTGCCGTGGGAGAATTTTCACAATCCACACTCAGAGAGTAGAGGTGAGATTGAAACCTTCGATCCGGGGAAGTGTGAAGTAGCACTAGTGTACACAGAGCTAAGGTGCAGCCTTGTCACGCAAACTGATCCAAATCGCCTGTGATGGATTGTCATCCTGCCCCGGGTCTCCCCTGCCTTGTGCCCTGTGCATCCTGCGATAGGCTTGGAGCTCACTGCATCCTCCTGTCCTGAATAAAAGCTGTGAAAGATGGATTGATACATAGATGAAGGTGAGACGCATGAATAACTGACCTGAATATTTTTTGGGTTATTGTGACTGTTTGGTGTGTTCAGTAGTATTTTTACAGGTGAAGCAAGCTACGGTCCACACAAACGCGTGCTGTGCGGACATGTTGTGGCGTTTCAGGGGATCAGCAGATTCTGGTTTGATTACAGGGAAGCGAAGGAGAAGGTTTTCTGGGCTGCACCCCAAAGGCAGAGATCCTGAAGGCAGCCAGGGTGAAGACGATGCTTACAGGTACCATGGGTGGGGGTGCTGAAGGGGCATGGATACCCTGGCGGATTCAGGGGGCCCAAAATGCAAAAAACGAATAATGGATATATTTACACATCGCACCTCTACAAATTGGGGGGGACCTGCATTTTTTTCAGCTTGAAGATGGGAACCCTGGTGGTTGGGGGCATGGTGACATTTTGGCAAGGGGTCCAGAAGTGCAAGCTACGTCCCGGGACCATCCCTAGAAACTTATTTTGCTAAATCATGGAGGGGAGGAGCTAGATTGTAGGAGATAAGGAGAAAAGACAGGAGCAAGAGAAGGTAGAAGAGGAGCGACTGGCGTGTGTGACAGGGAGGGCGTGGCCGCCGTGAAGCTGGGAGAAGGTGAGCTTAAGAGTCGCGAGCAACACGGGCGGAAGCGTGACAACAGCTGCCATCAAAAGGCTTCAGATGAAGCGTCTCGCTGTCTCAGGATCTCAGGATCAGCGAGTTCCTGCGTTTTGAGGCCTTACAACCATCTAACCATTAGACCTGCTAATAGCAGACAGGAGTTCATTCTCTCAGCTCCCTCCCAGATACACCCCAGCCACGACACGTAGTCCGTCCTGATCGAACATTTACACCCCAAAAAATGAAAATCTAAGCAAATATAATTTTCTTATATTTAGACAAAATTGTAATTTCATTAATAAACTAACAACACATCTTATGAATAAGAGTTATTTGCTTGCACTTAGGCATATCGTCTTATTTTAGGAAATATTTCCAAGTGCAATTTTCTTACTGCACTGGCAGATAATTTTGCTAGTTTTATGCCGCCTCGTCTCGAAAGAGAAACGGAACAGAAACGCCATTTTTTTGCAGTGCCAGGCTTTGGAATTTATGCAGCTTAAACCCCTCAGTCAGTCCCCTAAGTCTGATCGTAGTAATCCTGAGCTAATTTGCCTTGCCTCGTTATCAGATTCACCACAGGTTTCCGGATGCTGCTATCACAACCCTGGAGAGCTGAGCCTTTTGTCTCCTGGTTCTGGTTGTAAGATAGAAACGTGACTGTAGTTTGACTGCACTTAATTCATGTCAGACATTTACCCGTCTTTGCCAAATACCCAGATTGCAGGTGGGCTTGAGATCACAGCTTCTCCTTCCACACAAGGAACAGAAGTAGGCAATTTGTCCTTGAGTGGTTATGGACGGTGATTTGCCTCAATGTCTTTTGTAACTATTTTTTCTCAATCTATTTCCTTGCAAAGTAATTTTAAGTCGATTTGGTAAGATTGTTATGAATATATATATAAATATCTTTTCAGAATAATGATTCAATGGTTTGCTTATGTGTCAGTTAACATCCAAGTAACACGTTTCTTAAGACTTTAATTAGATTGTTTTTAGCCTGAAACAATGTGGAGTGAATATACATCTGAAAATCCACTCAGGAAACACTAAAATGAATTCATGAAAGCAATAAAGATTATTGATGAAAATCCATGAATAAATGAATGCATTAGGAGAATAGTGTGTATTTCATGTCATGTATTTATACTAAATCATATTAATGTGCCCGAACACCTACACTCTCTAAACATTAGTCATTAGCCTCAAGCTAGTTCTGATTGGATGACAAGGCGCTGACTTGCTTTGGTAGCCCTCCAATCACACAGCAGAAAGAAAACAAGCGGCAACAGTCTGCGAAGTGTCTTGTAATTAACACTCAAGTATTAATGACTGACTTTTTCGCGCCGCACCATAAGGAGAGAGGTGTTCACATCTTGCATCTTTTCAGACCAAATAGCAAGGCGGTGATGTGCTGAAGATTCTCATGCTGTTCAGCCATATTTCACCGCTTCCCACCATCGCTGAGGTTAAAAGGCCCTTTTAAATCAGAGTTAGACTCTCGGAGTCCTGCACGCCTTTCTCCTTCGGCTCTGCAGCCTCTCTAACCTCGGCGACCTAATCCTTAATCCGCATTTCACACATCTTTGCATTTTCGCACATCTTTCCCGCTCAGAATTGTCGCGCGGGATGAATTGTTTCTTCTCAGCTCCTAAGTGGCTCTCACTCCACCGTGGGCGATCTCCCATGATCCTCAGCTCTTCATGACTACAGTGAATATAACGCCCTCGTGCCCCCCTCCCCCCAGACTCCCCGATGGTGTCCCGGCCCCATTCCCGCTCACCTGGAGCTGGTGATGTCATTCTGCCGGTTGTTCCTCTTCTCCAGACCCAGCCTGGTGAAAATGCCCACCAGCACCATCACCGCCACCACACCGCAGATGATGTAGACGATCATGTGGGTCTTGTCACGGTCGTGCCCATCCTGCGATATGGGTATGGTCGCCGCCGGCCTGCCGGTATTGGCCCAGATGGGCGTGTCATAATTGGAGCAGGACTTCTGGTCCAACCGGTGCGGCTTGAACTGGCAGCAGAAGCGGTAGAAGCAGGTGCCGCAGCAGTATATGTAGATGCCGGCACTGCAGTTGAAGGGCGGGTCCCACTGACCCATGACATCATAATAGCCCCGGCATCTCATTCCAGAGGGCGGAACCGTGTCCTCCTCCGGCTCCGCTCCAGGTGTCGAAGGGGTGATGTCCAGGGCCATTGAGGGCTCTGCCGTCTGATTGGCTGCCAGGGATTCCGCATCTGGCAGTTTGTCAGTCTGGGCCAATGAGAGGCCGCCTAGCATCAGGCCAAGGAGCAGGAACGATGGAAGGTCCTGAGCAGTCATGCCAACCCCAGTGACAGCGGTACACCAGCAGCAGGTCAGAGGTTTTCTCCAGCAATGGGCCAGAAAAGAAAATGTTTTTCCTCAAAAACAAACACCCAGTTGTACAAGAAACAGCACAAAACGGACAATAACAAATGCGGGATTTGCACTCCGGAAATTAAAAGCTTAATTAATCTAAGTCAATTATCCAGATGAGCTATAGAGCACTCGCGCTAACAACTCCATGTAGAACATCTGCGTGACAGAACTGTCAGTCTGCTGGCTCTCTGCTCGGGAGTTTAAACCAGCTGCTGTCTGCCAGCGATGTTCCCTAATCGGTTGCCACCTTTTTCTTTAAGATATATCATTCCCAGGAGGTCCTTCTGAAACTTTAACAAGCACCATCCCCCCCCCCTCCCCCGGGCTTATAACAAATTTTGTTTGTTCAAATTTCTTATTAATTCTTTCCCCAAACAGTTTAACACATGCTCGGGTGTCTTTCTTTGTCTCTCACTCTACTCTGACTGTTTGCCCTTTCATTCCCCTGGAAACCAGTTTGGTACCACGGAGAGTTTTCTTGTTGCTTTCCTGGCTGCGATATCGGAGCTGGCAGCACTTCTGAAAGGATAAAAATTCGAAATCTCACGAGGAGTGAAAATCCAGCGATGGTCTGTTATGTCAGCCCTTAATCTCGGCTCCGGGGACTGGCGGAGCCAAAACAGGAAGCAACAGTTCGATGTCCAGAATGCAACGTCCTGCTCAGGACGTCATATTTTGATTTGTAGAGATATTTAATGAGTTTTGGTGGAGAGAGAAATGCTTTCTATTTCAAAAGAGATGCAAGACAGAAAAAAAAATAATAAATCCCTGTTAGTTGAACAGCGATCAGTTACAGAATTTAAATAACCACTTTAAAAATATTTAACCTAGAAAATCTTTTTCAGAAGATGTAGCTGACAAAAATATTTGAACGAAGCATGTTAGGGAAATTAAAGCAAGCTTCTTTTCGGTGAATATTTTAGTTGTATTGCTTTAGGTGTTTCGCCTGCAGAATTTCTATTTATATGTGTGTGAGAATCTGTGTTGTTTTCTACGTGTTAGAAATTAATTTTCCCCTCTTTCTCTGCCTGAGCCTCCCTCCCCTCTCTCTCTCTCTCTCTCTCTCACTCTCTCAGCCCTCTCCCACCTTACCTCTCTGTCAGTCCTGGTTCACTCCCCTGCACACCGATTAAAAACAGTTATTCCGAAACGTGCTTGCAGCCCTGTGTCCACCACCGGCTCAGCTGCTCTTCCTGCACCAAAAAAAAAAGACCAGAAAGAGACCCAGGGTGTTCCGGCTTAGATTTTAAGACGCATCCATAACCGTTCAACGACCAATGCGACTGATGTCTTATCGTGGTCTGCGTTGTTTCTAAGGTCCATTGGCACCAAACATCATCTTCCGCTGCAGGATCAAACACCAAAATAGTGGAATGAAGCAACTTGCTCAACAGTCTTGTAGGAGGACCTTGAGGTGTCTCTGCCAAGTTCGTTCCAAGCCACAGAGGGACCTGCTAATGTAACCCTACCTCTGATTGCTGTCAGCCACTGCACACTTGCTGTATGCAGCACACATGAATGTAATATGTATTTCTGCTCTTGTCTTTCTCTTTCTAAGGTTTCTCTTCTGAAACCTCCTAAAAATGAGTGACTTTCTCTTTCTTTCCCTCATGTGGCTTCCTCTCCTGCCTCCTGAAGCTGCATAACTGTAAACAGGCAAGACCAATCGCTAATGTTCCATACAGACTCTCTCTCGCTCTCTCTCTCTCCTCTCTCTCTCTCTCTCTCCTCTCTCTCTCTCTCTGTCTCTCTCTCTCTCCCTCTCTCCCATGAACGAATGAGCGCACCTCCATCGCGGGCACATTCTTTTTCTGTCACCGATACCCCCCCCCCCCCATGATGTACCCCACATTTCTTTAAATCTCTGCTCTGATTTCCGGCTTTTTTGTCTGTCCCTTGGTCCTCCACCATCTCCCCCCCCCCCCCCCATATCTATGACCTCTAGTCTGGCTCTATATTTTCCCATCCTTCTCCAGGTACACGTCTTGCTCTCTCCCTTTTTTACCCCTCCTTTTCCCCCTCTCTTTTTTCCCCTCTCAGCCTCGGAACTCCTTCAGTGTGACAGATGACCTCAGAGCCGCTGACCACAGAGGGCGCTCTCGCATCCAAATGAGGGGCCCTCCACCGGTCGCCTTGAAAACGGTCTTGCTTTGCAGGACCGAGTTCTGAGACTGGGGACTGCGGAGCGACGCTGGCGGAGACAGAGGGCAGTCTCACAGAAGGGACTGCGTCTGCTGGAACCAATACGGCCACTGCCTTAAATGGGACAGTGGCAGTGAGCGTGGCGGGGGTAGGGCCACACAGGGGAGCGAGAGGAGGGGGACGGAGGAAGAGTGAGAGCTGTTTGTGGAAGAGGAAGGAGAAAGAGAGTGGTAGAACAGAGGGGTTGGTGAAGGTGTTGGAGACAAGGAGACTGGTACAGGTGGAGGTGTCAGGTAATGGGAAGCAGTTAGAGGTGGAGGTGTAGGAGAAAAATTGGGGTGATGGAGGGAAGGAGGCAGATGGGGGTGGAGGTGTTGGAGAAATGTGGGGGTGATGGAGGGAAGGAGGTCGATGGAGGTGGAGATGTTGGAGAAATGTGGGGGTGATGGAGGGAAGGAGGTCGATGGAGGTGGAGATGTTGGAGAAATGTGGGGGTGATGGAGGGAAGGAGGTCGATGGAGGTGCTGGGGAAACGTGGGGATGATGGAGGGAAAGAGGGTCGATGGAGGTGGAGATGTTGGGGAAATGTGGGGTGATGGAGGGAAGGAGGTCGATGGAGGTGCTGGGGAAACGTGGGGATGATGGAGGGAAAGAGGCCGATGGAGGTGGAGGTGTTGGGGAAATGGGGTGATGGATGGAAGGAGGCCAGAAGTGAGGAGGCTCGTGTAGAGAAGCAAACACACGCAGAGTACGATGAAGGGAATGGGGGAGATGGATGAAGATGCCGTCTGTTAAAAGCCCTGTTTGAGCATTTACTGGTAAAGCAAGTGCTTCCGGACCCCAGATTATGGGGCGGCTGTGTCCTTTCGTCAGAAATCACTGTGACACTGTAGGGATGTGGCTAAATGTTTTATATAGACGCCCTTCGAATATTTGTGTCAGTTGGTTTTTTTATTCTTCCTAAGTTTTCTCGCTCTCCAAAGGTTGCATCAGTCTCTCTCTCTCTCTCCCTCTCCCTCTCCTCACGCCCAGCTCCCATCTTGGTGGTCCCGGCTGTCCGCTTCCCCTCCCTATCGCAGGCTTTCCGTAGAGAGACACTGGAGCCTCTGCCACCGTGCTGGATCGCGCAGAGATTCCCGTCTCTGGGGTATTCTGTAGTGTATCGAGACCCAAAACCCCAGCACACGTGCAGTTCAGTGCCCCTGGGTTTAATAACAGGTAATTATCCCACAGTAATCCAGTTTTGTCGATGACTCAGCCGAGGTGGATGGGTGGGGGTAGGGTGGTGGCCCCGAGGGGACGTAACCCAGTAAGCAGGTGGTGTGAGATGGGTTCCACTCTAGCTGGGCCTTATTCACGCCCATTCAAACACTCAGGCACTTTAGAGCTGCTAATTAGCCTGATCTGCACGTCTTTGGGTTGAAGTTCAGAGCACAGAGAAGAAAGACAGACAGAAAGACAGGAAGAACAGGCATCCTCCTGCGGATTAGGCCCCCGGCCCTGAATGTATGAGGGTATAGCGCCCCCACCTGGCCATCGCCATGATTGCTTTATGTTTGTTTCACGTTTTATTCCAATCCAGTTCTCTCTGCAGCACTTCACTGCATTCTCTATCCTCTTTCTTCCTCTTCCCCATGCACTGCATTCCTGCCTCAGAGGGCAGCACGATGATCAGCATCAAGGCTGGGTGGGACAGACAGAGTGTTCAGGAGGCAAAGGGGCAGTTTCTGCCATGGCGTCCAGTTTTATTTAAACATGACTCTTACCCAAAGGGGCGATTATAGACATTTTAAAGAGATGAGCATAAGAATACCTATGTTTCATATAGAGGGTCCAATGTAATGTTTTGAATCAGTGAGTGACAGGGGAGGAGACACTCCCAGGGCCAATCATCTTTCAGCTGGGGGCCTGTGGTCCCGCCCTTATACACATCCCTGCTCTCACTGTGGTTTTGCTCAGTTTACTGGCTGCAGATAATAATGTATCAATAGATGTGGACTTTAGTGGGGAAATAAAATTTGCTGATGTACCGTTGAGCAAAAAGACTAGTAACAATGACAATATGATTGAAGTGGAAAAAACAAATATTCAGAAATTATTCAATTTCATCGGTGACTTATTACTGTTTTGCTTAAATATTGCCCACCAAAGCACGCTAAATAATCAGTGCATGACCAGTGTGTCACTGGCAGCCAGCTGGAGGTGGGGACAGCCGGTCCCAGAGTGCGAACAGTACGCCCTGGGGGGCCCTTCGGTATAACCATGTGTCTGAAGTCGAACGCTGCCTGAAGGAATCCGCCTCGCATAGAGACGGCTCTCTGGCTCCCCCGCAGGGTACGGGGTCACGGCAGGTCAAACAGCCAGTCCCCTCCTTCTCGTTCATGTTTCTCGGAAAAGCATCACATCTCTGTTTTGAACCATTCCTCCCACTCATGTCACAGCAGGCGAGCTGCTTCGAGTACTACCATAGTTCAAAAACTGCATGCATTTTAACAGCAGAGTACAAAGCATCCAGTACCGTTGTACTAAAATCCCTCAAAGGAGCAATAGTTTAGTTACAAATGGCTTTTGTCACCAACACATTAAAGTTCTGCTTCAGAGCTAAAATTCAATCAGCCGGATTTAAAATGTCATTAGGTCCAATTAATGACACCACCCCCTGCTTTAAATAAAGTTTTATGAAAACATTCAATTGCAGAAGTAAATAAAAAGAAAAAACACGTGGCTCAGTAGATTGAGCACCAGCCCCAGACCTCCAGGTGTGCATGTGTGCGACTCCCTTCCCTGCTTCTGTGTCTCTGGAATCCACTTTGGCTTCACATCCGTTACACTCTCCAGCTCCTCCCTGCAACCCCAACCAGGATAAGCAGTTTAAAGACCGATGGGAATCACTAAGGCTTAATTATATCTCGATTCTGCGTCTGCAACGTATAAGTTCGTGCCAGAAATTAAACTGCTAAGCAGTGGCTGCATTTTCTCCTGAAAATATACAAACGCAGCCCAGCGTGTGAGTGCTGCTCTAATTGTGGCGGGGAAAACGGCCAGTGGTCTCAGGAACATGACAGCAGACGGGCAGTTACACCTTCCTCTCTAACTGCAATTATGTCCTGAAGAGTCTTCCAACTTTCCCATTTGGACCCGATTCACTGAACCCACCCATCAAGTTAAGGACTTCTCTTAGACCTTATCAAGTCATCTGGGCTGGGCACTGCAACACGTACTGG
Organism: Brienomyrus brachyistius; assembly: GCF_023856365.1. Taxonomy (NCBI): domain Eukaryota; kingdom Metazoa; phylum Chordata; class Actinopteri; order Osteoglossiformes; family Mormyridae; genus Brienomyrus; species Brienomyrus brachyistius. The sequence goes on from NC_064537.1 coordinate 8,113,284, forward strand.
CTCTTCAGCTGAAATATTAAAGCTCTTAGGAGCTAAAACTGCGAGCAATGAGTTCTCTGAACGGGCTGGATAAACAATGGCGGTTCTTCAGCGTGGCGACAGTGTGCACTGAGCCTGAGAGTGAGCCCCCTTTTCCTGGTCACGGGATACTGCACATTTTCACAATATTATTCACAAAAAGCAGTTGAAGAGAAACTTCCAGAATATGGCAGCCTGAACTTGACAGTGGGTAAAAATTTAATCATATTTAACAATCATATTTAAAAGTCTGTGCTGATCCTATATGATTTTGATTTGGCTCCTGTGACAGTGGTATGACTCACACCCACCGTTCAAGAACCATACAGTCCTCCTGTGAGAAAATGCTGATAAAAAAATATTCAGTACAATGTAGAAATATATGAAGATTATGGAAATTTTCTGTATGGATGCTGGAGTTTAGATTAATTCTCCACACCGATGTCCAGCAGGTTATGTTTTGCCCGCAATGTGGGTCAGTCCTGTTCATATTCCTGCCAGTGTGACCCCCAAAACTGACCCGTGCTCAGCTTCTCCGCTCTTCATTTTGCTGCCCATCGCATGCATTTCACGTAAACTCATTTCTACCGCTTACATTGTGAGGGGTCACCTTGGGCTCAGCTGGGGAGGGGGGCTCACCATCCGTCCTTTTATTTTCCCCCGGTTCAGCCTTTTGAGAAGAGCTCGCGTTGACGTCGCGGTTAAACATAGTATCGGTTTTCCCTGATATTCATGCTTGAAGAGTCTGTATCACAGGAATCCAGGACAACGTTTCCAAACATACATCAACAAGTACTTTAGTGCTATTTGGGGGGGGGGGGGGGGGGGGAGTAATGTAGCAAGCGATTAACCCAAATTTCTAGCACCGAAGCACCGGTTCTTCGCGCAGAGAGCGAGTCCTGGAATGAGAGAGATGCCGGCGGCGTCCGGACTCTGCCACGGCCTTGTGTGATCCCGAGACCTTTGGGAATAATGTCTTTGTTCCCCTTTATGCGGCGAAAGCCTGTTAGGAACTGGGGGACTGATGACATTCAGGTTGGTCATGTGCTTAGCAGATATCTGCTTTATGCTCGTCGTTTACGGAGCGGGAAGCTGTAGCGCGGAAATCCGAGGCTGCGGGACAGATGCAGACCTCCTATAGTCTGTCCCTCTATCCTGTGCTTATCCCAAGCCATTGTGCTCTCGTCCCGCTGAAATTGCCGAGGTTTCCTTTAGGACATCAGTAAGCCACCGGGCTGATAGCTTAAACCGGACACTTTTAGTGTCGATGTCAACATCTCTCCTGAGCTGCAGCTCTTGTAAAACTTTTAGAAAATGCATTGCACTCTTTTAGGACAATTTTGGTATAGAATGTAGGGGTGAGATTGTTGTTTTTGTGTAGCCCCTCCCAGTGTAGTGACCAAAAGGAGCCCCACACGAACGTGCGGTTTCAGTGAATTTGCATTTATTTATTTAACAGAGTATCAAAGACTTTTATCCTAAATGAAATACACCTGAAAAAACAGTGTCAGCCAGTCGCTGGGCCTCGATCAAGAGCCTAGTGGCATGTATTTACATTGTAGGTATTTAGCAGACTCTTTATGTCGTGTCGAGATGTCAGCCGGGCTGAGCTTCCAATGAGCGCGTGGGTACAGAGCAGCTTCTAGCCAAGCACTCTGCTGACCGTGGAATTTGAACCGCCGACCTTCCACTCGCAGATACAGAGGCCTAACCAGTACTGGTGAGCACTGGTGAGCACCATGGTTACTTGCAGATCTGACCCCTTGGCCAGCGTCTGTCTGTTACTGATGTGGTTCTAGGGTTAGATGGGAGTCACATGGGAGTCAGCGGATGTCAGCGGAGTCCCAGCCGTGGAACCTGCAAGGTGCAGAACAGGAGCATAAACAGATTAAATGAAGTAACAATGATGTATGAGAAAGTGCTAATATAATGACTCTAAACAGGACCGGGGGGGGGCTTTAGCCTGAGGGGGGGCAGATTTTCAGTTCCTCTCGTTAATGAGCAGTGAAGAACTCAGTCCTAAAGACGTCAGCAGCTGCGTCCCTCCCAGAAAAGATTACAAAAGTGATTACTTAGTCTATTCTGCGGCAACGAGAGTCTGACGGCGAGATGCAGGCTTTTACCGGATTAAAAAGACACAAGTTGCACACGGGATGGGCAGGTGCTGGAGCGGAAGCGGGCGCCGGATTTGCTGGCCTGTTAGAGAGGAGTCGCAGGGGTTTCGAGTCATCGAACCAGGGACCATGCGGCAAACGGGTTATAAATGGATAAAAACAGGACTGGGAGTTGAGCGTAAGTCACTTTGGACAAAAGGGAAGAGCGAGTAAATTAAGAGGATAAACAAACAACTGTGGCTAACAAAAAGTAGCAGGAAGACAGGACAGCGTTAGAATATCCAGGGTATCAGCAGGGTCGAGCAGGCAGGGACAAGCTGGTGGTGTTTGGTATCATCTTTGGCTGATATCGAGTCTCTCTCTCTCTTTCTCACTCTCTCTCTCTTTCTCCCTCTCGTCTGTTCCCCTTCTTTGTTTGCCCTATCAGTTCCCATTAATCTGTCATCTTCACCCACTCACGCCGCGATGATACAGTCATTCACTGGAAGCGTTTATGATAACTCAGCCAGTCGCCACCAGCTATGGGAAGAGTGCGAATCAGGAGAGTATGGTGGACGAGATCTGCAATGCGCAGCCAATCACCACCAGGCGGGGAACCAATGGGAAGCGGCCGCTGACTGATGAGGCACAGTAATCCCGTCTATCTCTATTCTCTCCAAACCTAATGCATTCTCTACTGATCTTAGTCAGCAAGCTGGGCTTGGCTGAATTCCAGGGTCCAGTAATTGACTTTGTGTAGAAATTGACATGGGGGGGGGGGGGGGGTCACACAGTGCCTGGAGGTTTCTCCAGGTGCAAGGCATTGGTAGCGGCTATAAGATGGACGCATGCAGAGAAAATTGAGGTGATGAAGTTCACAGAAAGACACAGAGCATGCAAGACGGTGCTAAATAATACCAAAGAGGTAAAGATCATAATTGTAAAGATTTTCCAGTTGACCTTGTGACTTCTGACCCCTTAAAAGAGACACGAGAGCTCAAGGTAGCTGCAAGGCGTGTAGAAGGTTTTCCCAGTGACTCTTGCTGATTCACATTCCGCATAGCTTTTCCAGCAGTGCCCGGGCCAGCCTTCTGACAGCCTTTAAATCCCAGCTGGTGTTCAGTATTCAGATGGCAGATTTAATACTTTTCATTTGTTCTTGCTCAGAGATGTTCGGGGTTATGGCAAATAACAAATCTGAATAATGTATCTGAATTATTTATATATTTCTCTCAATCAGATGGAATTGAAGGGGTAGGTTTTAATATTCGCTTAAAGGTTTTTGATTGACCCCCTGCAACCCCGACCTGGATTAGATGCAAGATGAATTGGATGGTTTCTGATTGGAGGCTTTTTTTTATTTATTTATTGGAAGAGTTTAAGTGTATATTTAAATTCAAGTATGCGTTACATATCAATTCTAGTCCTGTACTTTCAAGGAAGGAATCGATCATTTTATATCTCATCGGAACGGTTAGAATTAGCTTTAAAAAAATTAATCTCCACTGAAAATTGTAATTTTATTCCGCAAAGAATATAAATATTTCAGCTGCTCAAATGTATGTCAACGGAGAAATAAAAAGAAATATGTCCCTGTTGAATTATAAATCTGTCCTTGTAAGCAGCGTGTACACAGATGGACCACAAGTCTGCGGAAAGACCTACCCAAGGCACCAGACCCTCGCCTTTTCTTTCCTCTGCCTTTGTCATTTGCATAATTGTGCTGTTTTTTTTTCCTGGGGAAATTTTATTTCAAAGTCACTTCTGTGTAACGGCATGAACAGCATTGATAAACAAAACGCAAGCTGGATAAATACATTTATGCTTCAGTGGAAACATTTGAACACATAATTTTCATGTCATGTAGTGGTTATACAGATATTTATTCATATTAATGGGGGACCTGACAGGTCTGCAAAAACTTAATTATGTAATTAAACTTTTATTGTATAGGAAGTCATTATGTATAAGGTTTACTGCAAACTTGGGGCCTTTGCTGCCCCAGAGAATCTCCACCCCCTTATTGCGCCATGCACACAACCCTGATGCACTTAGATTGGATGGATGGATTGATGGATGCATGGATTGATGGATGCATGGATGGATGGATGGATGGATGGATGCACAATGTGGGAAGTACATCCTGGCCAGGGTGTTCCTTGTCTTCCAGGGATGGGCTCCAGGCTCCCTGTGATTCTGTGCTAGATAAAGTAAAGTTGCATGGATAGATGGATGGACGGATGATGGATGGATGGATTTAAGGATATAGGAAGTACAAATGTACAGATTTTCTAGAATTGACAGTAGGATGCTTGCTGGAAAGTATTGCATGGTTGTTTAGTACCTAGAGACTGTGTCAGTGACAAAGGCCAAAGTGACTCTCAGTGACGTGGACGGCCTTGCGGGGCCCTGCACAGCACCTGTTTCTCTGTCACTGAGAGTCGTGACGTTGGTGGTCACCCAACAACCTCCCGTTGCTCCTGTCGGGTTGGAGAGGAAGCGAGAGTATTTCTGGGAAAACCACCATATGGAATCCGAGGAGCAACATGAAACGGGGGAAGACATGGCTGTAGTTTGAAGCGGGCGACACCCCCATCTCACACATTAATGATCTTCCCACAGTCATTAGCCACGTAAGGATCATCTACAGGCACAGAGTGCTATGTCACAGCACAGTAATGAGGCCGGAGCCCTCCAACGGTGCTAATGATGCATGGGGAAATGGCTCTGCCGTGACTCCGGAATGTTCCACAGCAACAAACTAGATGCTCTGGTCCGGCAAGGTCCTGAACAGCTCTGGCCCTTTGCCAGGGGAAGGGGGAGAGCATTCTAGCATTGATGGAAGGAAGATTTAATAGATAAAAAAAACTCCCACCCTGCTTCGCCCTCCCCCATCCATGTCCTTACTCATCAACATCTGCGTTTCCAGCTCCCAGGGCGAGTGCTGGTCGTAGGGGGGGAGTCAAACGAACAAAGTCAGCAGAAAGAATGAAAGGAGACAATGTGGTGGTAGTGTAGGCTAGTGGTCCAAAGCCTGGAAATGTCAACTGCTGCTGTATCCTTGAGACAGCCAGTTGACCTCGACAGCATTGGCGAAGGTCCCGCTTTATAAATGGTTCAAGAGTAAAACTGTCTACTGTAGACTGTCCTTGACCGAGTCATGCAAGGCAAAGAGAGAAAGTGTGAAAGGATTTATTTCTTAATCAAAATGAGGAGGGCAGCAACGAAAGTGAGAGGATCTATTTTTTTTGTGTCTCGAAAAAAACGATTACAAGTCTGCCGGAGCTCAGCACTGGATGAGGCAGAAGGCCGAGTGATAAAAGGCACTTCGACATTCGGCTGTGAAAAGTGAAATATGAATTGCAAATGTCCTCGTGCCCCTCAGAGCAGTAAAGAGCAGATCGGCTTGTCCGCCACTCTTTACCTCGTTCAGCGGCAGAATCAGAGGACTGATAGCAGGAAGATGAGGCGTCAGCTCTGAGGGATTCTGGAGATGCGTAACCTTTAAGGCAACCTAGACCCTAACCCTAACCCTAACAGTGGGGCTATGCCTATGGCCAGGGTTCGATTTAATATTAGGGTTACAGATCTGATTTCCTTTTTAATTAGCATAATGGCTAGTTCTGAAAGAAACCCTCCGACATGCAAACTCCTCACACACCACAGACTCAGAATGTGAGCTGCATCGTTATTCAGCCCCTGTGCCACCCTTAAAGCTAAATATCTTCTCTTGTATACATAAAGGGAAAGTTCTAAGATATGACGAACAATCTCATGGGACTGTTTAATGTAAAGAAATGACAAAATGGGGAATGTTCTTGTGTATTTATTTAAAAAAAAAAACATTATGATAATATTAACCGATATATAAGAATAAGTTATGGATTTGTTTTTCAGATTGTTTAGTTTGATAAAGTTTGAAGGAAAAACAAACAAGAATAGGAAAAGAAAGCAAAATCTGCGTGAGCCAAATTAATTAGTAGTCAACTACAAAATCTGAGTTAATTTGGCAAAAAGATGTAGAGAGCATGAAGTATAGCGACGGCTGTTTGCAGCTCAGTCCAGGTGTCACATCTGTGCGTTTACAGGAAAGACAGTGAAAACAATTCAACTTTAATTAAGTCTTTTCCTGTTCCCAACATAAAATGATGTGTTTTGTTGACTCCTGGCTGGCTGGTGGGAAGGGAGACGCCTTCTCAGCCCCCACAGCTGATGCCTTTGAGATCCTGCGTGCTGAACAGCATGGGGGCCTTCGTCCTGTTAGCGGGCTGTTCTTTTTCCTCAGGTCTGGGCACATGATGTGGGATTTTTAACTCACAGCAGGATGCCACCCAAAGAGAAACACGGCACACTGAAGGCCCCTATGACTCAATGTGCCCCCCGCCCCCCCCAGACGATATTTACGCTGCATCTGTGTCGTCACATCCAGCTTCAGGGAAAATAAACTGCCAACAAATATTATGGGGATTTGTGATTGGCCAGCAGATATGTAAATGGTAACTATGGAAACATAAAGGACGAATTAGATAAGTATGTGACAGATAAGTATGTGATGAGATTTGGGACTTGTCAGTTTTGATTGTATAACATTGGTGATGACATGTATTGTTTTTACTTGATGTTCTGCAAATATTTTTTCTCTCTAATTGCTGTGATTAATTTTACTGTAATTATTGTTTTCTATGTATACATATGGTGAAACTAGACTTTTGAAATGGTGATATTGTGATGCTCTCCATTAAATTAATTAATCAGGCAACACTACACATACATAAAGCATAAACTTCCATTTACACTTGACCTATAAGAAATTCAAATATGGATATAAGTTACTTTGTTTTGTTATTTGATGCCTCCCTCCTGACTGCCAATCAACTCCTCGATTCCAGCTCCTGTCTTCATTTTGTTAGGCTGAGAAACAAGAGGGCGGAGCCTGTGGAGTAAAGGGGCCAATACAAATGCACATACACTATATAGACAAAAGTATTTGGCACCTGGCCATTACACCTGCAGGATCCAGTTCTAAATCCATTCCATTCTAAATCTAAAGTCATCACAATGGATTTGGTCGCCCCTTTGCAGCTATAAGAGCTGCCACTCTTCTGGGAAGCATGTTGGAAGCATAGAATTGTCCAAAATGTCTTGATATGCATATGGAAATTCCTTAGTTCCTTGGGGGGACCAACTCCGTATTGATGCCTGTGGTGTTAGAAAGGAATGTCATAAAAGTTCCTGCAGGTGTAATACCCAGGTGTCCTAATATTTTTGTCCATATAGTGTATGTGTCCAGCTGGTGCCTCCTTTTGGAAGTTTGGAGGTTCAACTGTTAATTCCATCCCAAATGAAAGGTGTATGAAAGTCCTGAAAAGTCCTTTGAAGTGTTCAGGTTTTCTGGTGCCTGTGCAAATAATCTAATAAAAGTCCATTCTTTGTCAATGCAATCATGACGACAGGTTATATAATCTATGTGTCACGTCCTGCCCGCCACGTCTACCTGAGCCTTCTGTCTACTCCTCGTTGTGGCCTTAATAAGCCACCTGTTATTCATTTGTCTTGTCTCTTGTTCCTATCCCTGGTGTTAATCACTCCCAGCTGCCTCTCGTTAACTCCCTCATTAGTCCAGTATATAAGTGCTTCCCAGTCCCGTGTTGCCCAGTCCAGTCATTGATATCATACCTTCCTGTTGCCTGTGCCCTCTCTAATTTCCAGTCCTCCCATTTTGATTCCTCAAGGCCCAGTTAATTTCCATACCCTGTTCCTTTAAATTCAAATATACCCCTTCTGTTTTGATACAACGCCAGTCCTTCGTCCCTCAAGGCACGACAATATGTGCATTAAAGGTATTTAAATACCTTTGTGATCTGCCACCTTACTTTGCATCACCGTAACCAAGTCATGTACCTTGTAAAAAAACGAGTGTGGTTACGTTTTGAAGGGCACTCTAAAAACCGCGAACCAGCTCTGTTAGATGTAGCGTGTGACGGTCTTCTGCGCCTAGATCAATACGGTGCAGCACTTTGTTCCAGAACCCCGCACAGAAGCAAGATGGGCAGTCCGACATTAAAAGCCTAGGATTTCTCCAAACCTGGAAACAATGGATTTCTTTATTTCTATATTTGGCTCCCCTGTGTGTGTCTCTCTCTCTCTCTCCGTTCATGCTCTCGTTTCTCACCATCCCTCCATCTCTTGCCCTTCTTTCATCCCCAATCCAGTCCTTTTCTCTCTCTAATTCAATGTTTCATTTCTTGCTTGTTGCTGTTTTGCAGGTCTGGCTATGTGCGATTATGATTTCCGTTAGTTACCTGTTAATCTGCTTTCATGCTCCCCGTTTCTTTGGCTTCACCTTCGACAGCTGCACTTGTGAGTCATGGAGGCTCTTGTGCATGAGCATGTGTGCGTAGAGGCGCTTGTACGTGTGTGGCGGTATTTGTGTTCCATGACGTGTGGCTGTCGTATTTTTCTGGTTTGCATCACCTCACCACAAACACATCTTTACATTTCATCCGACAGCTCTGTTATCATCGGCCAACACTTGCATCTAAATCTATACTCTTAAATAACCAACCCCCATGCCCCCCTCAAACTTCTAAAAATACTACGACTGCATTTTTATTTCTGTTGTTTTGATGCCTTAGAAATGAAAACGCGGAGCAGATGTCTTTGCTCAGCTTGGGACTTCAATTGGGTTGAAGTGGGAGTGACTCAGTATTCATGAGTCCCGTCGGTAGCAGAAACGCTGATGTCTGCCACCTGAGGCTCGGTCTGAATGGCACAGACCGTGACTCGCACCCAGTCAGAAAGTTTTGTTTAATTTTGTTTCCATTTTTGAGCTGTAGTCTGCCTTCTGGAGTAAGACTCCACTTCGGTCTGCAGTGAGCTGAAGGAAACAGTGTGTGTCTGAAAGCTCATTCCTACATAGTATGTACTGAATTTTGTCAGATGCCTACTACTCAATTGTCAATATAGCAAACCACCTAGCCCCAGTGGCCTAATGGATAAGGCACTGGCCTCCTAAGTCAGGGACTGTGGGTTCGAGTCTCATCTGGGGTGGACATTTAGGGAGCAACCTGTGGCTCTATGGTCTCTGTGGATGTGCTCAGATGGCTGCTGGTTTGAGTCCAACCTTGGTGCATTTTGCTGGTCCTTAACACCCAGCTCTGTGTCTGCCTTTTATAGCCAGCATGGTCTCACCTACAGAGAGTAAGTTTGGGGAGGCATAAAAAAGAATTTCAATCAAAGTATAATTATAGTTATATTTAATAATTATAAATAGTATGTATGCACTTGGAAACGCTGCAGTCACTCTCTTGCATACTACTTGACCCCATGTTTACAGATGACATAGCTTGACCCCAGCAAAAAACCTGAAAACTATCAATTGACAAAAATACATATTGGAGTCGACTTGTGTGACTGATCATTGTTTACTATTTAAATTTGTAGAGAGGCCGCACTTTCTCTACCATCTTGACAGAAATTTCTGAGCGAGGCATGTTCCTTGTCCCTGGTTGCAGCTCCAGTGGGCTTGTGGGATAGCGTGATGTTTATTGGTTGCTCACATTGGAGTTTTGCGGAATGTAGTATGTCATCCGGGTTCCATTCACCTACTGCCTCATCCATACTGAGGATTCAGACATACTGCATATTTCACGTACTACATTTCGCCTGCTACACAGCAAACGAGTATGCAATTTCAGACACGCCCTAAGTGAGGGAGAAACATTTGTTGGGTGGAAACAGATGGGAAAAGTGAATGCAATCTGTGAAAGGAATTAAACAGGAGACTCAGAAGCATCTGTGAAGATGGCAGAATAAGAAGCCAACTGCTGACCTGTGGGTTAGTGGCTCCAGTGGCAGGAGGAACCCTTGGGCCGGGGAGAGGGAACAATGCATCATTTTCATAAAATTAATGGAAACAAACAATGATTATTTATGAGTTCTGGACAGGTAACAGCATGGTGCATTGAAGGTCATCTCTGAGAAGTAAACATAGCAGGAGATTTGATACGAGCAAGGGAACGCCAGCGTACTTTATGGGACGCTGCACGGTAACAAGGTTAGCTTGGATGTTAGCATCGGGACAACCAGCTGTGCCCCAAGAGAAAATGGCTGGAAATCAACAACCTTTGACCTCTCTGTGCAGCTACAAGTTTCTGGCTCAGGTGAATAACCAAAGTGTCGCTGTCATGCTTCAAAAAGAGACTTTGTCTCTTCCTTTCCGGAGACCTGGACATTCATTGTTCAACACCATGCACACTTCGCAAACTTTACGGTGGTGAGTATTGTTGATATTGTGCATGATATACAGGAACCAATACTGGGCACTGGGTCTTTGTGCACAAACCATGATACCAGAGATACGCAAGACAATAGATGCAACATGAAGTGCGAAATACAAAACAGGTTTGCAAGACTGTGCTTACGGGCCTTGGGGGGGTTTGGATAAAAGTGGTCGCCACATAAATAAATAAACGACGTCTTCTTTGGGGAGGGACAATCTAAATGAGGAATGGGGGAGGTGAGGAGGTAGAGAGAAAAAGAGCAGAAGGAAATTAAAAGGGAAGAGAAAGTGAAAGGAAAGGGGGGGTACTGGTGGCTCTGCTGAGTGGGGAGTGCCTTAAGCAGCTGAGGAGGGCGAAATAAGACCGGACTGAAGTACCAGGTCATGCCCACATGGGAGATATAGGTGAAAAATTGACAAAACGTTAAATTCTTATGCAAATCAGCATCCTGCACCATAAAAATGTTATTAAAACCAGGCACTGGCCCGTTTTCACATACAGTACATAAAATGACCGTGTTTTACATATATACTGTATATCTGGCAGCTTACATTTACAGAGGTCAACGAAAAAATTAGGTCTATGAGCCAATCCCGGGGTAGTGCGGAGACTCACGGGCACATCTGAGCCAATCACAATGAGCGCAGAGACTCAGGGGTATGTCTGAGCCAATCACAACGAGCGTGGAGACTCACTGGTCCCTCTGCAGGTCCTATATGGCTCAGAGCCAGCTCTGTGACAGGAGACATTTTTTTGACCTTCCAGCGAATGGATGCATAATCAGTTTTAAGCTGGGACAAAACTACAATGTGCTGTGTACTATTATAGGCAGTCCTATGTACACAAGTATGACTGAAGAAACGGATTAAGGCCGGCTATGTGTAGCAGCCCACTGAGGAACACTAACACGCCAATACACTGAAGGTTGTGAGGGAGGGGAGGGTTCCCAGGTCAAAGGGGGACCGAGATGTTGTCCTGGAGGGAGGTTAGCGCTGCTGGGATCTGGGTCACAGATGAAGCCAGGTTCTCGCAGGTTGGGGATGGTCCTCAGCGGAGAGGACTGCGGATCACAGCAGATGTGATGAGGAGGGATCCTCACACTCGACTGATCCTATGGAACTATTGCAGCAGATAGTCATCCCAGAGCAAAGCGTTCTCCGGGCGATGCCGGGTCACTCTCTGCGGCGCTGACCAGACCAGTCTCGGAGCTGAGGGGGACCCGGCGTAGAGAAATAGCCCTCATGCAGCCTGGTGCGAGCTCATGTTGCAATATAGGCCATCCACCCCCGCACATCCAGGGGGGGATTTGGGGGACCCAGGGCTCACGTCAGCATGGACACTCAGGTTTTGCCGATTTAACGAGCCGTTCCATTTTTCTCGAGGTCTAAACATGTTCTGGGGCCTCAAGCTACAGCCTTGGACATGAATCTGCGCCCTGGAAGCATCTAAAACAATAACTCCACACATAACACTGTTACGTCACCTCAAGCTTCTGATATGCCACCAAAGCAATGACTCGTGCATTTGGAGTTCAAGCTCTCCAGGCAGCTGAAATGGTCTCATTTGCTGGTTCAGTGTTTTTACATGCTGTTTGGTGCCTTTTGCAGTATTTCCCTCTGGGGACCCATAAAGTCTACAATACCATGTACCAAGCTGTAGTATTTTACATAGCATGTGAAATACTGCATTTGCTTTTAATACTGAAGTACAGCAGCCCTGATTACTTATACTGACTTGTAAGTAATTTTAAGAAACACATCTGAGAAGTAAATACCTGTAAAATTTCTCCAAATCGCCCATATTCTGTGAGTGTGTCTCCCTTGCAATTGGTTGGCATGCAGTACGGCATTTAGCCAGGCCTCTGCTTTATGACTTCTGCTCTGTAATCGATAAATAGTTATGGGAGATGGATGGACTTATACATTTTGTCACAGTCAGACTGAAAATGCTTTCTTGCTTTTTCTCACGCGTTTCCTTAGAATCACATGCAAACTGAGGGTCCTTGTTCGGATGTAAAAGGTCAATTTTTCCCAAGTATTAGATCAGCATTCATGTATTTCATAGCTGCTGAGAAATTGCAGGTAGAATTTTATTTTGCCGACACGGGTGTTTACATTCGCTGGGCCAAAGTGGCTATGCACAGACTTATATTCACGCACTCAGAGAACGTGAAACTGCAGAAATATCTGATGATATTCAGGAGCAACGTCAGGGCTGCTATGAGGGCCAGTGCTGTTCGTTTGCTCTCCGCTATCTGTGGTCCTCATCAGCTCATCACTCTCCTCTCGTTTATCTCAGAGGACGCACCCTCCACACCTGGACATTGCTGTGCATCTGTCCACAGAGATTCCTGATCCCATAGAAGTCAACGGCGGGGGTGGGGGGGCAGTTTAAGAGATCCGTGTCAAGAACTGAAGAAGACTTAGCTGGCACAGGAGAGCTGGATCGTTTAAGAGACTGAAGAGGAACGTCAATTCCAGCAGAAGAAGATAGGTGAATGTAAGTGGGAGTGAAAAGTTAGGGAAGAACTCTAATAGAAGTTGAGGGGGCTGCCTGAACTTTGCTGCACCTGGAGGGAGGAGGATAACATTAAGTGATGCCGTAGATGCATCAGGAAGAGGAAAGGAGCAGCCAAACACTCTCAGTCTCCTAGATGATTCCTTTCATGTCTCTCTCCAGAAAGACTCCCTTCCCTCTATGAATTCAAATTCAGTTCGACCAATCAGTTTCTGCGAGAGTGTCCTGCTGACTTTTCAGTTCACTTTGATTGGCCCAAGACATCATCAAAACGAAGGAGTGGAACCTTGGTACTCTACCTTAACCCGGTCCTCGGGGGACCCCCCCCAGACAGCCCACACTTTTCTCCATCCCAGCTCCCTGCCAAACAGTCCAGGAAAAACGTGGACTGTCTGACGGTCCCCGAGGACCGGGCTTGAGAAACACCACTCTACCTCATTTAATGCAAGTAGTAGCCTGGGGATTTCCGAAGAAATCTGCCAACCGATGGAAAAGGTTAGATGTCTCCCTCAGAGCAGATACCCCTCGGGGAGGTCATGCATACAGCACGGGATCTTAAATTTTATATCAGTGATCTCAGATTAATCACCTATGACTTATCATGATTTATTATTGATCAAACTCACTTTGTGATTGGTCGGTGATTAACTATGATTGTCTATTATTCATGATGATCTGACTACTCTGTGAAACACTATTATTCATCACGAGCAGGCTGTAGATCATTCTCTGCTTCTGGGGTCCAGATCAGACTTCCTGTCTTGCGAGCAGACAGGAAGCCCATATTCATTAGCAGGCTTACGCATTACACACTTGCCATTCCTCGCTCTCCTTCAATCGGCCGCGTGAAAGGAAAGGAGGTCCTGACAGCCGTTCCGAGCATCTAATCAACACGACCTTGCAACAGCAGCAGTTTCGCTAATTATTCCATTTAATTAGGTCTACGAGCAGCCATGTGCTCAGCAGAATAGCTCCACCTCTCTGGGACTCCTCCGTTCATGTGTGCCAATGTGCTATTTGCCCTCCTGTCTGTCAGCGCCTCTCCTGCTCGCCTGGTCAATATGGCCGATGCTTTTCCAGGCCTGTGAGCTGAAGTGACCTCCCTACCGCTCTTTCACGCTCCGCTGGGTGCCCTGTGTGGCACGGGGCTCTTAACTAATTCCCTCCGAGTAGAATGGATGAATGTTTTTCTCCCTCGCTGAGCACCTTCTCATTCACAATATCCTGTCCCACCACCCCGCTCCTCCCCCAGTGACCAGCACGTGTCTGCAATCCAATGTCCTTCATACCGCGGGCCAAACGAAACCCACCTAGAGTTGGCACTCCTGCATCGAGCAACGTTTGAGTATCATACAAGTGCACATCTATACCGTAAAATACGGCCTTGCCTAACCGCTCAAGTGAGCCTAGTGCCAATGAGTTCAGTCCACAGTCCTGCAGATTAGATGGCAGATTCACGGGCCGTAAGGGTCTGAGGTGGACTGTGACTGAGTTGCGTCCCTTCACTTGGTGGAAAACGGACTTGATGTGCTCCCATTTCTCCCAGTGTCTCCAGTAGCGCCGGTGCCCACAGATCCATTTTGCATCATACATTTCTGTGCTGCTCAGAATCCATGAAACTGATCCCATGTCCTACATGTACAAGTGCATATGCAGAATTAAACAATCGAGATTAACATAACTGACCCTCTTTCTGAAAATTAGTGTGCAAGCTCCTCATTGGCTCCCTGCCAGCTACTAGCAGCTTGTGAGCCTCGCATTCGCAACCACTGCACTGGGAAGAGGACGAGGGTCACACACTGCCTCCCGCTTTCTCGGCCTTTCCGGAATGTTCCTGGCCAGAACTCGAACCACGGGCCGGAAGGGGAATCTGATCTCATCAGGACTCAGCAGCAGTCCCAGTGCCTGATGAACTGACTGATGCCGCAAAATTCACCTTCGTCTCTTTCTATACTACTTTTCCCTTCCGTTTGAAGATTCACATTTCTGCTGTACATCTGTGATAGAGGGATTTGCAGAGAGAAAGGTTTAAACCCCCCCCCCCCCCCCCCGCTGGGTCAGCAGCACCTCAGAAGCTTCCCACTGCAGTCGGCTGTCACCTGCTTCACCTGCAAATGTCACGTTTTGTCACGCAAAGGTCGACCGTCACATTCACTGGGCGGGTGGGCGGCACCGGAGTCAGCCGCAGGACATGCGGCTGTGCAGGACTTCAGCGGAGCGGGCGTCAGATGATGTGACGAGGTCCTCACATTCCCCCAGAGTGCGGCCCCAGTCCAGCCGACTGCCGGCTCAGCCCAACGCAGGGTGGAGCTTTGCTCATGAACCCCGTGGAGATGCTGGAGGAGATGAGACCGGCTTCTCGGCGCCTAGTGATCATCCTCACCCCGCCTGATTTTCCGGATTCTCTCCTCAATGCTGCTCTCCCTCTATAAATACCCAAAATATCTTCATGTGTATCTCTAACATTATCCTTTTCAAATCTCTGCTGATAATGACTATCCTGTACGTCTTTTTTTTATTTATTTATTTTTAAATATTGCTTAAAAATGGTTTATAACTTCTGTTGAGGTACAACTGAGAAGTGATGGGAAAGAAAACTGATTGCTGAAAAGGATGAGTTGATGGGGGGGGGGGCTGATTTATCACACTGAGGATGAATAGTCAAAAGCAGAAAAGCGATAAAGAAAGCAAAGCTAGAGGCGCCAATACAAGCACAACCAGGGACGATCAGACGCAAGGCAGGCAAACGGTGTGCTGCAGTTAAGCTGCGGGGAATGAGCCAGCCAACCTCCAAATGACTCCAACGCCCCTGCTAACTACTGACAGCCACATTCCACAGTCATATAAATGACAGTAAAACTTATACCTGCAGTAAATCACTCCATATTATCAGTGGTGGATCCAGAAAGTAAAAATCCAGACCAAGATTTCGTTTCAACCAAGCCCTGGAGCATGAAGAGTCACAGTCACAGAGTACGATGCTGGTTGGTTGAAACTAAATCTTGGTCTGGATTTTTACTTCCTGGCCCCGCACTGTCCACCTCTCCTTATTAGTGAAATTTAAACTCTCCTTAAATAGATTTTAACATGACCAAAACAAATACGCAATCACATAAAATACACATGGAAATAAATGAAAATCTAAAAATACAATGTAACCAGTAAAAATCGTAATCAAACAGCAGCTCTCAAGGTCTTTGATCTGTGCCGCTACCCTGAATATTGTCCACTGCTTGTCTTTTGTACAACCCTAACTCACATTAAAAGCTACTGCTAGTCTGTCTCAGCTGTATTCATCTCCTGATTCAGTCATGTTCCCTCCCCCCACTGGAAACAGTCCACAGAAAACTGCTTCAGGAGCTAGCTGGAGTTCACCGGGCCCCCTTCCAGAACAATACCCGCGCTGCTTTCGTTCACGTGCCCCTCCCAGTTTTCCCAGGGGGCACTTTTTGCGCTTCATTTTTCCCGTACATGTACATTTGGGACACTCAGGAAGGGCCGCGGTTAGCGATGCGATTTGGGGCAGGCGGCCCACACACGCACTCACAGAGATGTGTATTATCTTCTGCCCAGTCTGAATCGCAAACGCATTTCTCTGTGATTGTCACACACCCCAGTGGAGAGAATTAGCCGCCTCTCCCAATTACTGCCCCCTAAAGTAGCAGAGAGCCAATTAACAGCTAAACCACAGGTAGAGTCTCTCAGGCTTCCACACATGCCAGCCTTCCTCCTCGCATCAGGACTGAAATCACTTCTAACTGAATTAAAGAGCAAGTTTCCAAAACTCACCTAATCCATTTTTGCTGCGTTTGAGATGAGACCGCCAATAACCTAAAGTTAGGCTTCCTCGTCATATGTTGCAGTGTTGGGAACCAAAACTCATTCTGTTTTAATGTCATCCAAGGAGGAAGTTTTGTTAAATTTAACAGTTAACAATAAACTCCACTGAAATTTTCTCAAAACCATATCCCGTGGACTGAGTTTTGGAAATTTGCCCTTCGATTGCTCTGAAATGCACAGAATGGTGTGGAGAAGGTGGACCACTACCTAATATCATACATTACTTCTGCCATGCCCATGATTATGGGGCTGTGGAGTGTCCTCAATGCGTGTTTTCACACATGTAACAATCTCCTTTCCTCTTGCCTGGCTTTGTGAGACCTCACCTCACACCCCAACGTTACTCTCCTCCCAGGTGGGGTTCTCACGCCGCACGTTCCACAAACAAACCGCCGACTTTTCACATGCCCCCTCCAATCAGTCGTCATCTTGGAGATATAATACTACACATTCTAGTTCTCTTATGTCTGGCGGTTAATTAAGCAGCTGGACTGAGAAGGACTGATGTTTTACTGCTGGGGGGGGGGGATGGTAGCTCGCTGGCAGGAGGGTTAAAATGTGCAGAGAAGGAGGGAGGGCTGAACATGGCAGACAGAGGCGGGGGGCAGTACGAGTAGCCCACACAGAGAAAAATAGGACGAGAGACCAGGGCTTATATAAGCTAACACTCCTTTCAACAATGGATAAGTAAAGTCAGGTGATGGGGGAGAAGATGGGTGGGGGCCTAAATGGGGCATAAAAACATAATAAGGAAAAAGAAGAAAAAGGAAGTCGGTGTGAAATTCTGGGGGCGTTTGCCGTGAAACAGAAACGGCACTGTGATTCCCGGCTTAGCGTTGCGCGATGGATATTTAATGAGATTTACGACATCGTAATTTTTTTAACACAAATGATTTTTATTACTCTGCCAAAAAAAATGACACAAAGAAATGAACGGTGACTATCCAGAGAATAGTGATGTACGTCATATTTAATACGCTGCTTCTGTTCCTCGCCCAGGTGTGGTTGTTAATTTATAAACTGTCATTAACTCTGTTATTTTAAGTAGGACCAGAGGACAGCTAGCATTTTCATCAAATATTTCAACAATACTTAAGGGTTTTAGGTCACTGCTCTTCTCAGTGGTACCACAGCAAACATCTAAAATGATGTAATATGATGCCACTGAAGAAAAGTGTCATGCGCATTTTTTAAATAAAATGAGGCACAAATGAAATGTTTCTATTCCATTAGTGCATGTCAAGCCGGACATTTAGTTGCAGTCGATTGATGTAAGGCTGGACGCTAGTGCCATCTTGTGGACAATAATATTATTGCGCTACTTATTTCACGCGCACTCATACAGCATGCGAAGGAAGGCAGGCCTCCCTTCTTTCCCAGCGCCCCCTGTGTTATGTAGGCCCCACTGCAACTCAGCATCTTTTTCCAGCTACAATCCGCACCTGTTGTTAGATGAGGGCTTTTGCTAAATAGCTTTTCATAGCTCTGGGTGCACTCACTCCCTGACCAAAGAGGCCATTTTTACCTACAACTCCGTGAGGTGGTTACAGTGTGCTGGTATGGACCTCTGACATGCCATCGACCTTACTCGCACCTGAAAGCAGAAGGCGGGACGTCGAACATCTCACCAGGCGCCCCCCACCGCATCCGCTGCCTATTTGGGCTGGTCACATGACCTACAGGCACATCCCACCACCTTGGGCCTTTGCTGCTTGTGCGCCGATGGCCCCTGCCCACCCACTGAGGCCCCCTGGAGGAACACGACCGCAACTGCGGCTCCGCCACAAAAAGCACTCTCACCAAAAATCCATTTGACGGAGTTTATTTTATCAGGTGGAAGTAGATCATGAAATAATGACAACTTACTGCATTAATCAAACAGTAAAATACACAAAATAGTTTAAAATCCATCCATGGTCTTCTTTTAACGTAGCAACTGGAATCGCAATAAAGAATTAACATTTATATTCATAATTAGTCAAGCAATACATATAACTATTATAATATATAACACTGATGATGATCACATTAATAAATGATATTAAAAAACATGTTAAAAATGGCAAGATAATTATGTATTTGTGTCAGTACAGTATTCCAGTTTACCAGATGTTGCCTATCAGTCGCGCTGTGACCACCTGCGGTGACGCATTCCTCGCTGTGATTGGCTATCTCCCCCCATCACCACGCCCCCGTGGGGGTCACATGGGAAGGCAGATGTGACAGCAATTGAATGAGGGCACCATAATCTCCCATTACTATTACTATTACTATTAGTTACCGGGACACCAGGGGAATCTGAAGGCTTCTTATTGGATAAGCCACAGATTTACACACTCATGTACGTCCCCAAAGCAGGCTTCTGACGTGGTCTTATAAACCAGCTGTATTGGAAAAATAAACTAGACCACAGCTGTTATTCAGTTCAACGTTCGAACACGTGGAAATAAATGGAACCGACTCCGATGGATGTAGCTAATCTGATTCGGCCTCTGGGGCCAGCCTGAAAAACCTCATAACTCAAAACCAGTGACTTAACTGGGACTACACTGGGAGAAAGCATCCATCCCTGAATGCCCAGTGGGCACATTTAAACGATTCTTAATCATATGCACACCTGCTTGTACCACGAATGCATGGGATATCTGATAAATGTAACAATAAAAAGGGTACTGAAGCAGTGTTTCACAACTGCAGGGTAAGGAGGTCTCAGTCCCTTCTGTGTGTGAAGTTTGCATGCTCTCCCAATGTTTGCACAGCTTTCTATTGGCTAGTCTGCGCTCCTCTCCAAAGACACAAATTAGGGGAACTGTCTTCTCTTAATAGTCTATAATGTGAGTGTGCCTTGCGATGGACCGCCACCCCACCCAGAGAGTCCCCTGCCTCACACAGGCTTCAGGCCCACCGTGACCCTGTACCGGGGAACCGGTTACGGAAGATGGGAGTTTTCAAGGTGTTCTTTGTGTGACATTTCACAAACCTTCCACACTAACCCACTTACGTCTCACACCAGGACGCTGCCCACGCTCAGCTGGAATCGCGAGAAGGCACTGAACTCTGGACGGACGCGGTTAAGCCGACGGCGTAAAAACAGCAGGGACAAGCTGACAATCCAACTTTTATTCTCTATGAAAGGAGACAGGTGATCGGAAATCATCAGAAAACCTTTGTCCGGCGGTGGAGACCGAGAAGCTAAGATTGCTTTCAAGATAATGAAATCCGAGTGGGATGATGAAACCAAACTCAGACTAAGCAATCGTGCCGTCACAGGATGCTGGTGTGTCGGGTACCAGTCCACCGCATGCTGCCTCCCACAGTCCAACAAGAGGAACACTTGTAGCCCAAAGGCTAATTCTGTGAGCGTACTGCTGCACAATGCCAGCTTCTCACAGATTATTTCAAGTTGTATTCGCCTTTATGCCAAAGATACTTCTGTTTACTTTTCCAATTGTTTTTTTAAATGTAATTCCTTGCACATCATACTTTATACTGGTCAAATTATTACACAACATTTTGTAAAGGACACTTTTGGTCACGACTTTTGGTCGCGTTTTAAGTCTTTCCGACAAACTCTGCATTGCTACTAGTGAATTGTAGTCATATCAGATTTGGCAATCAACATTTACTCTGAATTGAAAAGCAAATTAAACCTATAAAAGACAGATTTGGCATGAAACACAGCTGCCCACAACCTTTCATATAAAAATGGAGGATTCTGATGTAGAAAAAGGGCCCTAAAATGCTTGTCTTTAAATCAGGGTCATTGAGTGACTTTAATAAATAATCTGACCGTTTTCTAGAAGCATGCCTGTAGACAAGAACTGCAGCCAATGTGTAGCCGATGCCAGGAAGCACCGGCCGCGAGGCAGGGGACAAATTGGACAGGGTGCCAATTTAAAAGATTATCTATATTACTGCTGCCTCGGACGGCTAGAGACGCCGTAAACGGCCAGCAGGTGGCGACGAGTGACTGGGCCACAGCCACTCTTCCTTCCAGGTCTGTTCCCCTCCACGCCTATCTGTGACACGTACAAAAGGTGCCCGGTTCGTTTCGTCCGCAGACCACCGGCCGCTGCGGATTGCAGGAGAGGGCGGAGCCCAACGCGCAGCCCGGCACTGGACCTCCAAGCACAGCACGCTTGCAGATACGGTACGTTTTGTATAAGAAGGACAAGAACAACGTGTGTTTGTAACGGCGCTGTAATGCAGAAGTCGTTTACAGTAATGTGTGTGAGGGTCTGCGATGCTGAGTGTTTCTTAAGATAGATTAGAATAAGGAAATGACAGTAATGATATAAATACATGCCCCCCCCCCCAAATACCCCCAGGAGAGGTCTGCAGCTCTGCTCCCAATGGTACCCCGTGGTTCCCAAGGTTTGCTCCTTGCTAATCCTGAGCCTACCGCCAAGCAAAGGTATACGATGACATTCAAAAGGTCTGTGTGACATAAGAAGGCCACGGTTTCAAGAAGCTGGACTAAGGAGTGAGACTTCAGCCGGAGATTTAGAGTGAGCCCCCACACTCCCCACCCCATGTAGCTGGTGTCTGGTCAATGTACCCCTGAACCCCTGCCCCCCACCCCACCCCACCCCAATATGTGTCCACAGTCACAGAAATCAAAGGCCAGACTGGTTTAACACCGTGAATGTGCCACGTACTGCATATTCACAACTGTGTTATAATGTTAAAAAAATGATTTTAGGCGGTGGGCTCTCCAAAGATCAGAGCGAGAAGCTGAAGTCTAAGCTGGCGTGAGACAGGGAGTTTGCTGGTACGAGGAGACCACAAAGAGAGTCACCAGGTGCAGGGCTGCAGAGCTCTCAGGAGCCCGAGACTCGTCCTGTGTTATACATATCACTCCGGAAGCAGGGACACGGTCTGGGACTCTATCTCTGGCTGTCTTGTCCGTTGATCACATTTCCCCCTGGGGGGGCAATGGTGATGGAATCCAATAGGGGACGCAGAGCCTGACCGAAGGGCCTGAGGGGTGAAGAAGGATGGGTCACAGGTCCACAGGCATCTCCTCAAAGAATGCCAATCGGGCACAGTACGGGACACCTAAAGCCCTCACAGGTCCACAGGCATCTCCTCAAAGAATGCCAATCGGGCACAGTACGGGACACCTAAAGCCCTCACAGGCCCCTCTGACACACTGTCATTAGAGTAACAGCCCATAACATTCACAGAAACACACAAACGCTCCTAGTACAAATTAGTAATATATAAATAAATACTCATTGTTAGAGGATGCCAACTACAGTGCATTTACTTGTACGATATTCCCAATAAACTTGGGAAAAGCACTTAAGGAAACACTTTGGATATAGAAAAGTGTGTCTATATAAAATGTATACTAGTAATATGTGTGTTATTATTTTCAATACTATTGCACTGTGAACAATAGAAAAAGGTTCAATCAGTACCTAATTTCCATTGAACTCTTTTTAAACTCATTGTGTCCTTGTTTTCATACTGAATGTTCAAGTCAACGTCTACTACTGTAATCTTAAGTAAAAGCAGGTGACCTCTTAGGTGCCCCGTGAAATCAGCCTTTCTCTGCAGCGTCTGCTAAATCAATTCAGCCGACGGGTGGGGACTCACGTGGAGAGGACCTCAGACGGCAGGTCTGTGATGTACGCAGGGATTTTGCGGCCTGTCAGGAACTGCGCCACCTCGTTGGTAAAGGTGTTGCAGTTGTGCTCAAACAGTCGATACCTGTCCGCTCTTGCGTGGGGGAAACAGGAGCACTTACAAAAAGTTGCATGCAAAGTTTCCTTTGACATGTGCACTTGGATATCCAGCAGGACCTGCCCAGACCAGTATCTCACCTGTACGTAGATTCCCCCAGTGAGGACAGGTACTCCATAAAAATTTCCTCAGTCACCTCTGTGCTGCCCAGATCCACAATAGTGTTGGGCTCTCCCAAAAGCGTTCCACCCTAAAACAAAGCATCAATACTGAATATTCACACTAAAGCAGCCTTACACCTAAGGTGAATCTCAATTTACATACTTGACCATACTTGTGTTCTCGCCTATCAGTATTGCGTCATCTTCCATTGCCGAAAACCAGTTCCAATACGTACAATATGCCAAAGATAAATCTGTCTACTTTTCCAATTGTGTTTTTCATAATTCCTACTAGTCAACTTATTATACAACATTTTGTAAAGGACACTTTTATAAGACAAGTATAAGACAGTTAAAAAAAAGAATCCCCGGATGTTTGCTCCGCCCCCAAATACCAAGGATACATCGGCTGCATCCTCGCCTAACGAGACCAATCCCACAATTCACTGCGCCCCAAGTGCTTAGGAGGCAAGGTAGTCAAACGGGTCAAGACCGCAAGCGCGGTCTTCGCCTTCTTTGTATTGAGATTCACTGCTATTCCCGGTAACCATAAACATATCCCAGAATGCACCGCGCAAGAGGCATGGAACAGTTTGTACGGCATGTAGTAATGATTTATTCATCTACATTTAAAATGTTTGTAATATTATTTTTCCCCGAAACATTATTCATAACCAAACACAAAACGCAGAGATTATCTTGCTGGTGGTAATTATTCCAAGTCTTGTGCTCAAGATGGTTTTACTTCTAAGTACAAGCCAAGCCGACGGTTTGAAGATGTTTCAAATCCCTCTTGAAATTACCGGCGAGCATCCTGTTATTCCTTCTCCTCCGAAGAAGAACTCCTCTCCGTAGACCACGATGGAGGTGTGCCTGCAAAAGGGAAACCAAAGTCAGCCCTTCACCAGTCACATCTTAGCGTTTCTGGACAGTTAAGGGTTAACGAAGGCCTACCATATCCCGTCGAGCTGTTTTCCTGCGGAATAAAAACACAGAGAGATATTAAAGCGCCTCAGCTACGAGCTTTTATAATCCCCCACTAAGTACCTATATGCCCGGCGACACGGTAAAATGGCTGCACAGCCTTCATTTAACCGCTGCCAGATAACCGAGCCGATGACAGCGGCCATCTGACAGATAAATCTGATCGTAAACATGACATAATAAACGATTGATCGTGGTGTTTTTCTAGTCGTAACCCAAAAACAAGACTAGCGACACTAGCAACAGCATCTGTTAAGATCTGGGTGTTTATAAACTGTCATAACCTTGTATATGTAAATATAAAGAATGCATCATGGCGAAAGTGAATCTCGACCCGGTTTGGACACCTGTCGCAGCCCGTCGTATTGCCCGCCACCTCTTACCCAGCATGATGGGGCTGAGCTGGCGCGCCATGCCCCTGGACAGGTCGTAGATGTACAGCTTCACGGCGTACGTCGCGTTAGGCTGGTCCATTGCGTCCAGCCGAAATGCTCCAAGCCCTCGGTACGGCTTTAAAAACGGCAGCCCCGGCTGTAATGAGGTGCCTCGTAACGCGACCCTGCAGGAAATATCAGCGCAGGGATTTAAATGCAAACGTCCTTCTACCACAGGACAAAAGCGAAACTGGGTTGACTGTGCGGTGACAGGCACGGTGTCTGCGGAGATTAGCGGAAGAGCTGCGCGATGCTGTGTCACCGTGACTCACAAGCTCCAAACACACAGGGAAGAAGCCCGGTAGCTCACTGGAGGCGCAAAAAGCCACCCGGCGGATCTTTTCGTGCAATTGCGTCATTGCTTAGCGAATAGGGTTATATTCCATACCCAGCAAGCCGGTTCAGTGCACAATAAACAGGAAAATTAAAATTCATCTTTAAATAAGGTGGGGGGTCAAATACGAAGTGCAAGGATTTAAGAATCCGTGTCTAGGTACAAAACTCCTGCAGATTGAGATTTTCATCTTTAATTGATGGTATTTTAATGACAGCTAAAATCATTCATGGATCTTCCATAACCTTTTATCCCTAACAGTGTTGGAAATGTAGTTACATCAGTCACAAACAAGACGAGAGAATCAGACAGTGAGCCTGTATCACGACGCCGGATTTCTTGCTTAATTAACCAGATAACTTGTTGGATTTAAGGTACCCCGGTTTAAATGGACAGTTAGTGCGGGTTACCATAAATTAGACAAGTTATCCGGCAAGTCAAGAAATCCTACTTCGTGATTATTATTATCGTTATTATTATTATTATTATTTTATCATAGCTGAAAAGCAGGATACTAAGCACGGTCATCAACAACCAATCAGAATGAACCCGGAACTATACGACTATGTACGTTACGTCTTACGTCAACGTCGATCCTACGTGCTCGTTCCAGCGGAAACTCCGAGCAACATTTCTGTGAGCGAGATAATAGTGGTTTGTGTAGGCTGTTGGTGAGTATTTGCTGATACTTGCCGCATTTATTTGAGAAGTTATGTCTGTATTGTTACTATACGTATTGCAGTATTTTCAGTGGCATGTAAGAGTAGTTCAAAGTAGCTAGCTAGGCGTCTCATTATCCTGTGCACCATATGCATTTCGACCTGTAAAACTTTCATGCACGTTAATTGGACGAGCCTGTTGAGGCTCCAAATGCCCTTGTTTACATCGTTTGTCTGTTAATGAACGTTTATAGTGATTGTTGTTTTAAACGCCTAAAATTCTGAAATGAATTTACAGATGTGACCAAGCCCGTCGACAATGGCTGCGTGGCAGGAATATTATCGGGACGAGGATGATGAGGTCGAACAGGAGGAAGGGGAAGAACTTACTGGTAAGCAAGAACAGTCTGTTGAACTGCTCGTTGAACTGCCGCCTTGCATGCAGCTGTTAACTAATGTGATATTTATTTACGTGACATAGCTTGGTGCACAAATGTTGTTTTTGTGCAACTTTAGTGGATTACAAGTACAGTGGACGTGACAGTCTGGTGTTCCTGGTGGACGCCTCCAAGGAGATGTTTATAAAGGGAGAAAATGGAGAGCCCACCAACTTTGACATGACCATGGAGGTAGTTAACTTTGAATTTCCCTGTGATATTTAGTCACTGTCCATCTCTGCTCCCTTTCAGGCTGTGTGCGTCTTTAAGCATTGGAGAATCTCTGCATTTCCAAACTCATCTCTCCCTGTCTCCCCCTGCGCTTCTGCAGTGCGTCCGCAACGTCTACACCAGCAAGATCATCAGCAGCAACCGGGACCTGATGGCGCTGGTGTTCTACGGCACTCAGCACACTCAGAACTTCCAGAACTCCTTCAAGAATGTCTACATTTACCACAATCTTGACTCACCCGGTGAGTGGTATGCAGCCCCTGTTTCACAACAGGGGGTCTGGTGGTCCGACGTACCCAGTGTGGATGGTGCAGGTGCTCTGGGCCCTGTGGTTTTATTGATTGTGGAAGCAGCTGTAATGTTACCCTAACCAATATTGAGGGTTACACGTCCCCCTTGGTTCCTCCGCCCATGTTTTTAGCTTTGTGAACCCCATCTCCCGGCAGGGGCCAAGCGGGTGCAGGAGGTGGACAGCCTGCGTGGGGAGAAGGGGGCGAAGCTGGCTGGCGAGACCCTGGGCAGCGGGGTGACGTCACTGGGCGACGCGCTCTGGTGCTGCTCCAACCTCTACAGCGACATCAAGCTGCGTCTCTCCCACAAGCGGCTTATGATCTTCACCTGCCGGGACAATCCCCATGACGGGGACACGGCCCGCGACCTGAGTGCCCGCACCAAGGCGGGGGACCTCAAGGACACGGGTGGGTACGGCATGCGGTGTTTGGGGGGCCTTGGTGAGGAGGAGCGGCGAGAACCTTCCCCATAAACGACTCGTGTGGGTTCCTTTTCCGTACAGGCGTGATCATAGATCTGATGCACCTGAAAAAGCCGGGGGGGTTCGACATCTCCCTCTTCTTCTGTGACATCATCAGCCCCCCTGAGGGTGAGGAGGACCTTGGGCTACAGATGGAGCCCTGCTCCAAGCTGGAGCAGCTACAGAAGAGGGTGCGAGCCAAGGAGATGAAGAAGAGGGCGCAGGCTAGGTGATGGTTTCTTGAAGGCTGTGTGTCATTCCTGCCCCTGACTTAGTGATCCTGGAGTTTGGGCTCTCGCTCTCTCTCTCTCTCTCTCTCTCTCTCTCTCTCTCTCTCTCTCTCTTGCTCTCTCTCTCTGCTTCTCCACTTGTCTCTCTCTCTTCCTCTCCTACATGCTGCTGAGTGAATTGATGTCGGTATTGTTCATGGTGCGTGGTGTCTTGTGTCCTTTCCTTTCTGGGTCGGTCCCTGCTTTGCCGATGCACCCATTTGACATGTATCCACCGTACACAAACCACTCCAACCCCTGGCCCTCCCCTGCTTCCACCGCAGGCTGAGCCTGTCTCTAGGTGATGGCCTGAGCATTGCAGTGGGTTTGTATGTGCTGGCCAGGAAAGCCACCAAGCCTGCCGCCGTCCGCCTGTACCGGGACACCAACGAGCCCGTCATCACCAAGACCCGCCTCTACAACACACAGACAGGTGGCCTGCTGCTGCCCAGTGACACCAAAAGAGCCCAGGTAGAGAGAAATGCAGCTCTTTATAAGGGGGCCAGCAGAGGGCATAATGGTTAAAGATCTGGAACTGTAGCCAAAGGCCCTGTTTAAATGTTGGTAGGGTAAAACTGGAAGTGAATTCTTTCCGTTAATATTAATAGTTAATATTAACTGTAAAAAAAAAACGCGCATGGTTTGATTTGGATGATGGTCATTTGTCTAGTACAGTGGTCCTCAAACCACAAAAATGTGGACCGTCTGCAGGTCCCAGAGGTCTGGTTTGAGAAACACTGGTCCAGTAATCACAGAATTAAGCCATCCCCTGCTTATGTTCACTGACACAATGGGCGCTTACAGTTCTTTCTGTCTCCTTCCGGACTCAGGTGTACGGGAAGAAGCAGATCGTGTTTGAGAAGGCTGAGGTGGAGGAGCTGAAGAGGTTTGATGAGCCAGGTCTGGTCCTCATGGGATTCAAGCCCATGAACCGGCTAAAGTTGCACCACTACATCCGGCCCTCGCTATTCGTGTTCCCTGAGGAAGAGATGGTCACGGGTGAGTACCGCAGTCTGACATGTCAGTGTCTGTGGGTCTCTGGGGTGGGGGAGGTACCACTGTTTCCTCTCTCTCTCTTTCTGTCATTGGTGCAGGAAGCTCCTGCCTGTTCACAGCCCTACTTCGTC
This sequence comes from Brienomyrus brachyistius, assembly GCF_023856365.1. Taxonomy (NCBI): domain Eukaryota; kingdom Metazoa; phylum Chordata; class Actinopteri; order Osteoglossiformes; family Mormyridae; genus Brienomyrus; species Brienomyrus brachyistius. The sequence continues at coordinate 8,141,109 of NC_064537.1, forward strand.
GGTGCAGTGAGAGGGGTGTGTTCGCCGTGTGCAGATACACCCCCCGGCGCAACACACCTCCGCGATTCGTGGCCCTGGTTCCCCAGAGGGAGGAGCTGGACGACGACAAAGTGCAAGTCGCACCTGCAGGTATGATACCCACTACCATGGCAACCGGGGCCGCATAGCTGGTTGCTATGGGGCGTCCAATGGGCATCCCTGCTTTCTGCTGCCCCGCCCACCATTAACACGCTTTCGCCGTCCCAGGGTTCCACTTGATATTCCTGCCGTACGCAGACGACGTGCGGACTCTGGACACCCAGACGTTCCCCCCTGCTGATAGCGTGCAGGTGGCGAAGATGAAGGAGATCGTGCAAAAGCTACGGTTCACATACAGGTGCCACGCGCGCAAGGGCCCGGGGCCGTCTCCACGGAAACGTAGCGTAATATCATTGGACACATCCAACGTTCAGCCAGTAGCGCTGCATGTAGTACAAATTAAGAGCGTAACACATACGGCGGGGCCTGCAAGGGAGGGGTCTCACTGGCTGAGTGCTGTGTTTGTGCAGTGAATATCATGCATTCCGTAGTGGTAGACGAGCCTCCCTCACGTGCCCTGTGTGCGCCTCTCAGGAGTGACTCCTTTGAGAACCCTGTCCTGCAGCAGCACTTCAGGAACCTTGAAGCTTTGGCGCTGGACATGCTGGAACCTGAACCCATAGAAGACTTGACGAGTAGGTCCTGTTTCTGGATATGGGATTTCCCCACCGAAACTATGAAGGTGTATGTGAGTGAAGGGGAGACTGCACAGCGCATTGTGCGATAATCTGTGCCGCTTATGATTCATAAATACACTATCCATCCTGGCTGAGATGCTGTTCTATCACATGGCTCACACACTCACACCGTGCTGTCCGTAAATATGACCCAAAACATGACTTGTGTCCCAAAAAGTCAGGTGTTTAGCGGGACAAAACCTAAAGCCGTCAGCACGCTCCAGTCCCCAAAGTTTTTCATCAGCTAGTTTCTCGTGATATTGAGGCATTTATCTCGGCCTCGCTGGAATTCGGGGTAGTTCGCTGATTCATCTTTTATGAATGGTGTTTGGGTTTTTACCATTTTCAGGATGAATCACGGCATTTTCATCACATTTAGGAGGGATTTTTTTCCCCTGAGTGAACACACTTCCTGATGGGAAGTAGCTGCTTTTCTCGTTTTGAAGTAAACCACATTTTTAAAACTTATCAGATTCTGTCTTTGTAGTTTTAATGCAACATTTATGATAGTAATTCAATACTGCTATCGGTTTGTTCGAGTCCCGAAATGGCTTGTCTGAGCCGTTTCTAGAAGCAGTTTGTGTGATCAGAAGCAGCCTTTCTGTCACTGACCACAAAATTCTCCCTACGAGATTTTCAGTCCTCAACACTCGCGTGACACCAAAACAAAAGCCCTCATCAGGTTATTCTGTGTTGTTTTTTTATTTCACCCTGTCGGCCTTCCAGTGCCCAAAGTGGAGATGATTGACCGCCGTCTGGGGTCACTGGTACAGGACTTTAAGGACTTGGTTTATCCTGCTGACTACAACCCCGAGAGCAAGCCGACGACCAAGCGCAAGCCCGGTAAGGATTCAGCAGGCAGCCTGGGGACAGAATAACTGCACGCATCTAAGCCATAGAGTATGCTGATGTTTTATGGAATGTACTGCACTGGTTGACAGACTTGGTAAACGTCAATATTGATGGCAGAAAGATGGCCGTCGTGTTCCCAGAATGCACCGATTGTGTTTCCTTGCCGACAGCCGAGGCCGGGGGAGGAGCAGAAAAGAAGCCCAAGTTAGAGGTATCCGAGGAAGATCTCCGGGCTCATGTGAAGAACGGCACCCTGGGAAAGCTAACTGTGCCGGTCCTTAAGGAGGCGTGCAAGCAGTTTGGTGTACGGACCACTGGCACTAAGAAGCAGGAACTCATTGATGCACTAAGCGAACAACTGTCAAAGTGAGCCAAGCGTAAAGGGTGGAGCTTCTGCTGATTGGTGGATTGAATTATTTTGGCAGCAGAAAAAGATGCCTTAAAATCCTAATTGAAATCATTCAGCTCTACATTTACTGCTTCCGATTTGGTTACTTTGATTAGTTTGACAACAGTGTTACCCCTCCAGGGGTGCTGATGATGCTACCTGCAGCAGCATTACAGTTGATATGGTACAACGAGACCAACAGCGCTTTATACTGTAGGGAGACTTACTTACGGTTTTCGTGCAAAATGTCTTCATCTCGTATATAAGGCTGCACCGAGCTGGTGACGGAAATTTGATTTTCTCTTAAACTCCGTTTTGATACAAGACTAGTAAAACAAAGTTTTCATGCTGTGGTTTATAAAATTCTTTTGGATATTTTTCAGCGATTGTGTCCATCGTTCCTTGATTGTGTTTCTGTCGCCTGGGTTACCAACATTTGCCTTCCTTGGCCGTCTTTCTGTAACTTTCCTCACCTGTGATGGAAACAACACGGTTAAGCCCCCGTCGTTCTGTCAAGGTTGAAAGTTTAAATGAGGGATAAAGGAGAAGCTTGTCAAAGTCGAGAGAAAAAGTGTGTGTGTTTGTGTGTGTGTTTGTGTGTGTGTGTGTGTGTGTGTGTGTGTGTGTGTGTGTGTGAGAGAGAATCTTATGAGGGTAAACAGCAGGAGCTGTTCATGCAGAATCGGATGCCAAACACCTTCTGTGTGTCATTTTGTCTGTATTTCTGTTTTGAAAGAATAACTTGCATGACAGCGGTTTCTTTTAATTATATAGCACAAAAAATGACATCATGCCCGTGCGTGATGTCGTCTCTGTGTTCTGGTTCACTGTACAGAAAGGGCAGTCCTGTGTCAGAACATTATTAGGTATCGTTAACTAATACCATGTTTATGATATTTGAGATCTTAGGATAAACTTCAGGAGTGTGATAATACAGTCACTACAATCACAACCGTGGTATTCATGATGAGTCGGGTACAATGGCAGTTGCCGTAGTCGCTTTCCATCTGTTATGGTTGCCGTAAACTGAGAAAGGTGTACACTTACATTTAAGTGGCCCGCTGTAAATTGCCCGTAGTCGGCCTACATCTTTATTCCATTCTTCAGTTTTATATCACGTTTTCCTGCTTCAGTGCTTCCACCCATAATAAGGAGATGAAGCCGATTTAAGCCTTGTAAATTAGTAATGCGGTTTGCAGCTGTGGAGCAGTCAGCCCCACACAGGAAAGGCAGTTCAACGGCAGCGCGTTAAGCCACCATCGCTTACCTGCCTCGGTAAGGACTGCACACGTTGCTTGGTAACCGGAGCAGCAGCTGTACTGAGGGAGGATGGGCAAGGTTTGAAGACAGCTTGATGCGTGCCTCTGTACAAAGGCTGTGAATAAACACACTTATTACCCTTGAGGTCGCAGTACTTGTGAGGTCGCACAACACTTTCAATTGGTTGGGGTCTGTTGCCCCGACGTTGTACCCGTGATGCAAAGCTGACCTTGTTGAGATCTCTCACCTGAGTCGGTCTGACCATTCTGTGGTCAGCATCTCAGCATTTTCCTCTTTGTGCTTAACACCTGTGGCTGGCCTGCTTGTGATCAGCTACTAGCTCTGCTATCATACAGGTACGAATACTGTATATTTAAAACTGAATTATCTCCTGCAGCGGAGATACACACAAAAACTTATTGTTATAACCACACAGAAGTACTAAAAGATAAAGAACATGGCATGCCAATTAAGGTGCAAGATTTGTATCTGAACCTTTATTGGTTTTAGTCTGAGGTGTGTCCTTCACAAAGATTCCATTACAAATTGATACTCTTTAAATTAGTAATATTCAAAGCTATTAATTTTTGTTTCAGTTTTAGTAGCAAATGTGTAGTAATAACAATCAGTGAGAAGTCTTTTGTTTATAGGGAACGTGTGATGATGTGTCATACAGGCCTTGATGTGGCTGCCTCAATTCTGGAAGCTCACAGTAGGCAGGCAATATGTAAATTATCCATGTGGAACATCCATCCAGCTTCTAACCAAATAGCTAATAGCTCGCGGGAGTTTTATGCAAAATTGTTCGGAAGGAAAAATGATTGGTTCAAAGAGATAGTCAATGAAATTGTTCAGGAGGTGGATGCAAGCAACTAGAGGATACATCTCATTGGTTGGTCGCACCTCCTCCACAATCTGATTGGTTATCTCTCTGAACCAATCATATATCCTTCTGCCCCCAAAACATTGTTGTGTAAATAAAACACCCATGTGCCATATAATACAGGATTGCAACGGGTGCAGGTTTCTAAGCTCAACAAAAAGATACATTTGAGGAAGGTGTGTCCATCACAGTACACACACAATCATAAACTGATTTATGTTGATATACTAAAGACAATCTGGAGACACTCGTAGTGCCTAACTGTATTTATGGACTGTGAAAATGTCCACATAACAGAAGAAGAATACAATAAAGAGCGCATGCATGTCAGGGTTTGAGATCACAGCGTTACCTTCTCAGCCACCTTCTTTTGTGAAATATATAAAAGGAACGTTTTGAAATTAATGGATGGAGACTGTAATATATGTTACATCAGAACATTTCATATGCAGATTTATTATTGGAGATTAGGAGGGCTGAAAGGAAATTATACGTAAGATGCTAAATAGATGTAAAAATCAAACTACTGGCCATCTGCAATGTGTCAGGTTTGTCCGTGATGCACCAGGGTTCTCTAGGGTTACAGCAGAAGCAGGTGGGGTCATGGAGTCCCCTACAATGGAACCAAGGTCCATCTGCTCAGAGGGGGTCTGAATGGAGCAGATAGCTGTCACTTACTGCTCAGGGCAAAGTGACAGGTCCACTGTGATCTGCTGGTGACCGTTTTGGAGACAGAGCCACTCTGTCCCTGACCGCGTCTTCATCCACGGGCTTTCGTCACCGCCGATGCGAAATACTCGCTGCCATGGAGATGAGCAGTCTGCGTTTCCTGTGACAAGCCTTGACTTTCCCGCCCCTCTGCCTGAAATGAGGGGGGCATCCACAGCCGGTAACGGATTTTGATCATCCTTCGTAAAATGAGCCCCGCACAGAACGTGGGCGATGGGGGTGTCTACGAATGTTTGCTGAAGTATTCAAGCAAACAAACCACCCCGTCCTGACATTTCAGCCTATAAACAAAGAGCCCTGTTTAGCTATCAGTGACTCTTTCACTTACACACACACTTGTCCTTTTAACCGCATATCTAATAGCTTGTGGGAGTTTTACTTGTCGTGTCATGAAAAACCACCTGATAATTCAGCCTCTGTTCGACACCCAAAAAGGCTTCATGCCACATCTAAGAAACTGGCACCTATCTGCTCTGTGATTTTATTGCTTAATCTCTCTTTGTCTCATCCATCCATTTTCCAGGCACTTATCCTGGTGAGGATAGCATGGGGTTTGGAGCCTGTACCAGGCAGCATAGGGCATATAGGCAGGGCACACCCTGAATGAGTGCCAGTCCATTTCAGGGCGCGCACACACAACCATATGCTAGGCGCTGATTAGCCCGATTATATGTCTTTGAATTTTGGGATGAAACCCCCTTGATAGAAATAAACTCCACACACAGAGAATAGAGGAGGGATTCGATCCCCAGACGCTGGACTCACGAGGCACCATTCCCCCGTGTCCTTGTTGTAATAGACCGGTGTTTCCCAATGTGGTCCTCGGGAACCCCCCAGCCAGTCCACATTTTTGCTCCCTCCCAGCTCCCAGTAGGAAAAACACGGACTGCCAGGGGGTTCCCGAGGACAAGATTGGGAAACGCTGCAATAGACAGCATTTCTTAAAACATGAGCCGTACATTTTGTGTGTGATGTTACATTGGTTCTCAATCTTCGGAAATCCCCCAAAAAACACTGGTCAAGTTTCATGACCTTTTACATTATGATATATTTTAGAGTGACAGGATGCAGGGCAGTACCCAGGGAGTGAAGAAGAAAAAATATTTAAAACGTTTGTTTTACCATATTCAGAAAATCATCTTATGACCCCTGTCAATTTTTGCTGACCCGCTAGCGGGAACTAACATGTCTTGCTGAAGATGACGGGTCTCCGAGACACATTAAGACATATATGCTGTTCATCCTTAGCCCGGCGCTGCCTCTGTCTTTCATCCCTTGATGGTCCCATCAGCAGGACAGCGACTCAGTGATGCTTAGAACAAATGTTCAGCGTAGTTACTTCGATCTCTGCCCCCCCCCCTTTTATGTGCCTGTGCCCCGGTGTCTACACATCCCCAACCATCTGTATGTCAGCGGGCGGGCGAAGGCGCAAAGCGATTTCTTTCCGTCTTCGGTGCACCCTGACACCATCTGGATCTTATACATAAATGTTTAACGTGGGGAAAACACCAAAGCATTCGTGTTATTTGGAACTGACTCCTGCATATTTGCAAAGTAACAAACTCATTAAGAACTAATTTATCTGCTGCCAGCAAAATGAAAACGGCAACAAATATGCGAAACAAGTTCACCGCCCGTGCCAAGCTTTCACCCAATGACATACTGTACATATGCGTTTTAAATTATATTACCTTTTACCCCTATGGCACTGAAAACTACCAAAAACGGCCTTGACCCCGTGTTACTTAAGTTCACACTACAGATATATAGTAGGAACTATTTAATTCTTTTCAATGATGCGCATAAAAAACCGCGTTTAAAGAACCACTTTATGCACTGATGAAAATGGACGTAGAGCCATTAGGTAATAGCTGCTATTATTTAGTTTAGATTCCATTTGCTGACATAAACAGAAATGCGTGTCATTGGAGTGCCATTGTACTGGCACATCTATTTTTGGAAATACATCAGACCATCCATAGTCCATCTGCTACGGGGAGGGCTCTGCAGATTCTGAAAAACATCGTTCATGTATGGCGCAGCACTTCATTCTCTATGTGTTTGTGTTGCGAACGCGCTTACGTCTAACTAAAATGTTAAGAGCCTGCAAATAACTAAACTGACTGAACTATACGTGCTGTGTGATTCGGGTTCCTTGAGAGTTACAGTTCCCGACAGCAGACTATAAAAAGGCGATGTTGACGGGGATTGTATACGTTAATGGGATAATATATATATATATATATATATATATATATATATATATATATATATATATCCCCCACGTTTATGTATGTATCGCATGCAGGTTTTGATTGTCCCTGGATTTTATTAAGTTTTTTTTTTTTTTTTAAATTACAGGCGACGCTCAATAATTAGTGGACTTGAGAGTGTAAGACCAACGCATCTGCGACTCCCGCTAGCGAATGTAATTTAATGAAAGGAAGTTTACCAGAATACAATGAATGCAATTATCAGAATATTCTGAAGCAGTCCTTCTTCATGTTCCCGCAATATTTAGGACAAGCATTAAAATAACCAGGTTTCCGACAACGAGTCGAACAATACGCAATTTTATATTCATTAATGAAAGGCTAAACTTATAGTATCGCATTTATTGTGCATCAGCTTAAAAAAATATGCAGAGCAAACCCGGCGCTTTGTGCGAATAGCTCAATCGGTACCCGATAAAACAATACGGGGCAGGTAGTACCGGTAATGTGGTATGGTATGATATGGGAGAATGTTCAGTGATATAAATAAACTAGGAAAGTACAAAATCCAATTAAAAGACCGTCGTGATAGTTATAGTATACACAGCCGTATGGGATCCACATCTGTTAGTGCTGAAGGAACTATGGAAGATTATGGATAGTCGTATCGTTTAAAAACCTGTATTTAAGGTGAATATAATATTACCAGTAGTAATAAAATTATACCTTCTTACTGTGTTAGGACATAGTAGGAAAGTGTTCTTTTAATTTAAGCTATATTTATAAAATGCCCAGTTGTTTGTTCATCCATTTATAACCATTATTATGGTTATTTCTGTCTTAAGAATTCCAAAAGAAAATACTACGTTGCACTAAAGTCTTGTTAAGCCACATTCATACTTGGGATGGCTTTCTCATTCGTAAATGCGCTATATGCATCTGTATCTGTTGTACGCCAGTATGCTTAGCTGGGAAGTGTGCCATATCTAGGTTATGCTATGTACGGATCCCCATCACTTAAAAGGCTAATTAAAGTTAAGGCGGGCTACGGCACTCATAAAGCTGTTTTAATTATAGGCCTATATAATTAAATGTGGTCTAAACTACCGAAAGTTGTTCATCTTTAGTCGAATTTTAATATCTGAACTTATTATTGGTGTCATTGGTTAACTGTAACTTAAAAAATAACTGCTGCCGCCTCGGCGGCGTGCGCGGACCCGTGTGCCTTCAGTTTCGAGCTAACGGCGTCGCACAGTGAGGGCAGCGCGCATGGTGGGCGCGCTGAGAGCCTCACGGGAACGCGCCAAGCAGTGCAGATGTGTCGCAGATTTGAAAACTCACGGTACGGAGGGAAAGACCAAATGCAAGCGAATGAAACGATGAAAAACAGCCGAAACTGAAACCGAAACAACGCTCCATCATATAAGTGAGGGATGTTGGATTAAACGACATTTTGTGGATCCTTCACCACCGACAGGCAATTTATCGCCACTTTGCGGAGAGGAACGCGTTTACCGGGGCAAACAGCAGTACTAACATCACATCCTCGTCCTGTTTGAACGCGGACAGTCACTGCACGGTAGTGATGGAGCTGTCAGCAATTGGCGAGCAAGTGTTTGCTGTTGAATCGATCATCAAGAAGAGAGTTAGGAAGGTAAGCAACGCCTAATTACATATACATATATACTGGCTGTGCAATGAGTGTCCGCAGTAATGTTAAAGCTTAATTCATGCAACCTTACATAATTTGGCCGTTTTTATTTTGCAAAAATTGAGCAACATCTACAAATGAAGCCAAACCCCCTACGAGTGGGGCATGCGTTTTAAAAGAAGCGCTGTAGTAGATTTCTAAACGCACCTGAACCTTTACTTTTTTAACTGATCTTATAAATAGAAATAGGGGGGCGGGGGCACGGGGAGTGTGTTTTTCAACTTTGATATGTGAGTGTGTTGCGGTTGTACAGTGCGCTGTGCAAAGCACTGATGTTATAGGTTACAGATATAAGCTTCATTTTCAAATATTCTGACTGCTCTTGTACGAGCGATCAGTAGATACTACTTGAGGGTATATTTACATGCTGCTACGCAGTTATTTTAGAAACGCACTAATTAGGAAACTATCACGGGTAAACCGACAGTTCTAACACTGTTATTTACGTGTCGATAAACAGTGCATTGAATGACGCCACCAAAATAAAGTCATTTTCACGATTTTCAAACGACGACAATTACGACTGTTTATACATGGACGCGTTTTTTAAACGCTGTTAACACAGTCCATTGAATAATGATGCAGTTATTGTCAGTACGTCATATTCGGTGTCGCATGTGAGTAAATGGTTACATTAAGTTATACGCCATTATTTGTATATCGGCGTAAACAAGGGCTGCCTTACACGTTGTCATGTCATCCGTCGCTTTGCTATGGGGGGAATGGCAGTGTGGCGCACGTTGCGCAATATTATTATATTTACTTTCTACGTTAGATTGGCCCCACCTCTACATTCTAGAATGTTTTTGCGAGCCCGGAGGGCGGAGGAGGTCCGGCGCTCGCTTTCTTCGCCGCTTGAGCTCTCGTGCTGTGACGTCACCTGGACGAAAGCTGCCGTCGCGTGGGCCTTCGTAGTGGATTCTTATCGCTTCCACATCCGTGCCATATTTTTGCGGGAGGAACCCGTGCACCGGCGGTTGCAGCGGCCAACTTATTTTTGCTCTATACTATTCCCTCAGTGAGACCGATTGTGTGGCCAAGTGTGTTGTGTTGCCGTTTTCAATGTTTATCTCTCTCTCTCTTTCTCTCCACCTTTTAATATAATAGGGTAACGTGGAATACTTATTAAAATGGAAAGGATGGCCGCCGAAGTAAGTATACAAGAGCAAGAACTTAGTGCCACGAGGGTGGAATTGTCCTCCTGTTTTCTTAGCTGGGATAATATTGTGCAATTTTAAATCACAGAATGAGAATGATGATTTGCCCGATTGCAATTGGGTAGGGCAATTCTGTGGTGTTCACTTGTCAGGCAATTAAAAGGCCAGTTTTAACATAAATGCTGTTAGATGTGCTGCATGCTGTATTTTAGGGAATGCATGATAAAATATAACAATTAGTTTACCTATTTAAAAGTTGAAGTTGCCGCATGTATAGTCAAGACTGCCCCTGTAGTTTTAATGGGCTCTTTGCTCGCTTTTTCTGTGTTTGCAGGCAACTGTATCCTAGAATGAAACTATACTTTCATACCATTTTATGCTGTCTCTGCCAGATACAGCACCTGGGAACCAGAAGAACATATTCTGGACCCACGCCTGGTTCTGGCTTATGAGGAGAAGTGAGTGAAGCCAAGTTCTGGTCAGAGAAGATGGCGTCGTTCACACACAGCATGGTCAGACAGCTCGGTTTCCCTGACCTCCTAACCTACTGTCTTTCTCTCTCCAGAGAGCAAAAGGACAGAGCCCTTGGCTACCGAAAACGAGGCCCGAAGCCTAAGAGACTATTCCTACAGGTGAGTGCTGAGCCTGGGCTTGTGGCTCTGGTGGCCAGTCGCTGGTGGTCAGAACTGTATCCATGCAGCATGTCGCTGCTTCGTAACTTTAGGCATTTTCATTTACACCCCCAAATGACTATAAAGAAAACGTTGTGACTGATGTACAGTTACATTTGTACACATGTGAACAACTTTGAGGTGTACAATTCTGTTATGATGAACTTGGGGCTCATGTGATTTACCTTCCCGTAGAATGTTTACACCATGGATCTGCGGAGTGCTCACAAGACCCCTGAAAAGCCTCAAGCCCGTCTGCGCCTGTCCCTCACCCGCTCCCTGGCCCCTGAACCCGGGACTGAGCTTCCACCATGCCAGGGCGGCGGAGGGATGCTGTATCGGCAGCTGGCCCAGCCCAGGAACAAGCAGAGGGCATCTCAGATTCTACGCCTCAGCCCACAGCCTCGGACCACCCCACCCGCTCCCAACCGTTCCAATGGAGACTGGGGGCACAGGGAGGAAGAGGAGGAGGAGATGGAGGAGGAGGAAGAAGACGTCGGGCAGGAGGCAGAAAGCGACATGCTAAATGGTGAGTGATGTCAGAGAAGTTTAGCATCTGAACAACTCTTGTTGAGCAAAGCACTGTTTATGAAGCTCAAACTGTCCAGTTTCACTGCTGAAAGTACAGTAACCACGGGCTTGCAGTGTTACCCATTTATACAGTGCATATATTTCTCCTGATGCAACTTAAATTTTGTATTCAGGGGTGCAAAAGCAGTTCCTCTCCTGGGACTTGAGTGGTTAGAAGCCTACATCCTTAAACCAGTGTATCACTCTGCCATATCTCTTCACTCCTCACAGGGCCAGACCGGGCCGAGGGCTGGAGCTCCTCAATGAATGAGGAGTCAGTGACCATGACGGAAAGGCCAGAGGGATGGAATCCAGTGATGGGTCCAGGAGAAGTGACAGTGACCGACGTCACCATCAACTCGCTGACAGTGACATTCAGAGAGGCACTGGCGGCCAAGGGTTTTTTTAGGGACTGGGGGCTGGAGTTCTGATATGCTGAGAGGGTGGGTGGGGCATAGGGGAGGGGGAAGTCCAGAGGAAGTTGGGTTCTGGAGAGGGTCGAGAACGTGACTTCCCTCTGCCCTTGTGCCCCATGTCCATGAGTGACTCGTTTCCTGCTTTGTTTCCTCCTGACAGTTCGCTCCTTTCTGTCAGAAGTCACCCAAGGAGACGCACATGCGCCTGTGTGAAGGCATGCCAAAATGCATACATACGTGCATACTGACAGCCTTTGTACGCTGCATGCGTGGCAGTCACTGTGCGTTTTAACTTGTTGCAAGTGCAGCTGTAGGTACCGCCACTTTCCTCTTGGCTACTGTCTCTTGTGCTCTATGCCTACAAAGACACGCTCACCCTCCTTCAGTTATTCTCCTAAAATCATCTCCGGTTCAGTAACTGTGTACACATACTCCTGCCAAGCATGCTTCTTTACCAACTCCGAAAACAGCCCCACTCATTTTTTTCAGTGGATCTCCATGTAGCCAAGTGGAAGAACTAGACACTGATTGGACAACCTACGGTAACTATGGCACATGACAGGTCAGGAAAACTACTTTGGATTGGCTGCCCAAATTCCCCAGGCCAATTAGTCCCCCTTTGGCACTACTGTACAATTTTGATTCACCACTAGAGGGCTCCCCCACATCACAATCAGTTAACGACTGTTCAGATTTCTAAGTCTGACCAATAGGAGGCCAGTCTGCACGTAAAGGGATCGAAGTGGATGCTTTAACAAAGTAATTTACAGCTGGAACCAAATGAGGACAAATTTTACGAAAGAAGCATCCTGAGCTTTTAAGAGATGGACGCTTAAAGCTGTGAAAGTTGAAATCGAAATGTGTTTTCTTGTTGGACATTCGTACATAAAAGTACCAAAACTACATTTACGCTAATCCAGAATAATAAGAAACGGTCATATCATAGATTTTTTATGTCTTCATCTGCTTTGACGAGAGACTATTTGTAGTGATCAGTAGGTATCTTCTGTGCATCACTTTCCACCCGTGCAGCAGCAACAGAAGGGACTTGCGCTCCTCCCCCAACTGACAATTACGAGTCCCGATGACTCAGAGGCAAACAGGTTCACAAATGGAATTCAGAGCACTTTAGCGGAGGCTGTTTCTGTAATTACGGTCTGCGATGAATATTTGACCAAATTCAATATCTGTTAGCGATCTGAAAACGGGGGACAAACGTATTGTTATGCAAATGTGATATCGCGAAATAATTAACAGCATAATAGTTTTGGGAGATCACTCGTAATCGTATTTAAACCCCAAATCCCCTATTTTTTCTACCTACCTTCAGCACATTGCTGGCACCTTAAAACGATTTGTAGTTAAATATAATTCAATTGGTGTGTTTCAAAATCAATCAGGCTGCATAGAATTATTTGTTGCACTTCTCAGAATTTGTAGATACAGACCCTTTTTTATTGCACTTAACGGTCACACACACTTGTGTGAGCAGCCCTTGTGTTCTGTCACGTGGTTACGTGTCTGTCGTGCACACCTTTCTTTACTCCTCCACTTGGCCCTAGGTATGGTGAAAAAGGTAAGTGCTCAAGCCTCTGAGGTAGAAAGTGAAGCACTGAAGGCGTAGGACGCAGGTAAGGGGATAACTGTTTTGTGTCATATATTTTTCAGACAGAAAAATAGTGTGTTATTTTCACAGTACGGACTGAATGTAATGTATTTATTTTACATAAAAGAAATTTTGTGTGTTTCCTAAGGAGGTACAGATTTTATTTTTACTCCGTGATTTTGGTTGACAATGCCGTTGCTATGGCGATGATGAGTAGGAGATGTGCACACGTGTGAAGCCGGTGTACGTGCTCGCTTCTGCTGCATTGTGTTCATCATTGAGTAAAACTGCACTTTACAACTTGTCTCTCTTTTTTTAAATGTATATTGTGAAGCTACTACTACAATTTCTCAGTCTTTGTATACGTAAACACTTATATCAGCTTTTTTTATTGGTCTAAAAATAAATATGTGGCCAATATTTTACATACTTTACCTGTTTTGAGTTTTAATTCGCATTTTGGAATAGAACAGCTTTGAAGATGATTCGAAAAAAAAATCGATGCTCGATGTTCTCCCTTTTCACTATCAGCGAAGGATCCCCAGAATCACCATTTTCACTTGTATTTCTCATGTCATATCATTCAATGACTCGGACATCTATTTATTCTTTAAATTAGAAAGGCAATAAAAACATTGGTTGTGTTTTAATTAAGGGACGCAGACCTTTAACCATAAGCAGCCCGCTCCTCCCCGAACAGCATGATTGGCTAGAGCTGGTCACATGACAGCTGTCAAGCTCCGCACTGGCGATTTGATGACCTCCGAAAGACGCGGCCACGCGAGTCTTCCCGAAGAATGTTCTGACGTCACGTCGGTGAAAGCTCGCCGGATAGATTTTACCTGCTCGGGTGCCAGCTTCATGGAAGCCTCATCCGCCAGCAGTATTATAAATAATACATAACAGAATTAGAAGTTAATGTAATTCTGTTACTGTCGCGCGGGCATTACATTGGGGTTAAGGACCTTGTTCAGGGGCCTAAATGCAAAAATCGCTCTGCCAACAATGGAATTTTAACCGGCAACCATCCGATCACAGGTAGAGCGTCCTGAGATGCTGAGCCACATCTGCTAAGATGTGTGATCTGAATGGATTTGAATGTGGCCCCAGACTTAAAGATTCCGGTATCTCCGAAACTGCCGCCATACTGGATATGTGTGATAACTGAAACATCCAGTTAGCAGCAGTTCCGTGGGCGGAAACACCTCGTTAATGAGAGGTCAGCAGAGAATGGCCAGACTCGTTAAAGCTAACTGTAAGGACACAAGTGGAAAAATAACAGCTCGGTACAACAATGGTGTGTGTGAAATGACTTCCCAGGGTGCACTACATGCTAACCCCAACAGCAGTTCTGAATATAAAACTGCTTCAAATTTGGTCCTGGATAGGTGTACCTAATCATGTGGCCAATGGCTGTTTTTCCCAGCTATGTAACAGATTTATATTAGGGGAGTCCATAGATATCTTCCACTCCTCTGCCGAGGATAGCACACGAAAGACTGCAGAGCCTTCAGCAAGGGCCTGTGCTGCACTGATCCGCCAATAAGGTCCTCACTGGCCAATCAGCTGCTACCAACATGGACAGATTAGTTATTGCCGCCTTGGAAATGGCATAAAATCACATTAGGTAGTACAGAGTGACCTGTACCAGCTAGATGAAAACATTTTGTAGAATGGCGGTACTTCATTTTTAGCTTTGCATGTTTTCCATAGCAGGCCAAAGACCCCTCAGTTTCTGGATGAATATTGTCTTAGGAATTGACCCACATTGCCGTCCTCTATTCTACAGGAGGGTAGGGGACTAGACTTTGTGAATCGGTGTGACGGATTGCACTCGGCACCTGTGGAATTGAAAGACGGCTATACAGAAAAGCATTTCAGCGGACCCACAAAACTCACTCGTTTCCATTTTCCGGCCGCTTAATCTCATCCTATTAATATTTCGTTGCCCAATTTCTTGATCGAGTAGCGTGACTGCTTGTTAGGGTGTCCATATTACTATTATCTTTTGAAAAAATCAGCCATTCATTCTGCAAATTCTCCAAGCAGTTGAAGAATTTTGAAACGAAGGCTATTAGAAGTCCTGGAAATTCTTCTCAGTTTTGCATCTTTGGGGACTTTTTTCTTTTTTTTTTTTAATGAGGATCGACATTTACATGCCCCATCGCAGTGACGGGGGACATTGCGGTGTAAAAAACAATGGTGCTGTCCTATGGAAGAGACATAATACTGACTCTGGGCATCTTTCGATTTTAGCCAATGTCCACTACGGCCATTTCAAATCTGGCCTCCTAATCATCCCCTTATATTTCATCGGTGAATTCTCTCCTGCCCCTTCACCACCTCAGTTACTGTGTGGCAAGTGTACTGGCACAGAATGGCTGCCATCGCATCAGGCATTTGGGTACACAGCTGGGGGGGAAAAATAAGCCAAAGACATTTTCTACATTCAAGTATTCGACTGAAATTTGCTTTTAAATTAAGGAGAAACCTCCAATTTACCCAATTCTAAACTGCTGGAATAAAAATAACAACAGCCATGGGGCAACCAGAACTAAGTGATTAACTCAAACTGTCAATATGTGTTTTTCTTTGTTGGGAAGGGCACAAACGTATTCAGCTGTAGATACTCAAATCCGAGACCCAGGTTATCGTGAATGTACTTCTATATACTTCTATATCAGGTTTCCTTTTTTCCTTCAGCCGAACTCTCCAGCACCAGTAACAATGATCTCACAGAGGACACTAAATATAGATGGAAAATAATGAAACTGGGCAGTCTTGACTATACATGTGGCAACTTCAACTTTTAAATAGGTAAACTAATTGTAAGTGTCACCTTGATGCTCCTGTAACGTAAACTAGTCACTTGACCAGGTCTACAAGGTTCCCAGCATGCTGGCCGTCTCTAACCTCATGGACGAGGACCTTCAGCTTTTCAACTTGAGGTACCAACACTACATCCTCTGCCTACAGCGAAAGGACATGAAAAATGCTCAACGATGCAGCGAACGTCGCATTAATTCATATTACCACCTCGGTACATAATAAAGCTTGTGGAGAGCAATGAGTAACAGCTGCAGAAAAGCAAAAAAAATAAAAATAAATAATCACCTTTTGTACAAAATATAGACCCCTAAAAAAAGAGGGGGGGGGGGGGGGTGTGATTATAGTGTAGCGCTGTGGATAAGCAGAACTGAAGTGAGCTCTTAACCTGTACACCATTAAAAGATGGCCGAATAAGGGGGTAAAAATAGCCTGTATGACAGCAGCACAACATCGATCTACAAGCCTAAGGTGAGAAAACAAAGCATCACCACACTTTCACTCGTTGGTACTTTTCCCAGGGATACAAACATACTTTAATGTACAATTAAATAGTTGGCAAAAAAAAAGACCACCAAAATAATTTAAGAAAAAAACTAAAGCGACAATTCCACTTTTTTTGCTTCCTTTCAGGAAGCACCAAAATGTCCAGATGGGGCCAAAGCATACCTTGGAAAACAAAACAAAAAAAAAAATATTCAATTAAGGTCCTTTTTCCAGTCGGCAAGTTCATCTTTCTTCAGGGAAGGGGAAAAAGTCCGGCTGCCATGCCAGTCTGTACAGTAATTCAGTGTGTGTATCCTCTCCTTGTGTGCATGTAACAGCACCCAGATCTTCAAACCACAATTTATGCAGTAGCCCCGTAGGGGACCGGAACAGGCGCAGAGTCCATTTCATATTCAGTTAAATTAAAAAAAAATCTGTAGTTTCAAGTTTTATTCAAAAAATTAAATAAATCTATATATAAAGACAGATTTTTTTAATAAAATAAGTCTCAACCCATATTGCCACTGCTTACATTGTTGTGAATTCGCCCCCTTCTCCCCCCAGCCCAGCCTCCATTAATGGTGACCCCGGAAAAGGTGCCAGTTTCGAACTGACACACAGCATTTGGGCCAGTCTGTGCCTCAGGACAAGCAACATACCTGAGGACACAACTGCAGGAACCTGCTACAGAACCCAGCCAGAAAGGCGAAACGTGCTTATTAGTCACACCCATCTCCTGCACCCATAATCCCACAAAACTTTTACTATTTACATGTTTCAAGAAAATGAACATTGAAATTAAATGAGGGATACCCAAAAGAGTCACTCATCTTTAGGTCCATCTTTCTGTATTCTTCCATAACAGAAAGCTTGAGTCCACAAACATATTGGCTTTATACAGTACAGATAGAATTCCAAATGCTGCGAGGATTACAGAGCTGAGAAGATTGCAGATTCTTCCAAAGGGAAACCGTACGTTTCAGAGCTGCGGAGGACATGGCCCATTGGAAATCAAGGGCCAAAGACTGATTGAAAGAGATGGAGCTCGTCTCCAATTACATCCCCCCCCTCGCCTTACGCAGTCACACTGCTCAACAGCAGGAGTCCCAAAGACTGGTAACAGGTGACCCTTGCGGTTTCTGCAACCTACAGGACAGAACGCACATTCATGGGGACGTGGGGGACGCAGACTGCCCATTAATTCATCGTCGCTGTACGTTACCCCAACTGCACAAAGTGGCAATACTGGAGAAACACAAGATATCAATCTCCCTTTCTTAGTACGTATATCAATCCTATTTTAACAGTCATTTCAACAAAGTTTCAGCAGAATTTACAATTTCAACAAACACTAAAACAAAAAATTAAAAAGTATAGCATTCGGAAAAAGTTGATACATGTTCGGATTTAAAAAAAATAATAAATAAATAAAAAAGAAAAAAAAAACCTCAATAGCAAGAGTAGTAATATCTACCTCACTCAGAAAAACAGATACAATCATGACTGCTTTGGGTGGAGGGAAAAAAATACAAAGCCTGTTGTTTGAAATCAGTTTGTCCTTTAATTTTTTTTTGCCATTTTTTAAAATCTTAAAAATATCTATTAAAAAGGCAAATAACCAGACTAAACCCCCAAAAATATGCCCCATTCTCAGATGGACTGAAATACTGCACTATTCTCCCCCCAAACCTTTGTACAACTGGCAAAAAATATATTAACAGCAGTAACTTACAATTTATTTATTGTATTTATTCATTGACGTGATTTAATTGCAGCATCTCCCATAGGAAGTTCAGTTCTTTATTTTGAAAAAGTTTTAAATAAAAAGGACAATTCTAACGCCATTCCCGCAGGAACTCTTTCAACGCACTGTAATGCTACATCATGTCTAAGGTACTGTGATTGACGTTGGACCCTAGGTCCGCTCTGTTCCCAGCCAACAGGTCTGGCGCCCCCGCCCCATGCATGCCACCCAGCCCACTGAGCTGAGACAGCATGGCGTTCGGGTCGGTGCCAAACGGACCTGGGTCCATGGAGTTCTGTTGCTGCTGTTGTTGCTGCTGCTGTAGGGGCTGGGGTGCCACCATGCCCGAGTGATGCTGGGGAAGATGAGCGGGGTGGGGGGAGCCCGTCTGCGTCTGGGGGGAAATGTGGTGGGGGGACGGCTGGGGCTGCATGCGGGGCGAGGGGCTGGAGTGCGGGGGCTGCGACTGGGGCCGTGGGGAGGGCTGTAGCGAGCGAACTTGGTTGCCGGGAGATGAGGCGGCTGCAGACAGAGGCGGAGCCTGCAGATGGGGGTGGGGCGACTGTGCCATCTGCTGCTGGGGGCTGATGGGGCTGTTGTGCTGGGCTGGGGAGCCCCCGGCAAGATGCTGCTGTTGCTGCTGCTGCTGCTGCTGTTGCTGCTGCTGCTGTTGCTGTTGCTGCAGCCGTCGCTGATGCAGAGCTTGCTGAAATAGTACCTGGCTGCTTTGAGGCTGAGGGCCGCCTTGTGGGTTCTGCTGCTGCTGTGGAGGGCCTGCAGCGCCACCTGCTGCCGCACCCTCAAGCCCCTGCAGCCCGACCATGGCATGTTGCTGCTGGCGCTGTTGAATGGCTATAGCCACCTGCTGATGGGACACTCCCCCGGGGTAGCCCTGGCCCTGCTGCCCCACAGGGGGGCCCTGCTGCTGCATAGGCTGTGGACCTCCAGGCTGGGCCAGGTATCCTTGTTGCTGGGGGGGCTGGGGCTGCTGGAACTGTGCATGGTTGCCCATCTGCTGCTGCTGTTGCTGCTGTTGTTGCTGCTGCTGCTGTTGTTGTTGGAGTTGCTGCTGCTGCTGTTGTTGTTGGAGTTGCTGCTGCTGCTGTTGTTGTTGGAGTTGCTGCTGCTGCTGTTGTTGTTGGAGTTGCTGCTGCTGCTGTTGTTGTTGGAGTTGCTGTCGCCGAATCAATAGTTCTCTGAACTGAGGGTTGATATTGGACATGGATCCCTGGGGTGGCATGACTCCCTGCTGCGGCTGCTGCTGCAAACCACCGCTGAGCAGAGGCCTTTGCTGGACTTGTTGCTGCTGCTGCTGTTGTTGCTGCAGCTGTTGTTGTTGTTGTTGCTGCTGCTGCTGTTGCAGCTGTTGTTGTTGTTGCTGCAGCTGTTGTTGTTGCAGCTGTTGTTGTTGTTGTTGCTGCAGCTGTTGTTGTTGCAGCTGTTGTTGTTGTTGTTGCTGCAGCTGTTGTTGCAGCTGTTGTTGTTGTTGCTGCTGCAGCTGTTGTTGTTGTTGCTGCTGCAGCTGTTGTTGCTGCAGCTGAGCCACTGGTGACAAGCCCACCCCCTGCCCCAGCTGCATACCCGCCACTTGGACCCCGGGGTTCACGCTGACACCCTGCCCATCTATTCCCACCGGAGCCGGCTGACTGCCCGCCGCTGCGCCCTGGTATTTGGCGGCCCGCTGTTTGATGAAGGCAGCCATGAGCTGCGGGTTTAGCCGCAGGATCTTGAGCACCTGCTGTTGCTGTAAGGTCGAGCTGGGCGAACGCAGGGTGCGCAGCAGCTCCTGCAGGGCAGCCTGGGGCAGGTTGTTGCTGCCCGCTGTCCCTGCAGCCCCTGGGGGGCCCACTCCCATGGCGCTGCTGCGGATAGCCTGCTGCTGCTGGGGGACCTGCTGTTGGCCCGGGACCATCCCTGGGTGCCCCATCTGGCCAATCATGCCCGACCTGGGCTGGGGCTGCATAGCTGGGCCACCCCAAGCTGGCTGCTGCTGCGGTTGCTGGGGGTGCTGGAACTGCGGTGCCATCGGGCCCTGGGGGGTGCCCTGTGGGGACTGCTGCTCTATGTGGGCACGTGCGGCAGCCTGAGCTTGAGGAGTCATGCCTACCATGCTGCTGGCCGGGTGATTCATGGGCACGCCCTGCGGCTGCTGGGGCTGGTGGTGTGGGTGGGGGGGCATCATGCCAGCCGCCTGCCGCTGCAGCATCTGCGCCTGTGCCATCTGCCACTGCGTCTCGGCGACACGCTGGATCTTCATGGCCATCTCCAGCGCTGCCTGTGGGGGGCCTGCTGACTGCTGTGGCTGCAAGGCAGGTTGACCAGCGCTGGGTGGCTGCTGGGGGGGCGTGGCCGGACCGAGGCTTGGCTTTCCCTGGGACGGAGGGTGGGGGGAGGAGCCTGGGGGCCGGGGTATGTGCTGAGGTGGGGCATTTCCATGCGGAAGCTGCTGGCCAGGCAGAGGCTGCTGCAATTGCGAGACCATCTGCTGCTGTGGATGCTGGGGTGAATTCATCATGCCAGCCCCCTGCACCATCTGCATGGGGTAGTGGAGCTGCTGCTGCTGCTGCTGCTGCTGCTGCTGAGGGACCTGCTGCTGCATCGGTTGCGGCTGCTGCATGGGCGGGACACCTCCCATCCCAGACTGTGGCATGGGCGGAATGCCAGGCTGGGTGGGCGTCTGCGAATTGGGCGTCTGGCCACCGCTGGACGTAGGCGTGCCAGGGGCAGTGGTGGCCCCACTCCCCGGCGATGGCAGGCTGGCGGCGCCCCCTCCGCCACCGGGCGGGCCAATGCGCTGCATGCTGGCCATGCGGCGTCGCAGCATCTGCGCCTGCTGCAGTCGGTGCTGCAGCTGCTGTTGGCGCAACTTGTGCTTGATGTTGAGGCAGAAGGGCACGGGGCACTTGTTCTCTTGGCAGTGCTTGGCGTGGTAGCAGCAGAGCGCAATCAGCTGCTTGCAGATGGGGCAGCCGCCGTTGGTCTTGCGCTTGCAGCCCTTGGTGTGCTGTACCACGCGCTTCATCTTCTGGCAGGATGGCAGCAAGCAGTTGGCGTTGCGGCACTGGCAGGCATGCACCAGCGACTGGATGCAGCGCTGGATGCTCAGGCGGCGCGAGTCTCCGGGGCTCTGTGTGGCCGACGCTGCCTGACCACCACTCTCGTCGTCTAGCCCCAGGCCTAACTTCTCCATCTTGTGCTCGTGACCCTTGCTGTTGTAGCAGGTGATGCACAGGTCATAGTCCTGCGGAGGGGGGGGGGGCAAACGAGACAGGCATTGCCATTAAGGACAGATACAGGCACGCAAAGACTTACGGGAACGCATGACGAATTTCAAATTTACTAGAGTGGATGTTCTTCTATCCTAATTTGTACCCAACCGTACAGGTCATTCAACAAAGTCTTTCCCAATAGAAATCTCTAACCTCCCCGAAAGTCTACGCCCCCTACAGGCCACCCCCAGCCCACTCACCTCGCAGACGGTGCAGTGGAAGCGCGTCTCCACGTGGTGCTTGCACTCGTTGCAGGTGTAGACGAAGCGGTCCTGGCCCTGGTTGTGCAGCTCCACCAGCATGCACATGGAGCTCCACTTGGCGCGCCGCAGCGAGGAGAACTCCCAGTGCTTATCGCGCGCCAGCGTCAGGAAGGCGTCGCGCCCGTCCATCAGGTCGCAGGCCATCAGCGGGTCCGGGTCCACGATGGGCGGCAGGGAGTTGGCCGTGGGCCCCGTGATCAACCGGATCACAAAGAACACCTGCCAGGGGGGCATGAGGGGGCTCAGGAACACTTCTGGAACCATTTGTTCACATGTTGCACCACCACAAGAAACTCTGACAGGAGACCCAGCTTCAGGCCAGCGGCTTTTCCGCATCTTCCCAAACAGCCATGATGAATACAGGATTCCCCAGTTCCTGGGAAGCTGGCCAGGCGGTAACACACACACACACACACACACACACACACACACACACACACACACACACACACAGTACAGCACGTACGCATCAAGCGGCTGTATCGCAAATGGAAGCCCACCTCCTTGTGCTTCTCCATGGTGGCGTAGAGCTTCTGCGACAGGTCGTTGGACACGCTGGGCATCCCCGGCTTCTTCTTGTTGGCTCGGCTCAGGCTGCTCTTGTTCTTGCTCGTCTTCTTGTTGTTCTTCTTCTTGGCGTTCTTGCTGTCGCCCTTGGTGGCCTGCGGTCAGGGCGGATAACAGAGCTGTTAAGGGTCCACCTTTTTCGGCTCAGTCTCACCGATTACAGTCGTCCCACCTCCGCCCCACTCACGTCGATGCTCTCGCTGGAGGTGCTGTTCTCCTCCCTCTTGCGCTCCTCCTCCTCCTGCTCCAGCTCCTTGATGCTCTCCTCCAGCACGTTGGGCCAGAAGTCGCCCTCGAAGTAGGGCAGCTCCTTGGCACTGGTGAGGCGGTCCTCCGTCGCCTGCTTGAAGATATCCTGCGAACGGGAGCGAGGCATTTATCAAGACAGAGGAAGCGGACAGCCAAACACATGGCCATCTGGGTAGGACCGGCTCAACCCAACCAAACCCTTTTTGGGACCACAAGCAAATCTTATTAACCTAGTCGTCATTCGTCATTCCTTTTTGTTCCGATATGTTGATCAGATGCGGGGCCCCCTGGTGGCTGCTGGGCTCAAAGCAGCTGCTCAGTTTGCTTATGCCTTGGGCCGGCCCTGAATCTGAGACACAGATTGCTGATTGGCTGCACTCAGCCTGCACTACAGAGCTGTAAACGTGCAGAGAAGCTGATGCCAAATGCTGGGTAGGGTGCTGATCACAGGCTGCTCTGGCTGCCCCACACCGTAATGGAGTGGCACCGGCAAGAGGTTATAAACTCGCCTGTGACCCTATCGAGGGACAGTCAAGCAGACTTATAAATGACGTTTCCTTTTTGCTCTCGCAGGTGGACACCCCCCATGTGGTACCTTGTAGTCGTGAACGATGCGCTCAGCCACAGCCTTGTCCAGCATCTTGCGGTACCACTCCTGCAGTCTCTTGGGTTTGGGGATCTTCTGGTCGGCTGGGTGGCAGTGGAAGATATAGTCATCTCCCTCGCTCGGGGGACATGCCCAGATGTGGCCTGTCGTGTACCTGCATCAGGGAGGGATTGGCGTGAGGTGGGGTGCGAGATCTCCTTTATACACCCCCCCCCTCAAAACACAACGCAAGAAACAAACCACCTTACACCTTAAATACAGCCACTTCAAAACTATAAAATGCTCCTGAAGGGGGCAGCACTGAGGGAGCCAGCATGCTGAAAGCAGTGCAAGGCCGCGACAAGCCGCGGCGGGCAGGCTCACCCCAGCTTCTTCACGTACTCCAGGTAGCCAATGAGGATCTCGTGGTACACGGCCGTCCTCAGACACCGTGGTTGGAAGAAGTGTACGCTGTCCCAGGTAGGAGATGTACACACGCCTTGGGGGAGGGGCACAAGCGTGAGGGAAATGTATAACCAGTATACATAAAAAAAAAAAACATTCAGAAGCAAAAAGGACAGCACCGACAGTAACATCTAGTTCATGCTTCACTTCTCCGTGTGTGCTTTCTGCCCGTGGACGGTCATTCAAGGAGAAATTTGTGTTCCTACTGCACTGGTGGTCACAGGCAGTGGATGCATATAGCAGTGATATTCTGCCCCACCAGCAGGGGGCAAATGCATTGGAATAAAGAAATACAAGCATGGTAGTGAAAGGTGAAAATTTATCAAGTTTTATAGTTGTTAGTCTAGACTTGGGCAGTACTAAGGTAACAAGACATACTGTAGCATTTTCAAATCCCAAATCCTTATGACAAAATTAAGGATTAGACACCCCCCCCAAGTGAATTTTATCTTCAAGATTTTACAAGAATGTGATGCGGATATCTCCGCACCTTCTGCTCTTTTTTTGCTTGCCCACTTCTCCGAGTCTCTGCTGCCACCTACAGCAAACCCCTGGTCAATTTCCTTGCACAGTTGATACACGTGATTCGGAAGGAGCATGCGCTGGTAGTGCGTTGCTGCACCCACCACGCGACGAACCACCTCAGGGATGAGAACCCGAGTGCAGACATTACGGATTACAGATATCCCTGTAAGTAGAAGGATCTGCTCACGGGACTGGATGTAGATTAACATCATACCCAGGTTGAAGCAATTGCAGGTTAAGGTCCTTGCTCAAGGGTCAAGTGGAATAGTATCACTCCTGGCATTCACAGGATTCGAACTAACGACCTTCTGGTTGCTGGCACAGATCCCTAGCTTCAGAGCCCCTAATCTGCCTGCAGAGCATGATCTGACAGGCTTAAAAATCTAGGCTACACGCACACCATCCACCGCAAACCACTGATGGCAATATTTACGTCACCTACCCTGTGCGTCGACTGAAAGCACACACGGAAAAAATCGAAGTACGAAACGGCTTTAAGTTTCCAAAGATAACAGCACCAACCACACATATGTACCACTTGTAGTAAAGACAGGCAGCACAGTGTTGACTCCCGAGGAAGGAAGCAACGAGAGCCATGTCTCCTCACCTCTGATTGGGCGGCGGACAGTCCGAGCCATACTCCTGCACGTGCATGCCGAAGAAGCAGACGTCGGCGCCGTCGATGTCCTCGAACGCAAAAAGCGCCTTCGTTCTGTAGGGGAACGACTCTGCCATTTCACCACTGTCCACAAACCTGCAGGGGCGAGGAGGAGTTAACGCACAGGTGTCAATAAGACGGAGCTTCAGAAGATACCGATGACAGACTAACAAGGCAGCGATCTAGCCGTAGCCAGCTTCACAGCACCCTCCTCGATCTGACCCTCATCCCATACCAAGCCCTGTCCTTAGGGGTATGTCCCCCAGCCGGCTCACCTAGCCTTCATGCCAGGCTTGACCTCCACCACCTTGTCGGAGACGTGGACCACGCGGATGGTAACGTCACCAGATTCCGGGTGGGCCTGTCTCCTCAGGTACTCGTTGACACGGGCCTCCAGGAAGTTTCCCAGCTTGGTTTGGGGGAGCCCTGCGGAGGAGGGGTGGAAAGGAGAAGACTGTTGAGATTGGGCACATGGCAGGAGAAGATACCAGACTCGTCTGGGAGTTTCAGGCAGGGCCGAAAAACAGAGACAAACATGACCTGCAGGAAAGTTCTACAATCCATCGTATGAAGCAGAGCATACCGACGATATGCTTCTCCTCTGAGCCACAGCGACACTCAAAACCGAATAACCTGTGGTCAGGTCCAAACAGCCCCCCACACTCCCCATAGGTCTGAACCAGAGCCCAATTTATTAAAATCAGCAATCACTCACCCCAAACCTTAACTTACCTGCTAATGCCTATTTACGGGAGATTAGAATATCAACAGGCGCGACCGTTTTCTGGAATTAAGATGCCAATCAGAATAGATTTATATTTAGCAGATGACAAGTTAGAAATCAGAGAGCAGGGTCACTGGAGCAAGTGCAGTCAAGGGCTTAACTCAAGGGCCCAACGGTGACCACGAGCCACAGGGTTCGAACTGGCGACCTGATCACAGACACGTTCTAAGCCGCAGAGCAACGCACCGCCCTGACGCGACTTGACTACACGTGCTGCTAAATATTCATGCCGCTTGCAGGCAGAGTGCACGGGAGAGAGAGCATGTGGCAGCGCTGAGAGATGGAACCGTCCTGGTAAGAGGTCTAGAAAGGTGCCGTCTCTCTCCAAGCAGAGCATTACGGCCTCCAATCCGGCCCGTCACCCTCCTAGGTATGTAGGGACCAAGTTAAAAAAAAACCACAAGGGGGCTCAGCGGTTCATCCCACCAGGCCCACAGGTCCCCCAGTGAACCCCCGAGGTGCTGCAGAGGCCGGCAACTGCAGGCCCTCTGAGCGCCCCCTGTCTGTAGGCAGGCTTCTGAAAGGAGAAGATTGAGTGTTATGTTTATACAGGAAACGTGACGTTTGCTTGTGTGGAATTTGGACGGGGGAGGGGGGAGGAACACAAACAAAAAACGTGGGCCGATGAAACGTTAAAAAGAAAAAGAAAATAAAACGAACTTTATAAAATCGGAACCGGATTGCCCTCAATATTTAGGAACAGCCGTGTTCCCCACACTATAGACACTAAACCGTCTGACTTTGGCAGAGGGGGAAAAATATATATTTTTTAATTTAAATATAAAATGCAAAATTTCAGAAAGGAGTGTCAGCCAGTCCCCAGAACAGTTGGGAGTTTGGGGCCTTCCCTAGGGGCCCAAGGGTGACATCACTCTGCCAACAGTGGGATTTGAACCAGCAACCTTCTGATCACAGACACAGCATTGTAACCTGCTGAGCCAAACACCACCCCATCATTTAAAAAAAAAAAAAATGTAAATAAAAACGCGTGGTGGGGGGGGTTTAGCGGCTGCGTATTGGCACAAACGGACCACAATCAGACCAAGTAAAAGTCTGGATGTGCAGCGGCACCTGGACACAGCTCAGGCCCAGGTAAGGGTGACTGCAGGGTACCAACAGGGCTGTGAGTTATTACAGCATCTGCAAGAGGGGCCAACCGGGTTGGGGGGGGGGATAAAGAGTAAATCAGGGAAGGGTGGGGGAAGACACACTGGGAAGGAGAGCCCCATGGATGATGATTGTAGATGGCGCCCCCCTGCCTGTCACTTACTCCACTTACTTTTGGCCGAGTACTTGTTCTCTTTTCGGGTCTTGTTGGCTTTCTTCAGACAGCCACCACAAACAAAGCTGGGGGGAGGAGGGGCAGGGCTGTTAAAACAGGCTCACATACAGGCAAGAAACTGAAGCAGACCACATGCTATAGGTCAGCATTTTTTTAAACCTACAGACAGTCCACGTTTTTGCTCCTTGTCAGCTCCCAGGTAATGAACACTGAATACCTGGTGGAGCTGAGAGAGAGAACAAAAATGTGGACAGTCAGGGCCCCCCAGGACCGGATTGGGAAACACTGGCAGACACACAAAACAGCAGGAAGAAACGAACTTTGGAAATTGGAGAGGAATCCAAGCTTACCCTGACGGCCATATCGTGTCGTTGTGCAGAACACAGATCTGGTGCATTTTGCGACCACAGTCGATACATTCCAAAAGTCTGTGGGGGGGGGGGGGGGTGGAACAGGGAGTGGAGAGGCACAGTAAACTTGCGGCTCCAAGCAAAAAGCGGGACACCGTCCACATACATCATGTTGCGAGTAGATGTGTATGTATCGTGACACAGGATATCGAAAGGCTGTTTACAAAAGTCAGGACCATCAGAGAGAGAGAGAAAAAAATTTAAATAGCTGGTGTCTTTCACCGAAACTTTTGCTAAACAGGCCAGTGTAAAGTGCTTAAGAACCTGAATAAAATACTCAGTAGCAGCTGTAGAGAGGGGCTCACGCTGTGGGAACTACACATCCCAGTACCTGGTGTGCCCAGTGCAGCCCGATACACGCCCTTCATACCATCAGAGAGATAACACTGCTGCATGGATTTAGTGTGAACTTTCGCAACGGCAAGGAGGGAACGTACAGTTCGGGGTCCAGTGTGTCGTTCTTTTTCTTTCAAACTGTTCTTTGCCGATGGATCTGAAATGAAGGTAGGGAGAGGATATCACAACCAAGCAGATGTAGGTGGACACTCCGGCACACCAGGGGCAAATGCACGGGTCGAGCGCGGTCGCGGAAGTCAGCCGCTACTGCAGGATGATCTGCCGACGTTCGTCATGCTTTGCAGTTTTAAAGGTCACCGCGGTAACACCGCTTTACTTCTCTGCCAGCTCTTTGAGCAAAAATATTTAAAAGCGTTCGCTATGACTCAATGATTGCATACATACACAAATTAGAACACAAGCACAAGAGATACTATCGTGATATTTTGATCCGTGATACTTCGTTATGCGTAACAAGTAGATTCTGGATCTATTTCACTACAGCTATGAGCCCCCACAGGTACAGTGGACGAGGCACGCGAGCGTCACCATGTACTCACGTCTGTGGTTGGGAGGGGTCGTCCCCCAGGGAAACGCTCTCGCCCTGGATTTCGTTGAAACACTTCTCACAGAAGTGGTACCTGTCAGCAAGAAGCCCATATTGTGGTGAGCTACACCGCCGTGCACAGCACAGCCATTCACAGAGAGGGCACGAAGGAGCAGCCACCAATCAGGACGGGGCGGGGCGGGCCAAGTGAGAGCAGAGGGCGGGGTCGTCACCCAGGGCAGCCAATCATGATGCAGCATTATTTTGGTTTGGGGGCATGGTTTGAAGTTGAGGATTGGTCAGACGAAAGCAGGCCAATGCAGACATCACAAGCATTAAAAAAAAAAAAAAAAAAAAGAGAAGGGAGAAGGGGTAATGGGGGCAGGGATAAAATGAATTAACGAAGTGCAAAAAAATCAA
This sequence comes from Brienomyrus brachyistius, assembly GCF_023856365.1. Taxonomy (NCBI): domain Eukaryota; kingdom Metazoa; phylum Chordata; class Actinopteri; order Osteoglossiformes; family Mormyridae; genus Brienomyrus; species Brienomyrus brachyistius. The sequence goes on from NC_064537.1 coordinate 8,169,737, forward strand.
ACGTTACAGGCAAGACAAGCATGGGTCAGATGGCAGAGAATGGGGTACATAGAAGCACAATAATGTGACAACATCGAGATGAACAAAAGCACAAAGCCGTAAGCAGGAATCAATCCTGCAGCAAACAGCTGAAGCACACTGCGATACAGCACACTGCGATACAGCGCCCTGCGCACAGATGTGGCAGCAGCGAGGGGCAGCTGTTTAAAAGCAACACCGTCCATTTTTATTCCCACCAATGCATCCGGAAATCTGACGAGACTTGATGGACCGTCAAACAAAAAAATAATAAACCAAGGCTGTGCCATTTGCGAAAGGAGTCAGTACAGCTGTGGCTTAAAGTAGGTATCAGCAGGGAGGTGCACTGAACGGAGTCAAGTGCAAAAACTGGCCCAGAACACTGCATTTCTGCATTTAGAAATGTCACACTTAAATGTGTTTTTTTTCCCCACCAATATAAAGGATTTTCCCCCATTCATTTAGTCTGCCTGTGCCTTTGTTATAGTTTCTTTTAAAAAGGCACTAAAATTATCCATTAAAGTGCTAGGTGCCAAAATTGAGATCTTTCAGAAGAATCTAGGTAAAATCCCACAAATGAACAGCAGTCACAGGGTCAGGGGCTACCCCATAGCCTTATTTCAAACACCATTAAAGACAACGGACTTGAATTTTTTCGCATATTCGTTTGGCATTAGAATAAAACATTGACTTATTAAATCCGGCTAGGGCCAAGTTTCAGCGTTCACCTGCTGGTACCCACTCCAGACCATACCCATACTCCCATACCAGCCACACTGGCAGCAGGATGCAAACCAGCAGAGTGAGAAGCAGGCCAGCATGCAGGGGGTCCTAGGGCCAACCAGACTGAACATGGATGCATGAATTCTGAAGTAAAAATGGACCGGATTTATAAAGGTTAGGGTATAATACACGACACACGAGGCAGCCACACAGGGGGGGCTGTGGAGGGGCAGGGGGGTTAATTCACCTAACATCTTACAACGCCACAAGATTTCTACATCTTTTCGACGTTGGTTCCAATCTCCTACCACCTCCACAGAAACCATATAACTAATTCTTAAGCACATCCTGGGAAAAAAAAAAAAAAAAAAAAAAAAAAAACACGCACCCAACCATGCCCCCCCCCTACCCCCCACCCAGGACAGTTCCAAATTGGGGGCCACACCCCCACTCAGCTTAAGGGCGGGTGTATCTGATGAGCGGCCTGCTATGGTTTGATCTGCAGGTTTCGGTGGCAAAGCATAGCGACATGACAGGGGAGGAAAAAAGGTGGCTATTCGGTTCATTCCTGACTTTCTCACCACGAAAAGTATGTTTCTGAAACAATGCAATGCAGCAGAACACATCCTCTAACATGTGGAACTGCTGTGGCTTAAGCAGCTGTGACATAATTCAGGGTGTAGGATCACACGTTCATTAGTGTCTTGGTAGACTATAGACACAAGGAGCAAAAAAAACCCCAAAAAAAACACACATTCTGTCATAAGTACTCCAAGCATGCTTCTAAGCATCTACACCATCCAGGCTTCCCTAGACATTGGACCCTGGGACTGGGGGCAGTAATGCACCCCCTTACCTGTTCTGGTAGCTGAAATAGGCAGCATCGCGAGGTATGGTGCATAGCTGCTTTCCATAGCAGCACAGGGTCTGGGGGGAGAATTCCAGCTGGGGGCAACAAAAACAGTCATTTCAATCATGGACAGCAGGCAGGCATACGGGGGCGGGGGGGCTGGGTGTTTTACGCACCTTCCTCCCACAGCAGTAGCCCAGGCCCTGCATGACCGGGTCGATCTCCTGGTCGAAGACCTCGGCCAGCTTGGAGCAGTACTTGTAGACGCGCGAGGTCTTGCGGTTGTAGAGCCAGGCGTTGTTGAACATGAGCCAGACGTCGTCCACGTACTGCCAGGGCTCCTGGTACTGGCCCGTGTCCAGCTTGCGCTTGATGGTGGACAGGTCGATGGGGTTCTTCACGATGTCGAAGTAGTCCTGGGGATCAGGGAAGAGGTGAGAGGCTGGATGATGCTGCAGGCAGCTCAGGGCGCAGAATCTGAGTGCCAGCAGTTAGATTCAGTCCTGTTCACACCAAGGGTATTACCAAGTAACTACCACATAATGCCAAAAGACACACACACACACACACACACACACACACCATTGCACCTCTCTTTGGAGATCAAATGTGCCTGCTATATAGCCCATTTCTGATCACACAAAGATAAGCTCCAGATAGCTGGTGGGGGGAGAATATATAAAATCTATTTAAAAAAACATCTCAAACTTGAGAAAACACTACGAAACAAGAAGTTATATTAACTAGATGGACATTATAAACGTTAGACTAGCTAAGGTGAAAGTTCCCCTATGAGCATGCATATCAAATTTAACAGCGATATATTCCCAGAATGGCCCAGTCAACCCCTCCCCTACTCCTCACGCACCCCCAACCTCTATATAAAAGGAGGCTTGGGCGACATCTAATTTTTCATATCGTCTATATGGAAGGGGGCTCATGCACAAAAAATTACACCAAATATAAATACCAATGCAAGAAAACGATTACTGTGATACTGCCCAAGTTTACCCTAACCACACTACACACCTCATCAAAAGATCTTTATTAAGACAAAAGTTTAAACTCGTTCATGATAAACTTCGCCAAGCAGCTACCAGACTCTTACCAAAAAGTTTGGCAAGCAAAATATATACTTTTCACCCCCTCAAGTATACATGTATATAAACCTCAATATAGAATATTCAGAAAATCATCTCACGCCTCACAGTTTGGGAATCACTGATCTGTACAATGTTCCTTGGGAGGTTCGAGGATGCTTTTCAGCATCGGCAATTTCCCTTTCCTTCCTCTACTGCCACCTAGTGCTCCTGCTTCAATTTTGGCGATTTCTCAGGGGTAGATTTTCAGCCATATATTTTTAAGAGGTAGAAACATCCAAAGAGCAAATGGAAGTAAATACGACTAAAGATTTACCCTGTTCACAAGCATAAGGCTCCATCTCATCCTTCCCTGCCATTAAACCGTCATTAAGTGCGATTTAACTCATAAATATGAACAGGGTGATAGGTGCATGCGAGAGTCTAGAAAAGAATGATCAAATAATTTGAGTTCTGGCATAATCAAGCATCTGAGGGTATCCTTCTCTTCGCTCTCACTTGGCTGCGCCGTTTCAACTACGGCGTGATTCGTCCAGACGATGCGTCTGCAGTTTTCGAGAAAGATCCTTCATGTATTTTAGGGAGACCCTGTTCACAGTCTCCCACTCCTTCTGCTGCCGCACAGTTGCCTCAAAATGAAATCAGGTGCAGCTCTTCATCTTTACAATGATTCTATCACTTCACAAAGACAAAATACTAAGGTTCTCATTCACCGGCATTCAAGTTCAAATGTCGTCTGTAGTCACCCTTCCCTTTGCTGACAAAGCACTTCAATTTTAGCGCAATTTCCCCATTTTTAATCAGTTCTCGTTAACCAATGCTATTCATCTGCAAAAGTTTACAAGATCCTTCAAATAATGTGTGTCAATGGTGTCAATGTCAAAAGGGGCCTTTCCCTTGCCTGTGAAGCACTGCTTCGGTTTTGGTGCAATCTGGTGCAAAGAGAAAGTGATGGCAGATGGTGGTGGCCTGACCCCAGAACCATATGCATTTCGCACCTAGGGAACACACTCACACAAACCAGTCACTCCATAGCACTGCGGAGTACGATCATACTATGGACAGACGGCCAATAGGCAAAAAGCAGAAGAGAGGAGTGGGGAAACAGACGCACTCTGCCCAGGGCACTGGCCCAAATACGTACAGGAATTCCCAGCAGCTGAGGGTCCACAGGCTGCCGGAAAGGGAGTGACTCTGGGTCCTGGCGGTAGAGAGCCTCTAGGGTGGGCATCAGGGCCTGCCGCAGCTCCTCGGGCTTGAAGACTGATGGGGGAGGGGAGGGGCAGCGGTCAACAGCCAATGACGAAGCAGCATACCAAGGACGTGCACCACAGTGGGGCGGACAGCCAGATATGCCCTCACAGAAAGACTGATGGAGAGGTGGGACTGAATGACAGACAGTAAATTACAGGTAATAAAGCTCTCAGGTCAATCGTCACAAACCCAGAATCTGGAGAGACTGAAAAAGCCACCCTCAGGGTCAAAGATTCGTCTAAAGCACCAAGAAGAGGCTCCTACTTTTCTTCCTGTTCTGAGCGCTGGCAGGCGAGCTGAGAGTCCCGGTTCCCCCTGAAGCATCATCCTCCTCCTTGGCTTCAGTCTTCACCTCCGGCTTGCGGTCCTCACTTGCTGAGCCCAAAGACGTTTCCATGGGCTCAGTCTTGACCCTGTCGCCCATGGGCTCTTCCTGCAGCACCGGATGGGTAGAGACGTGTTAGCATACCTAGCCTAGCAGCGGCGGTAACATTAGCCTCCTGATGCGTGGCGTTTTCCTTCCACACCCCATACCTCCAACTTCTCAGCCTTGATGTCCACCTGCTTCCCCCCCAAGCCGCCCCCCGCCATCAGCCCGCCGGACCCTCCATCCTCCTCATCCTGCTGCTTGAGGTCAACCCGGGGGTCCAGGGCGCCGGCCGGGTCCTGAGAGGCGCCCGAGTGGGACGCCGTCATGTCCACGCTGCTGACCGAGGCCGGGGTGGAGACCTGTCCGTCGGCCATAAGCGAAGGCTTCTGGGAAAGCTGTGGGCAGAAATGGGAGGGAGGGGTGACTGTGGAGACATTCAAAGGGCACCAGAAGGGGACGGGAACAAACAGAAGAGCATTAAACAAGAAAAAGGGGGACTGAATCGCGGGGGTAAGTGAAACGAATGCCTACGGTTGGTCGTGCCAATCATGCTCGTATGGATGCTGAGTACTCACTGGTGTGCGCGGGTGCTGAGGTGCCAGGGGGGCACCCTGAGCAGGGCCAGAGGACCCTAACCCCACCTGAGGCGCCATCGACGGCCCGCCACTTGACGGTTGCTGCTGTAGCTGCATGGGCTTGTCCAGGCTCAGGGCAGCACCCAGCTGCTGCATCTGTTGTGCTGGGAGACTGAGCTGGGGAGGATTTGGGGTCTGAGGCTGGGGCGTCTGAGATCCCAGGAGACCTGGAGTGGCAGGGTGAGGGGTGGGCGTCCGGCTGCGGGCGGGGGAAGGAGACGAGCTCTGGTGGATGGCTGGGCAGTGGGGGAGCGAGTTTGGCTGCAGGGGTCCAGTGGATGGGGGACGCCCTCCCACACTGCCGGGCGTCAAGGAGCCCAGAGTGGATCCGACGGCAGCGCCTCCTTCGGAGCCAGGCGGTGCTGCGGGACTACTGACCGGAAGTGAAGAGGGGGAGCGCATCTGACCCTGCTGGGGTGGGGGGGGAGAGATTCCATACAGATGTCATTAGAGAACATAAATAATTCAGACTCATCATGGCGAATCATTCATCACTTAACGTGGGCTAATGGTCTGTTAGCTTCCTGCAAGGGGTCATCACGGACCCCATTCGCCCCCCCCCCACCCCATACCTGCACACCTCCTCCTTGAGTCACAGGCTGAGTCATCCCAACTGGGCCAGTCCCCAGGACTGGGCCAGAGCTGGGGAACTGGCCCGGAGGCAGGTACTGGTTCTGGAGTGGAGCCACGTTGGACTGTCCCATTCGCGGCGCCCCCACACCCATTTGAGGCTGAGCAAGTGCAGAGCGGGGGAAGAAGAAAAAAAAAAAAAAAAGGTCAGCAGATTACATCCCCGGAACCCCGGAAACTACAGATGGTTCGCTCCACTACAGTAACTGGTGCTTTACTACAGTATCTACCCACCTGGTTGATGGGTGACCCTATCTGGATCGGAGGGGTAGGTTTCTGGCCCAGGGTCTGCATTCCCATCTGGCTGAACTGGGCCATTCCTACAAACACGGCAAAAGAAAAAAAGGGGGGGGGGGGGGGCAGTTAGCACACAGGAGCTGGAAAAGCAACTGGAACGCTGCAGTTTAAAATGTGAAAGTGAGAACACGAGGCTCGCAATGCTGTGTGTGTGTTCAGGAGCCAGAAATGGAAAAGCAACAAGAGGGCTCCAATCAGCACTCACCTGGGGGGCTCTGCATCCTGTTCACCATCTGGTTGGGAACAGCGGGACGGAGGGAGGGGTCAGGCAGGGGGCTGTCTGTAAGGGAGGATGTGTGAAAAAGCGGGACGGTGAGCAACAGTTCACTGGTCACTTAATTCTGCCATAGGGCCGATTCGTCCGGCACGCAGCAGCAGACTCACTGGGAGGCAGCCCCGAGGGCGGAGGTAGTCCCGAGGGCGGAGGCGGCCCGAGGGAGGGAGGGGGTCCTAGGGAGGGAGGGGGTCCGAGGGACGGAGGGGGCAGGCCCGCCTGAGCAGGCATCACTCCCTGCTTCTGCAGACGTGTGCGGCGCTTCTCCTCCAGCTCCTTCTGGATCTTGTAGATCTTTTCCGCCAGCAGGTGATAGTACTCGGCCTGAGGATGGAGGAGGACGGGGAAACGCGGGGTTAGCGGCGGAGTCGCCCTTACGGGACGCCGACGTCACGTCCTGCACTCGCGCCTCCTCACCCGGCTGTTGGCCGACTCGTACATGTCGCCCTCCACCTTACGGGCGTAGGCCACCAGGTTCTCCATCCGTCGGTCCTTCAGGGCCGCGGGGTCCGGAGTGGGGAAGATGGCCTGCACTCTGTGGGAGAGGGAGCCATGAAGGAAACGGCCCATAGCCGCCATCACGGCACGCAAACCTCACAGCCTTTGGGTTTTCCACATATTAAAGGTTACTCCGCTGGTGAATTACTCTGATCCACACGGTGCCTTTCGGCACAGCAGCTGCGCCAGGGACACAAAGCATTCGCGCTCCTCAGATAAACCGCCAAAGATGGAGGAACGCCGGTCACTAGGTCAGTAGCTTACAGCTTGTGCACCAGGTGGTTGCGCAGGTCCTGGGTGATGTCTTCCTGCCAGCTCTTCCGCATGCCGGTGGAGGAGGGCGGGGCACTGGCTGGCATGGAGCCCAGGTTGCTGACGGTGCTGCTGTCGTTCGTTAGACTGGGCGGGAGAGACGGGAGGAAGCCGGGAGCAGTTAGGAAGGCAAAAACAGGAAGTGATGTATTCGACGGGGAGGACAGGGCTGGGAGCAGGGCAGGTGATTTCACACAACAATTATCCACCTGGCTATGAAATATTACACATTGCCGACGTAGAGTGGCACACAATGCAAGAGAAAGTTAATATTAAAAAGCCGATTAGCTGGATTCGCCCAGCCCTTGTGATGAGAGGCCCGAGTTGCAAAGCTTTTCAGGCAATGCAAATTTTTTTATAAGAAACACCACAGACTCTCTCGGTGAAACTTCCCCAAAGAGGGGGGGGCACGGGCATTAATCTGCATACCTCTGGGAGCCCATGGTGGCGTGTAGCAAGGCGTCCGGCAACAGCCCGGGCTGCTGGGTTTGTGGCTGGACGCCGACGCCCCCGTTCATGCCAATGGGGCTGCCACCTGCTGGCCAGATAGGGGAAAAGCTGAGTGAGAAACAACAGCTAACCAATCTCTGCCAACCAATAAAATTACTCAAATGTCAAAACATGAAATGTCCATGCTGCGGAGCTCCTCCTCCCTGTGCCAGTGCCACAAACACTAGTATTCTTTTTACAACTGTTGTTGAACTCCCTTACCCTGAAGGTATGTGAGAGAGTATGTGAGAGAGTATGTGAGAGAGTATGTGAGAGAGTATGTGAGAGAGTATGTGAGAGAGTATGTGAGAGACGGACTGTGCATATAGTGTGAGCGTGGCTAGTGGGAAAAACTGGTAACCTGGAGCCTTAAATGACATTATGCACATGCACCACAACAAATGCATGAAATGCACCCAGTGCCGTGCAGGAAGGCCACTCACCCACGGTACCGAGTGGCCTGATGCCGGCCTGGCCGCTCATCTGACCCTGGGGCTGCTGCGCCGTCATCTGGGCTCCCTGGTAGGTGAGTCCCAGGGCGGCGTAGGCCCGCTCGATGGAGCTGGGGTCGATCTGGCTGGGGGTACTGAGGCTGGGCGTGCTAGGCTGGCCTCCAGGCACAGTCCCTAGGGAGCTGCCCAGGCCCACGCTGGAAGAGCCCAGCATGGCTGCAAAGGGACACAAACAGACAGATGGACACTAAGGGCGCTTTTCCTCCACACCAGGCGTAAAAACTGGTACCGGCACCAAATGGCATCAGTGAATTCAAACATGTTATTATGATCCTTCACGTTCCTGTAGTCCTGCTTAAGCTTTTTTATTTTCAAATCGGCATTGTTCGGCGTTTCGCTTGTGCCCCATTTCTTCCAAGCGGCTTGCTATCGCGACGAAAACTTTTTTTTATTTCGAATTAAAGCCTGTTTCTCCTCGTTTGTCCATCCTTCCATTTTACTTTTTTTATATTTTTGTTTCTACTGCTTTTTATTTCGTTTCTCACTGTGCGTTTCAAAAGATGCCGGTTTGTATTTTGTGTTTCAGCGGCAGGCTACTTGCATAACCAATCGAGAGCAAATACGTTTGCCAGTCCCACCCCAAAGTACCGAAGTACCAAAGAAGTACCCCAGCCGGTACTGGTACTCGACCGGAAGTCAATGGAAAAGCTAAAGTGCCGTACTTTGTGCGGTGGAACGGCGCTCTAAGGCGATGGTTACCAAATAGACTCAAAATGGACCGATTGGTTGACCATGCTTAAGGAAGCTGGACATGGACACAGACACACACACTCACTCTGCTGGTTCCTCTTGTCCCCAGCATTCTTCAGCGGCAAGCAGACGGGACAGTCATGCCGCGTGCAGTTCTTCCAGTGAGAGATGATCTGCCGTGATGAGGCGCAGTGTGCCACTGGGGGGGGGGGGGGGGGAAGAGGTGAGAGAGCAAGTAAGATAAAGAACATGCAACTCTACACATGTAGAGCACCACCATGCCGTCGCACATTTGTACTTCTTGTAAAAATTAATGGCTAAATTTACAATCTCTCTTAAATAGTGCATTGCACATGGACAGACTGGCGGTGAGACCCACCTTGGCAGGCCTTGCCGGCCTGGCAGAGGGTCATGTGGTTCAGCACGTTCTTCATGGTGCGGCAGTGGGGCAGGTTGCACTGCCGCACCTCCCCGTTGGCCTGCTCGCGTCGCTGGCACTTGTGGGCGTGCAACAGGAGCACCAACTGCTGCTGGATCAGCTTGCGCTTCTCCGGGTCGGCTGTGGGGGGCGCTGCCGCCGCCGCTGCCGCCGTACCGGGGGCAGCTGAACCCAGTGTGCCCTGAGAGCCGGACACCATTCCCCCAGCCGCCACATTGCCAGCTCCCCCGGATACTATTGAGGTGGGCTGGGGAGAGACCCAGGGAGGGACGGAGGGATAAAATAAATCAGCAACATACCATGCGCGGGGGGGGTTGAAAACTGCCTTCCAGTAAAGGTAATTCTTAAGAGAACAAAACCATTGACAAAATAAAGAAAAACTGCAGAAGTCAAGAGGAAAAAGTCTTATCAGTATCACTTCAATTGCACAGAAAATCTGAAATTATGGCGTGCAGGACACAGGAGGTCACATGACCAGAAACTGCAGCCTTCCATCTTGTTTTAAACCCACACACGGCCCTTACCATGTTGGGCAATCCTTGCACAGGTTGGATCTTCTTGTCAAGAGGGAACTGGGCTAAGCTGTTGGGAGGGGGGGGTTTGTTCTGCATCTGTGGGCTCAGCCCAGCACCCCCCAGCCCCTGGCCTGTCGACTGGCCGTACGATGCACTGTAGGTTCCTTGGTTTCCCATCATTCCCATCTGAAAACGAAGAGATGGGGGGGGGGGGGGGTGAGACTGAGGTGGCAGTCACCAAGAAAAGCCCTGAGAAACGGAGCAACCATGGGGTCAAGCCAAGTAACCAAAAGCGAAAGGCAGACAGGCGAAAGGCAACCAGACGTCAGCTTCACGACCTGAACCACCCTCCGCGCCGTTATAATAGGCAGACATTCCGGTAACAAACAAGCAGAGCGTGTCACAGGCAGAAACAGTCGCCTTTAGTCATCTGAGGAATAACCTGCATTTCAAGACACACAACTGTCAGCAGGAAAGTGACTGGCTCGCTAATTATCCGGCTAACATGACCATCTCAACTACAGAGGCAGTTGAATTATTACTGAAAATATGAAGCTTTTAGCCCACCGATTTTATATTAGTTGCAAATTTAACTTGTTAAGTTAAGCAGACACTGATTCGCCTGTTCCAGTGAAGGCTGGTCTTCATTCCTGGTAGAGCCCAGCTTCAAGAAGCAAACCTCACACCTCCAATAGAAACCTGAACCTTCATGCCCAAGGTAAGCCTGCTCCTACTCAGCCAGTAACGGAACAATGACATTCTGCAGTATAGTCACCATCCATACCGTTATCTTCCAAGGCAAGTGAAAGGACAACCCTTTCATACTGGTAAAGCTTATTATTTAAAGGACGGATGTTTTAGCAGGGATTGCAAGCCAAGCACGTCTTTTTCTAAAGCGCCGATACACTCAAAAGACAGGCATTCGGCTGAATCTTTACGTTAAGTGATCATGCTAATTGAAAAATACAAACACCATCACCCTATACACCACTGCACTCTGCTAACAGTTTGTCAGAAACAGGAGATCCTGCTGGCCAGGGTCGGCTCCCAGAAGCCCTCCTATGAAAGCCATGACAGCATCCACAGCATTTCCAGCTGACAGAGGCAGCCCAGGCAGACCTGCTCTTCATGTGAGCTTACAGAGAAAGGCTGACATCTTAGGCCTCTTTGTAAACTCCAGCTTCTTCTACTAAAGGTCCTTATTAAAGTGGGTTATGGGGTTTAAAACGCAAAAAAAAAAAAAAATATATGAAGTTTATAAACTGCCAGTATAAGCACAAATCCACCCGAAGGTAAAAATCACTCAGGCCGTTTCCAAGAGGTTTATAGCCGAGCGAAGAGATGGTTTAGTGTTACAGAAAACCATTCCAGTGTTTAATTCTGTTACTCAAACTATAGTTTCAGCCAACTCCATTAAAACGACAAGCAACCAACACTACGGTCTGGGTTTACTTACACGTTTGATTTAATTACATTCCTCCATGTAACACCACAGGAAGTCCCGCAAGAATATTTACAGGGAGAAGTGCATGTGGGTCTTCGGCAAGATCAGCCTGCGCTTGGCAGACTAAAGTGGATCAGTTGGAATCTGTTTAAGTGATCTTTAGAATAAACCACAATATGAAGTTATTCTGTTATTACCAAACCATGTTTACATTCCAGATGACAATGGCAGCAAACAATGAAGCAAGCAGGCCGAGTGCCAATGACAGGACCTACTGCCACGTGTGCAGCTGGCTCTCACTGGGCGCCATGCCCGTCACCTCCAAATGAAAATGACGTAATTTGTTGTACAAATACAGGTATATTCGATTTTTTTTTGTTCTCCCCCCACATATTCTCTCCTTAGGAGACGGACGCACCAGGGCTGTGCAATTAATCCAATTTAAAATTTCGATGGCAATTTTGGAAACCAACGATTATCAAAAGTCATGATTAAATATCTATGCCACATTTCATTGCACGATCATGCTTACGTTTTGCCTTACATTATAAACCCAGTGCGCTCCTTTCCAGTCCCTTTTTGTTTCTCAGTTTAAATTATAGCGTTCAAAGAAATCCACCATTAAAAATTATTTCCAAACTCAATGACTAATTGTGTTAAATAATCATGATTAAAATTTGGACCAAAATAACGATTATGCTTTTTCTTGCCATAATAGAGCAGCAACATCACACACAAACACTTGACGGGGGCTTATTTCAGATTGAAAGTGACGAGCCTAGTCTGAGCACAGGGCCGGCCATTCATCAGGTGCCCTCAGAGCATTTCGGGGGATGCGAGGGTCACAGACAATTCTGCCGAGGCAGGGTTTCGAACTGCCAATCTTCCCATCACAGGCACAGAGACCTAATCCACTGAGCCACACCACAGCCCCAATGTCCATACATCGCCACTCCACCTTTATATCATGCACCAATAATTCAATATCTGAACCTGGGAGTGCAACTGCACCACACTAACATTTATAAAATTAATGCATCGGCTTAAATGAACAAGTACATCTATAAGTTTAGTATACATGCTTAAAATGACAGTTGGATCAGAGCACTAGCTTGCATACAGCACAATCTGAATGATTAAGGAGCTCAGCTCCGGTGGGCCGATTGCAGCATGAATTCTCATCTTAGGATCACTCCGAGGTCTCCTCCCATCACCAAACACCTGCGTGATCTACATGAGGGCGCTGCTTCCGTGCACGTTAAAAGCGGGCGGCCCATGGCAGACCGACACTCAAGAATATCACGTTTAGATCTAACTGGGGAACAGGTCTAACAAGTGCACAAAGAAAAACCGCGTAATGAGCGCACGCCACTCAGCATAGGCTTTCAGGGATGAAACGCCAAGGTCTTTCGTGTCAGCCAATCGTAAAAGCCGCGATTGTGAAATTGCCATTTGGAATGACATGGAATCAAAACAAACCCCCGTGCTTACACGCGCGCGCCTGCGCAGAAACGCACGCACACACACACACCATTGAGGGAGTTATTTGCCACACCCACAAAACACCTGCCAGACTCCAATGTAACCCAGTGAAAACATCACGTAGGATGTTAGGCACCAAGCACTGTCTGCCAGTCTTAAGTACTCAAGGAACAATGAGGAAATGGACACGCTCTACAAAGGCTGGGGAGGGCTCTCATTCACATGCTGAACACCGAGTAACTGTGCGCTTCCCAGCTCGGCCCCCTGGGGGGCAGGCAGCACTGTGAAGGTCCTATCCAAGCCATATGGGACGAGAAATATGCAGAGAACCTCTTTTCAGCAGTGCGCAAGAGGGCAGATTTTCGACGTTAAGAGAGCAGCTGTGATTCCCAGGGGGGGGGGGGGGGGGGGTAAGCAACCAGCAATAAGGTGACAATATTTTGATAGTCCGCAAGTTCTGAGTTAGTGCTGTACTCGTACTGTTGTCTTATTTCCAGTTAGCCCCACCTAGCGATAGACACACCCAGCAAAATACTGGCTACCAAAGGTGGAGAAAGATAGACTGATGTTTCTCTGCTTCCACAGAAGATACTCAAACACCACAGCGCGCGCGCGCACACACACACACACACACACCACAGCGCGCGCGCACACACACACACACACACACACACACCACAGCGCGCGCGCACACACACACACACGCACACACACACACGCACACACACCACACGCACACACACCACAGCGCGCGCGCGCACACACACACACACACACACACACACACACACACGCACACACACCACACGCACGCACACACACCACAGCGCGCGCGCGCACACCACAGCGCGCGCGCGCACACACACACACACACACACACACACACACACACACACACACACACACACACACACACACACACACACACACACACACACACACACACACGCACGCACGCACGCACGCACGCACGCACGCACGCACGCACACACACACCACAGCAGAGCTGGGTTACCTTGTTCATTGCTGCCGATTGCTGGGTCCCCCTCATTCCAGTCTGTGCTCCAGCACCAAGCTGCTGCTGCTGTAGTTGTTGTTGCTGTTGCAGCGTTTCCGCTAGCAGGCTGTTGTTATTGCTCCCCATCCCAGGGTTCGAGTAGGCCATGCGTGGAGAGCCGTTCATCACCTGCCCTCCCATCATGACCTGCTGCTGCGGAGGCGTGGGTGCTGTTGGCTGGCCGTTGCCCTTCTGGGGTCCCATCATGCCTCTGTTCAGCATCCCTTGCTGCTGCATCATGGTAGCCTGCTGGGCTTGGACATGCTGCTGCTGCACCCCCATGCCTGGCATGGCGGGGGACGCCTTCATACTGCTCAGGAGCCCCATGGCCCCACTGCTGGGGCTGCCACTGGCCGCCTGCTGCTGCTGTGGCTGCGCAGTTGCGGGCGGCCCACCTGTCCGCAGGAGCTCCGAGAGCTGCTTGTGCTTGGCGGCCGCGTCCTGGCCCCCGGCCCCCCCGGGAAGGCCCACGTGCAGCTGACCCACATCCCCACCATTGACCAGACCCAGATCCGCCGAGGAGATGAGCTCGTCCGGCAAGTCATGCTCCAGGTCAAACAGCGACTTGAAGTCTGACAGAGGAAGAAGAGACATTTTCAGAAAAACCATCACGTGCCAACACATCAAAACAGGCAGGGGGAGAAAGCACCCGGAGACGAATGTTGTGCCACATGTCAGCAACGGACTGATACGTCTCTCATAAGCAGCAATCAGGTGGTGACCCCAGAGACTGTGGTGAGCATGTGAGGAGGCACCAAAGAAGCTTCTCTGGACCACGTCCTGCCTACTTCCCACGTATTTTCATGCCTACAAAGCTCTTCAGAAGATGTTTTGGTCACTCGCGGCAGCCTAAGTCTAGAGTTGCTTGTCACACAAGTGAGAAACCTGCCAGACTCCACCAATCAGACAATATAATGTATTATACGCTGCATTTTTGGCATCATTTAAACGCTAGTTGCAAACGTGACCTTCAGCTAATTGTGTTTTAAGGCAGTGGAGTAGAGCTACCACTAATCAACCAATTATTGGCTGATTAAACCAATTTTCCTCCAGAAAGTCATCCATCCATCCATTTTCCAAACCGCTTATCCTACTGGTTCGCGGGGGGCCCGGAGCCTATCCCGGAAGCAATGGGCACGAGGCAGGGAACAACCCAGGATGGGATTCACTCTCACACGCAATTAGCAACTCCAATTTGCCTCAGCATGTTTTTTTTGTATTGTGGGGGAAAACTGGAGTACCCGGAGGAAACCCCATGAGGAGAAACTGCAAACTCCACACACGTGTGACCCAGGCGGAGACTCGAACCCGGGTCTCAGAGGTGTGAGGCGACAGTGCTAACCACTGCACCACCATGCCGCTCCTCCAGAAAGTCAAATGAACTTTATTTTGACAAATTATTGCAGGGCTTTAGATGAGATGCCAGTTTTTCCAGCACTATACATAGGTTGACGTTACTTATGCTCACAAGTTCAGCAGATTAGTAGCATGCCTAAAATATTAACGAGACGCGTACTGTGATGCCCAAGAGATAATCTGTAAAAATTCGACCTATCCTTATACTTATTAAATTCAGTTAGCAGAGCTTGTCACCCGCGAAGATGACATGCGAAGAATGGAGCACTGAAGTCCTGGTGAAGAAAGGGACAGCTCAGCAGCCACAACATCTTTTAAAAAAGAAAAGATATTGTGGTTAACTAGGTAAAAAGATGGTGGTGGTGGTGTGGTGATACGCATACTTTTTATAGTTTAAATCTGATACGTTTTTTGCTAAAGAGTTCTTTTTATTTTCTATTCAAAATAAAATAGAAAAATTTTAACGAGCAAAATTTTAAATTTTAACATAAAATGAACGAGGTCTTGCAGTACGAATATTACGTATACGCTTTGTCTGCCGATCGCCACGTGATCACAACTTAGACGATGGTTCTTCTCTCTCGCTGTGGGATTGTGGGTAATCATCTCCCATGCTCGATCTGTCAGCATACCTCTCGTTTAGTCAAAATTTAGTAGAAAAGCACAACCCAAATAAGGGCATAGCAGTGCGAGCGATGAATCTGTTTAACGACAATGCAATGTCACATTTCCGCGAAATCGAAAAGGAGGCAAAAGCGGCTGTCATTGGATAGGTTCCTCGTTACCAAGTCGTACTAAAAGAAAGATTCCAGTGAGTCAAAAGATGTAATTCCGTTACAGTGAAAGTTAAATAACCCTCCACTTCTCCTCTCTCGTCTCCCTCACACCATCCATGATTCTTTTCAAAGGTAAAGTGGAGGTTAATTTGCTTTATGCGTTTTCACTTTATACTTGTATATTTTCATTTTTATGTGAATATTTTTGGGTTGTGGAACAAATCATCTGAGTTTCCATTATTTCTAATGGGAAAATTTGCTTCTTTATACGAGTGCTTTGGATTACAAGCACGTTTTTGAAAAGAATTATGCTCTCAATCCGAGGTTTTACTGTATTTTTTTATTTGGTGCCTGTCTTCATTTGTTTTAGTTCATGGCAATACTGGTCACAATAAACATCATGCACAAACAGCTTTAAGAGATATCACATGGCTTTTCCGTAACGTGCACGCCCACTGGATGCAACTGAACTGCACACCTCAGGTACCATGGGAAATGGTCAGTACTGACCCTACGATTGATGCATTAGATTCAAAAACACACAAACTGTGAGGTAACAGAACACCATTCACAGGAACAGTACCCTCCCCCCCCAGTCCCCAAGCCTCGATGGCCGAATATTGGAACACTATGTTCATTTTAGCTCATGCTGCAAATCAAAGAAATAAGTCCTAACACAAACGGCTCCATGCCTTTCTAAATTATAGAACTGACAGACTCACACTTTAAAACACAAACACTTCAAAATATGAACTATTACAGTACATTAATGCTGCTGCTCTTCCACTGCAGAGGGAGAATCAGCCAAGAGCTCCCAGCGTAGGGCTCACATTAGCAAAACTTGCTTTAACTGAGCAGCTCAGGAAAAAGAGGAAGGGGAAGGCTAGAACATTGATGATTAGGACGATCCACAAGTTAGACTTCTTTGGGGAGTAGCAAACTGCTCATTGCTTTCAGTGCGTATGGACCACCCCATTTAGCTGTGCTCAATGCTCGAGATTCATGAAACACGACTTAAAAGCCAGGAAACAGTCAAGGAGAATTCCAGTTACAAAAGTACCATGAACAGGCTTGACTCGATATTTGAAAAATTCCATTGAAAAATTGAAAATCCGCGAAAAAGCA
Organism: Brienomyrus brachyistius; assembly: GCF_023856365.1. Classification (NCBI taxonomy): domain Eukaryota; kingdom Metazoa; phylum Chordata; class Actinopteri; order Osteoglossiformes; family Mormyridae; genus Brienomyrus; species Brienomyrus brachyistius. The sequence continues at coordinate 8,186,583 of NC_064537.1, forward strand.
TTAAGATACTAAATACTTGGCAGTAAAATTTCAGCATTAGATACACCATGAGCTATACGCTAGAACAATTTCTATGGAATTAGAACTGTTCTTAAAAACGATGATGCCTGCATAGCAAAACCATGGATTCCTGAATTGGCTCTAGTCCCAAGTTCCAAGCTAGACCATTTGCACATTACAAATCGTGTTACATCATTCATAACAAAACAGGCACCAGGATATCAATAACTGGTGTGAAAGTATTTAGAACATGAATATATATCGATGTAGGACTCAAATAATTTTAGCTGGGGGCAATGCCCCATCAATACCAAGGAAAACATCATCAATCCAGCATTCTCAAATCAACAGTGGACTACTACACTAAACAAGCACCAGAATGACCCATTACGGTAAACTCAATCCACCACTGCCCCATTCCTCAGGGAATAACTTACTGCAGCTATTCAGTTCTGAAAGATGGAAATGCTTTGAGAGGGGGGGGGGGAACGACAAGAACACTTTGATTAACCAGGAAATAAAATTAGAAACCTTGCATTGTCAGCTTTAGTAAAGAACTGTTTCAGAAACAAAAGGACCGCATAAAGGCAGTTCTTGACATCTGCCTGAGGCCTGCCTGCAACGCTGCTGGTCTGGGATGCAAAGTTTCTCTACCTCTGAAAGATAAGTGGACACATACGCGGATATTCCATTTCGAAGACATCGCACACCAGACAACAGCCACAGCAACTCCACAAAGCACGACGGTGCCTAGGAACTGCCAAAACGTGTGGCTGTCCAACCAAGGATAACTGGGAGAAAGTGCATTTTGCCAATGAGCCTCCATCCTACATCGTGCTCAGCAAAATTAAAGGAATCGGCAGCCATCCGTTTTCAGACTTCAAACAGCCAAATCTCAAAACGGTACCAGTCTATATAGCAAACAGGCAAATGAATCTTGAGTTGCAGGCTTTTACACCTTGACAATCAGACTTCAGTAACAAACGGCATGAGTGCTGAAGAGAATTACTACTAAATTTAAATACTGCTGCAATTAGTGTGACGCATCACTGGAATACAAGCGAGTCAGATACATTAGAAACATTTTGGAAAAGATGGATCCACACACCCAGCTCCTAAAACAAAACACAAACTTTAAGATTTAACTTTAGGTTAGGTAAATTTTACGTTTTTTGAGCAAATTAAAAAAAAGGATTATAAGAGATGTTATTTGTAAAAAGCCCACAATTGAACCATATTTTTAACATGCATTTCCTGGTAACGAGTGCAAAATATGAATTAAGCAAGTTCATTCAAGTCAGTCCGTTAATAGGCTCATGTGGGCTATCAAGAATGACAATATGAAAGTTAATCTTGGAGAGAAACAGAGAGACACAAGTGTCAAGGGATGGGCTTTAGTGCACATGACAGATTTCTAAAAAGTCTTGTATTACTAGCTATGCAAGCGACAAGTTAATTGAATTTAGTAAATGTTTTTAAGACAGAAAGGTTATTTGCAATATACATTTTCTTGCAATGACCATACATGCAGCACCACTACAGGTAAATATAACTTAATCAAGTAAATAATGGCAGAGAGAACTGTTCTCGAAACCAAAATTACACAGGACAGCGCAAAGTTAATTTTGAATTGTAAATTGTGTCAAGGGGGCAAATCAACAGACTTGGAAGACTTCTCAAATGACACCGGGGAGGTGGGGGAGTATACTTTTCCCAAAGAACTGCAGTGACTTTCAGAAATCTACGAGGAAAGTAACATTCCATTAATTTTTCTGCCCCATCCTGGCTTGCAATGATAATAGTATATGCGCTGCTCATTAGCAGTTTCAGCCAGGCGGTAGCAGGGAAAGCTGCTCCCAGTCTCATGCATGAAAAGGGGAGTGAATGAATTAAATGGTATCTTGTAAACAAAGCTTTCCTAGCAAAAGACGTTTTCCTCAAGTCTTCCCAATGCCTTAAAAGCAGCCACTTCAAAAGTCCAGTTATGGAAGCTGATTAGACAGCAGTTCCCCAAACAGCATTACATCAAGTGTCAAACACCTGTACTTCACCACCAACAAGGAGACACCTTCCATGCTGGTTTGCGCTCATATTTTTGGTATCTTATTCATCAAATCTAAGACGATGTCTATAGGTCACAACTAACAGACAAAGAACTGTTATTCTTTCAAGGGAGCCAAATTACTACCCAAACAAAAATGGTGGATCGCTTTTTTGGTGAATCGTAGTTCAGAGTGAAAAAGTACTTTAAAACAATGACCAAGTCACCAACGTACACCCCTGAAGATTTTCTTGCCCAAGATCAGCTGTTAAACTACACATTTTAGTTAGAACCATGAGTACTTTAGAAACTTAGATGTTCCTTTTAACAAAACATCGAATGCTGCTGTTCTAAGCAACCTCTAAACCTCTACCCACTTTGATCCGCAGGCTAATTTTGACTGAATCTCGTTTATATACCATGCGCTAATCCCTACTCACAGAACGCAAACGCTTAAAGAGTAATAGGTTTATGAAAAGTAATAGTATAAAATCCACACCAACATGTTAGCATTCTGCGACAAATCCCTGCATTTTAACGAGACGCATCTTTCCACACGATCAACTGTGGAAGAAAAGATTTTAGGGTTTAGGGTCTGACTGGCTGGAACTGGTAATGACAGACACATGACACTGGAGAGAAGTGGAAGAGAATAAGCTTTGAGCTCCTATAAGTTATGACAGCCTCATGAGCTTAAGCGCACTTATATAGCCCATACATTTAATGTTAGTTATTTTAACGTGGAGATATAATGGATTTGGGGCCATGTATTTTTGTATGAAATTCAGGAAACTGTTATACTGATCGAAACAAACACAAAATGAACTGAGAGAAGTACGTTAAAGTCTACATTAATGTACCAGAAATTAACTGAAAATATTCCACTAGTCACACCTTTTTTTTTTTGTTTAGTCCAAGTTACGAAAGCCTTCACGCCCAAATCATAATAGCAATATTTCGCCATATATTCGGCGACAGAAAAACATCCGAATACGCTTAAGTGGTAAAGTTTTCTCGTTTCTCCAACGACCTTGCAACCCACCGAAGATGAACAATAGAGAGTGAATAGAATGTAAGAGAAATGTCTGAGATACTGGGCTAGTGGTCAGACTCCCCAGACACACAGCTGAGTGAGTGTGGACACAATCCCAAGATCAATGAGATCACAGCGGCACTCCATCCTGAACCTCCATCCGTCTGCGGTATAAACTCTCCCCAACTCACACACAGACTGCCAGCGTATCCATCGGACAGAACAGGAACCACCTCCCTACACACGCACTCTCCCATCACAGGCCTGCACATCGGGACGGCAACCCGGCCGTGCGGACCAGCCGCTCCTCAGCTGCAGCCAGGCAGCCAGTCCGCCCGGCCAGCTCTCCCCGAGGTGCAGGCACCGCATTAACAGGCCGGCCAACACCGATCTCACGCTACGCGTGTGGAGCCGAAACGCGCTCTAGAAGGCTGCGGTTTCAAAATACCGATATAAAAAAGCTTTGTTGGTGGCATTTACGCTGAATCCCCCTCCCCCTTTATGCTCTGATTGCACGGAGCCCCTGCATGCTAGCAGGCGATAGTCGTAATGCCATCGTCTCCCAGACCCGATCGGTCCCCTCGCTCTGCGGGCCAGCAGAGGAAACTGGGCCGGGGGGAAAAAACTGCAGCCACCCGAGCCCTAACTTTGCTGGATGAACCGATCAAAAACAAGAAAATTAAAAGGCAGCAGCCCGCTAACAAGCCGTAACCCACCGTATGAGACACCCCGACACCTACACGCTTAAAAAAAAAAAGTTGTCGCGAACACAATTTAGGCTGTTGGGCCTTTAAATTGGTTAAAAACGCATAATTCTCAAGAAGAAAATCGAGGCCCACTTCGAAAAGAGGAAGACTTTAAAAAGACTGGGGGGGAACAAGCGGTCAACGGCGAAGTGCGGGGCCCCCGGATAAGCCGGAGCCGACACGGGGAAGCGGCGGCGGCAGCGGCGGCGGACTCCCCGACGCGCTCGCCTCGCCGCCGAGGAAGAGGAGGAGGAAAAACCCCCAAAACGCAGCCGAAACGCCGACGTGATAAACGCGTTCATTTCAAAAAGACTCCGGCGACGTGAATAATTAAAATGCGTATATTTACCATTTCCATCGCTGGCAGAGACCGAAAGTGCCGGAGAGGATAGTTTAGGCCTCTTGGCTGAAGGCGGGCCGGAGTCCAGAACGTTCTCGGCCATATTTTTCACGAATTATATAAATATATATATCCAGAAAAAGACAGGCGAATTCCCTTCTTTCTCGGTCTTCATTCGCCTTTCCCTTCTTTGATTGTTTTACTTTCCCCCCTCCTTTTTGGGGACTAAGGGGGGGAAAGTCCCGTGTGCGAAGCGCTCGTCTTTCCTGGGTTAGCCTCTGCTTTCCGACTCCAGCGCATAAACCCCCTCCCCCGGCGGATTTTTTGTTCTTTATAGATTTCTGCGAGCGGAGGAGGAGGAAAGAGGGAGGGAGGGAGGGATGGATAGGGGGAGTCGGTAAGAGAAGAGAGAGACAAACGTGCAGGCCTTTAACCAACTCGCCGAGCCTCTTCGGAGACGGATAAATTGTCCCGAGACCTGCCCTCCATTATAGTATCCGTGTTTTCCGCCATTGTCGGGCGGCGGAACTGTAATCGAAAAGACCCCGGACTGGAGGATCGCGGCTGCCGGGAAGACGCGCCGGCACTCGAAACTTTTCAAGGACCTTCTCGCTTGATGTTTTAGGGGGGAAATGAAATTGTTACAGCTTCTGATTTCTGATGAGCTGTCATTTTGACGCACTAAATTGAAACAATATCATTTATAACGTTTATTTGTTTACAAGCGGTATAAATTATCGTAATTTTACAGGCAGCCTTCCGTGCCTTTAAAATGCTCAAAAAACATATTTACATATAAAGAAAAAAAAATTGTGTAGACGTATCTGGGAAGATACAATACATCGATATTGATGAACGATTTTTTTAAAAAAATGACTTAAAATGTGTACTGCTTTTCCATATTTTATATAATAAAATATTCGCAACGAGTTAAAATAAATTGAAAAGTCTTTTAAGTGCAGATGATTGCTAAAAATATTTTCCCGCTGTTGTAATAACTTTATTCACGCCAGTAAACATTGATCTCAGTGAAGCTCTAACGGCAGCTAAGATGCTGTACTGTATTCGGAGCCAGCACTCGAGAGATAAGGGCCACTGATACAGTGATATCTCAGAGTACATTGAAGCACTTTACCGTTAAGTCTCATGTTAAACCAGCTCATAAATTAGACATGCATTTAAACCACCACAGCTTCATCACCTTGGCAATCCACCATAAAAGCGCACATAATTATCAGATTAAATCCATCACGTTAACAAAAGTTTCCATCTCGATGTTTAATATATTGCACAATGTGAAAGGGGTTTAAAATATCTGCAAACTCGCACGTTTTACCAAGATTCCTACAAAACAAGATAAACCTTTTATTTACCCTGTGACTTAATATTTATCGAAGGTAATCTCTCCACAAAATGGTTAGATTTATCTCCGGTCACAATGCATAACGGGGAAGCGTGTGTAATGCGCATTTAATTCCTTTTAGTTGTATATATTGAACAGAATTTTCACTAGATTCTATTGGCAGCAATCAAATACTACTTTAAAGCCGAGTAAGAAATCCAATGGAAGTATGTGATCAAGCAAATACATGGATGTCTCTGTGCTAAAATTGGAAACGCCATCGGGTTCCTCAAGTTACAAGTATTATGAGTAATTTGAAGTGAGAAGACTCGCTCCCAAAAATACAGATGGGATCCAAACCCTCAAATATTCCTATTCCTTCGGGTCCTATTGTTGTCACAGACGCCTTCTCGAATTCATCTCTTTGGTATTCGATTTATTAATAATAATAATAATAATAATAATAATGCATATTTTCTTTTACATTTATCGAATTTATTGCACATATGATATTTTCCCTTTTTGTTAAGTTTATGCATTAAGTCTGGCTCGCACTTGATAAAACGTACTGGCTAATTTTGCTTCCCCAATATATCCTATAATAGCATCACTCCCTTGGGGTTTTCGCCACCCGCTAATCGCTTCAAGTCCATCCGCTGTTTGTGTCGGTCCGAGGCGGCGTGCATCCGAGCCGGCCTCGGGGACAGCAGCCGCAATACTCCCTCCCTGCCTCCGTCAGTTAGTGTAAACAAAATGGCCGCTCGTTGTTTCTAATTCTCCAGCGGGTTAGTGGGAGGGATGGAGGTAGAGTAGAAGTCTGCGAAAGGGAGGTTGATGCTTGGCGTGCTGCCGATATGGTTCCTACCTCATGGATTCATGGATCGGCAGTAACCACGTGCTCATCAAAGGGGCAGTCGAGTTAAACTCAAGCATTCCCTTACTACATTCCAAATATTGACAAGTTCACTTTCTACTGGCACTTCTGTGTGGTTAAATACTGGGAAGATACTTCAAGCAGCCAGCTGAAAACAACCTTAGAACTTCTCAATTTATAAAGTTAACCAATAAGGGAAATTTAGATTTTTTCCTATCAATGTCAGTTGGCAACAGTAATGCTCCTGACACAATTCTTTTCCACAAGAGTTGGATTTTTTTTCTGGAAATAATAGCAAATATTAAAAATTCTTATAAGCAAAACAGAAGAAAAATCAAATCGTGTTCTAGGGTGTATGTATCGCATGTATTGCAATGAGTGTTGCAATAATCATGCAGTAATAGTAAAACATAGTCTCTATTCCTCTATTCCTCCTATATGGCAGCAGTATCCCTTCCATCTCAGGTAATTTTCTTTGCACACTCTTTCTCAACGTCCGCTATCGTCTTGGGAGTGTCAGCAGACAAGACCGAGGGTCCACCGTCTTCCTGGATGACCACGTCATCTTCGATCCGAACAGCCATGCCTCTGAATCTCGCTGGGGACGCCTTGTCATCTTCAGGGATGTACAGCCCTGCCAAGGGAGTGAAGTCCAAAAACACTCAGTTACACTAAAATGTTATATAATACAAGGGCGATTCCAAATCATGGCATGTACTCAGGGCATCTTTAATGAATCTGTATAATCACACATTATACACTGGACTGACTGACGGACTGTAGGTTCAGAGTCCTGAAAGAACTTTGCATACGTGTAGTTTGCATGTTTTATGTATGTCTATGTGGAATTCCCACAGTGAACCCAAATAGACTCAGCTGGACAGAGGTTCTGTGCTGTCTGCGCCAGGCTTCGGGCTGGCTAGGATCTGGAGGAGCGACTATGAGAGAAGTACTGCTGGAATAACCCTGTAGACTGTTCTTCAGTCACACCACTGAAAAATGCTTTTTTAAAATAAACTAGTCTTGCACTATAGTATATCTGCAGGCTTGCGGTGAGTTTTATATTCTTTTCGGCTTTATAAGCTTATTTTGCACATAGCCCAATGCTATTTATACCCAACATCTATTGTTAGTTACATGTCTATGTGTTTATTCATTTCCATTCATACCTCTATTTTACGTTTATTTATTATTTTTTGTACTTTTTGTCTTGATTGTATGTTTAATTGTACACTTCATGCCACCACCTGCACCCAAATAAATTCCTTGCACTCGTGTTTCTGTGTCAGCCCGAGCAGTGCTCTCGCGGGAGTTCTACTTACACAAAAATGTTCTAAGGGCAGAATGAAAAAAACGATTGGTCCAGAGAGATAACCAATCAGACTGTAGAGGGGGTGAGTCCAAGCAACTAGAGGAGGCAGGACCGACCAATCAGATCTCCCACCTCTTCTAGTTGCTTGGACCCACGACCTCTACAATCGAACTCTCCAAACCAATCATTTTTCGTTCTGTGCTCAAAACAGTTCTGTGTAATTGAAACTCCCAACAAGTCAGCAGTGCTCCTCAGCAGCGATCTTCCTTACTGTACCTAGTCGTCACGTGCTCCCTCAGTCACCATCACCTGACCTGTCCGCACAGGCCTGCACCTCTCACCTGGCTCGATAGTGATGCACATGCCCGGCTGCAGCGGCTGGGCACGCGAAAGCGTCGGCGTGTCGTGCACGTCCATGCCCAGGTAGTGGCCCACGTGGTGTGGACAGTACCGACGTGCAGCCTGGAGGGTGACAGGAATTGACAAGGAGAAACAGCATGTATTTCATAAGTTTGATTAGTTTCAAACATAATTGTTTACGACAGACCTGCAAGGCAAACAATCCATGCTACACACCACTTTAATAATTAATGTCCAAGCAAGCATGAACGATAATAACGTTAAACCCTTTGGACTGGCTTTTCATTCCGACAGCCTGCTTCCTTTTTCCGAACAGAACTTCTAATTCCCCCAAACATTTTACCGCTCTTTTCTTTTTGCATTTATTTATCCACCACAAATGAATAGTAGTTTTTGGTTACTTTATAACACTCTTTCCCAATCTGGTCCTTGAGGACCTGCAGAAAGTCCACGTTATTGCTCCCTACCAGACAGTCCACGTTTTTGCTCCCTACCAGACAGTCCACGTTTTTGCTCTCTACCAGACAGTCCACATTTTTGCTCCCTACCAGCTCTCTAAATGTGGACCATCCAGCACGGAGCTGGGAAGGGAGCAAAAACAAGAACTTCTGTCAAGAGACTAAAAAGTTCTGGGTAACGTAATGATCAAATACATACACGCCGATACACAAAAAAAGGGGTTGTACCCAGTTCTGGTCTGAGCGTGCATTTTGATTGTAGTAACAGTAAGCGTCTTGTAATGTTCTAAATAAGGTAAGTGGGTTAAAAACAATCCCCAGTTAGGCTACACGTAGAAGATTTAGTAACTTTTGTAGAGCGGTCAGTGTATTCCTTGGTCTTCCAGACAGCGGTGAGAAAGCTGTCTCAGGTTTCACTCAGCTTCAGTTTTCCTTAAAAGCTACAGTATGACATGTTGGTGTGAGTGGAGTGACGGGGTTTGAGGGCCCAGTTTTGATCGTTCTTCTTCCCTAAGACACAACAGTCATGTAGGTTCAGAATTCCCCACTCATACCCCATTACCTCAGAGTGCTTTCCCCCGTTATCACCTCCGTATCCTTTTAGTTAATAACTGTCCTCGTCAAACAAACTGAAGCCTTTCAGTGACGTCGTTGCATGGATCCTGATCACTGCTGTGTTAGGTTCTCACTCGTGTCGCTCTCTCTCCAGTCTTATAAACTGCTGTACTGCCTCTAGCACAAGCATCCTTCTATACAGACCCCATGTTTGTCTTTCTGTTCCTCTCTTTTGATGAAATCAGGGGCTTTTCTGTCCTTCAGCTCTGGGTTAAACTACTAGAATCCTTCAGTTCTGTGAGCCCAGCCCAGATGTGTGTCAATCCTGAAAGCTTGGCCTGTAGGCTCTACTGTTAGATTCCCCCCCCCCATCTCTTGTCACCCCAAAAAAAGCAGAAAACATCAATAATAAAGTCCAGGTCCTCTCGGGCTTTCCCATGCTCCCTTGCTGCACAGACGTAATGGTTGTACCTGTCAAGGCTGCCGTGTAGCCTGATCAAAGCTTTCTACAAACAAACTGTCATCAACGACAGAGGCTCCACTAAAAGGACGACGGCGGCCGTGCCTTGAGCGAGTCGGCGTCGCTGGCCGAGCGACTGACGATGCCCAGCTCGCGCAGTTTGCGTCCCAGGAGCGCCAGCATGGTGCTGTAGATGTGGTCCAGGCTCGTCCCCGGGCGGCAAAGGGACAGGCAGGCCAGCTGGACCTCCAAGACGGCCTCGTACAGCTCAGCCTGGGCGGCGGAGAACCTGGGCCCGTGAAAAGGCAAACCTGAGCGAGACGGGTCGTGCGGTGAGCTCTGATGAGAAGCACTTATCACATGTGTACAGTACAAGGGGAGAAAGAGCATATGGGATTTGAACATGGACTTTTGCACAAAAGGTTCCAGCACAGGAAGGAAGGAAGCCGACCATTAGATCTTTGAGATCTTTGAGACAGTAGGTTAACCTGCTACAGTTCACATGCACCACCAGTCAAAGGTTTCTGCGCATTTTGTACATTTGCATGTTACTCACTTAACATTCACTAAAAATACACTTAATATTCTTTGTTAACAAAAGAAAATACAGTATGATCACCATCTGAGTACCTTTATTAGCAAAAAAGGGTTCATCAAAGCCTCCTCTAGCAGTTGTAACAGAAGAGAAAATTCGAAGCATCCTTTCTGCAAGGGAGATTAAATACTGCTCTGTTTCATGGGATGAAACAGTTAACTAGTGCGTTTAAAGTTAAAGGAGAGCCCAGAATTTGACTCTGCCATCATCACATACCAAGAGGTCAGACATGCACTGTTACATACTCTGTCCATGTTATAAAGGAAACCTATCTTATTTGACTTATATTTTCATTTATAGTTGTTCACTCAACTTTCCAACGCTTAAAAATCTGCAGTTTATGAAATAAATGGGAAAGCGGTTAAAAGCATGTGGTGTGCAAAGACTTTTGACTGGTAATGTAATTCAAAAGTGCAATTATTTTCTAAAGTGTGCTTACGTTACTTTGAAAACCCAACACACACAAAGCTGTTAAAAAACTTCATTCTGAAAACTCAGTTTTTGGGAATATCTGTAACAAAAGGCGTTTTATAGTTATAAAAAGCCATTAATAATGAATAATGTTCAACACTTCAGTAAAACAGAAGATCTCAGCAGATGTGTTGACATCAGTCACGGCTGGCGATGCGAGAGGAGTTAAATGGACAAACTGCAGCCTAACAGGCCGATACAGGTGGGGGGGGGGGGGGGGGTGTGTGTCTGACCGTTGTGGTAGCTACTACTGCTGGAGCTTCCATGTCCCAAACTAGAGGGGAGCTCAACAAGGCTTATAGCGGAGAACTTACCTCCCGTTCACTGGCCAGGTGCGAGTGACATCACTGACATATCCGAAATATTCACAGCCTGCATCTAGAAGCACCATCTCTCCGTCCTTAGAACAAGAATTATAATTAAGCGTTTAATTGTTGCTGCTGACACACCACAGCACACAGCGCACAACGACGAAATGTGTCCTCTGCATTTAGCCCATATATGACATCGTGACACAGCAGGGGGGCAGCTAACCGGGGGAGCAGGGCTTGGGGGCGGTACCTCGCTCAGGGTACCTCAGTGGTGCCTTGCTGGTAGGGGATTCGAACCAGCAATCTTTCAATTACAAGTGCACTGCCTAACCATTAAGCCACTACTGCCCACTTCCACAAACAGAGGAAGCCAAACGAAAGGCATTTTAACTATGGGATGGCGGTAATGTGGAGCATATCCTAGCATATGTGCCTAATTATTGTAGTTCAGAAACAATGGGCCCTGGTGTACTAACAGAAATCGGTACTAACCATACATTTCATTTCAGGGTAATGCAGACCCCTGGATGTCGTGTATATTTAATGGTCCATGGGGGGGGGGGGGGGGGGGGGGGCAGTGTACAGCTCAGCAGGTTACACCACTGTGTCTGTGATATCAGAAGGTCAGCAGTTTGGCCTCAGCAGAATAGTGACATCACTGTTTGGGCCCTTGAGCGAAGCCCCTAACCAGATAAATGATCTGACCCTGTGGTCAGACCCTAAACTTTGCTCTTAACTGCATGTATGTGTGTGTGACTCAAAAGGAGAGCAAGATGGAATATGTGAAAAGAAGCATTCCAATGCAAATGGAAAATAAAAGATCACGTCTTTAAAAAAAAAACCCTGATTTATCATATAATTTATAAGCTGCATGACAAGTTAATAAGGTCTTGCTACCAAGTATCGATGATGCAGCAGGCACCTCTATTCAGGCACTATGTGTGGCTGGTACCTGTATTCTCACCTTGACAATTTGGTTGTTGTTGATGTAATGCAGCGTATTGGCTCGGTTGCCTCCCGCGACCACGGGGGGGTAGGCCAGGAAGTTGGCGCCGTGAGCACGGCACTCAAAGTCAAACTGAGAGAGAGAGAGATAGAGATAGAGATAGAGAGAGAGAGGGATAGAGATAGAGAGAGATCAACGCGATGGGACTCAGATGCGATTCCGGGGTCTTTAATCCCCCTCTCTGGTTTGATTCTCTTGTCACTCCACCTTACACAACCGTACGGTGAAATGCAGAGCAGGGGGGGGGGATCATGGCACCACGTTCGACAAAGGAGGGAACAAAAGAAAAATGTCAGACTTACAACAGTCTAGGCATACCTACCTCACAGAAGAGGCTTGTGATAAAGATCGCAGTCGGAAGTACAATAAGAAGAGGCAAGCGCTGCATCACGGGCAGCTTCAGTGACACGAGTACACAGAGTGATACATACAAATGGTCTGAGATGGCAGGTCCTCCTAGTCCAAGCAAAATACTGAGGAGCAAGAAGGAGTAACAATGTGGATCCCGGTCAAAATCTGTCTTCAGCAATTAAATGACTATATTTTCATGATGCACGCAGCCGTTTTTTTTCTCCCAGTGCCTTGAATGTTATTCGCTTGTAATATTAGCAACCAAGATTCTTTTGTGATCAAAGACGCAGGACTCCTGTAGCAGATTCAAAAACGCTGCGGCAAAAGCTGTAACTGGATGGAGAGAACGACCGCAGGACATCTGACTGAAGAGCTGCCGCTTCCCCCAGCCCTCCATACGTGGGGCTTTTGCTGCAGTCGCAGACGCCACTGTAGCGTCTGCCTTTGCTTTTGCTTGGTCACCTACCGGCATCTGGAGCGAGGCCTGCGTCACTCTCCTCACTTGGCTTGATGCCTTGGGCCCACGGAGAACAATGAAGGGTCTGCCGCGGATACAGCAGCTTGCAGGACTGAAGACTGCTCTGCGATCGGTTAACCTGGGATTCCCAGACATTTATTTTTTTCCCACCCACTATCAAATTATGGAGTTTTGCTTGCACTCCTCCAAAATTTTCCTGGATTTTACTTTACTATTCTTTTACGCTATTGTTACCATAACTGTGGTCTGTCAGAAAGCCATGTGCTTCGCAGAATCAGCATTAGTGCTTTGGGGGCAAGTGCACTGAGAACGGCACCACATACGAGTAAAAGGAACCGTGCGGGAAAATAAATTCCACGCTCGGTCATCAAACCGAAGTCGTGAACATTGGTACTTTATCGGCCCGTCGCCATGGATACAGTTTATGGGGGGGGGGGGGGTGCCCAGGCCCAGGAAACACCGGATACCAGCAGGGGGGCACCCTGGACAGGATGCCAGCCAAGCACAAGGTGCATACTCACAGACTACAGGCAATTTGGTCTGTGGAAGTAAATCAGGGTAGCCAGGGGAAAGCCACACGAACACAGGGAGGGCATGTAAACTCCACACACGTACTGAAGCCCCAATCCTGAAGGTGTGAGGTGACGCTGTTCCCCACCGAGCCACCGCAGCCCCCTACTTATAAACCATGTTCTTTAATCTAGCAAGACAATGGCGTTTATAAGAGGCAGAGCACAAGCGAGTCTAAAAACCAGAGTCTAAATCCATGGCCCTTAGGACTCAGGATTCAGCCAGGAAAAGTAAATTAGCTCCCAAACAAAAGATGGATGTAATATATGAGTAGTGAGTAAGAGGGGGTTGGCAATCTCACCTTAGCATAGAGTAGAGCTTCATCCATCTTTCCGTGGGACATCGCCATAGTCTTTTTAAAAGCCTGGAGTGTAAGACAGAACAGGCAGGGAGAGGACAGAACAGGCAGGGAGAGGACAGAACAGGCAGGGAGAGGACAGAACAGGCAGGGAGAGTCAGAGAGCACTCACAAGGCCAGTACAGAGCACTGCTTCACATCAGACATACATATAATCACAGCGCAGGAAGTCTAGCCCAAAAATGCGTCCTCACATAATTATTGCTGTAATTTCCATCCATCTTCTGACCAATAATCCTGGTCAGGGTCTCTTCTCCATTATGAAGAACAGATTGGGGTTCTCTTGATATTAAAAGTTCTTTTTTCAACCGACAAGCTTTTGGCAAAAAGTCATGCAGTGACAATCACTGCCAGTTATGCAACAGATCCCATAAGTTCTGCCTTGTCTCTTTATCAAACTTCGCTCACAGCACATTAACAAGGCGAGTGGATATTGCAGTAGAGTATAACACCGTGTTCTGCCATAATGTAATTACGAGGTACCGGCAGGTAAGTAACTCACTGGAAAAAAGTGTAAAAACTGTGAGAAAACGCTTCAGGTTCAACTTATCATTTCTCCGTCCAGAAATGTCGCAAAGGATATTTCTCACTCTTTTTACCAAACAGTGCATCTTTATTCTTTCAGAAACAGCATTGAAATTATCCATTCAAATTCGATGATTTTTCAAAGATTCGACCAAAAGTACTGGCCAAATTCATCCTCAATTTTCTCATAATAGCCCACAAAAAACCCCACTAAGCTAGGCACCAACATAAAGCATGAAAAACAAAAAGTTTTTCAGGAGATTCGCTATGGAAATAATAAGATAATCACGTGAAATTTTTTGACACTATAAAACATTCTGACTCATATAACCAGGGACAATTTTCAACTGGTACCTGCCTGCACCTATTCCATACATAAATCCATTCATTTCCTGTAACTGTTTGTCCTATTCAGCATTGGGGGGTTCGGAGCTGATCCTGGAGGCTACAGGCGCAGGGAAATAACCCAGGATGGGGGGCCAAATCATCGCAAGGCGCACTCACACGCCACACACACACACACATCTATGGGCAATTATTTGGCAACTCCAATTAGCCTCAGCATGTATTTGGACTGTGGGGGGAAACCGGAGTACCAGGAGGAAACCCCACAACGACATGGGGAGAACATGCAAACTCCGCACACATGTGACCCAGGCGGAGACTCAAACCCGGGTCCCAGAGGTGTGAGGCAACAGTGCCTCCATACCCCCCCCTCTTGTTACATATTCTGGGCGAGTGACAACCAGCAATAATATCGGCACCATCACACACTGAACTAGCAGAGTCTCATTTAACTTTCCCGTGTTTCCGAACTCCTAACTTGCAACGGCTCCTACGCTGGGCAATATAACAGCGATTCTTGGAAAGACGGAAGAATGCAGGAATCTAACTCTTGGCACAGAGGGTTGAGGGCGGGGACAGCAGTAAGGACCCACACTTCCTGAATTATCAAGGTCGCGCCCCCCACTATCCTGTAGCACCTGTGCTGTGATTCGGCCCGCCTCCCTCATCAGGGCCACCTCCGCAGCGCTCTTCACTGCACGCTGGGAGTGCAGGAGGGGTTTGAGAGGCCGCACTGGGGTGCCCCCCTCCAACAGGGGGCCGATGTGGGTGTGGTGGAGCTCAGGGTGGCAGGGTTGGGATGCATCGTACCACAGCATACTGCCTGCGGGAGGGGTGGAGAGAGAGGGGGGAGCAAAGGCAGGACGGAAAGACATGGTGACCGTATGACAATCTCTCCCCATTGTCTGAAGCGCATACAAAATTCAACAAACATCATAGCCTAGCCTAACCTACCTTAAACATGCTTAGAACACTTACATTAGCCTGCAGTGGGGCAAAATGATTAACACAAAACCTATTTTATAATAGAGTGTTGAATATCTCATGTAATTTACTGAATAATGTACTAAAAGCGAAAATTTACCAATCATAAAGTCGACAGGTAGTAACACGGACCATGTAACCTGGGGAGCGTCTGTGCTTAAATGTAACTTGGTTTCCTACTACTGTCCAGGTGAATCGAACCCGCAACCCCAGGGTTGTGAAACCACAGCGCTAATCACTGGACCCACCGCGTCACAGCAGCTGCTGCAGGTCATGTGGGACTTTCAAATGCGCTACTGTACCTTTAAAGCTCTTCAGCACCAGGCCCAGCTCTTCGTTACTGTGGACTTGCGCGATGCCCGTCAGTGCAGACGCTCCATCTATTCCTGATCTGGGCCCGTCCCACAGTTCCCGTGTTGGGTCTCTCCTGGGCACGAACAGTATGGCCCCCTCCAGGCGGGGCGGGCAGCACAGGACCAGGGCACTATCAGGCTCCAGGATACCCGTGAGGTAGAGGAAGTCCTGGTTCTGGTGGAAGGGATAGGGGATGTCGTTGGTCATGTAGCGAACAGGGTGAGAGAGCACCACGGCAACGTGGAAGGAGGCAGAGCTGTTTCCATGGGAACCGAACAGACCCCCCTGTGGCCTCTCAGCCTGCGCCGCAATGAGGGCGGAAAGCTTCTGTCGACGGAGCTCGAACTCCGTCTGCGTCAGACCTGGGGTCACCTCACCTGGGAGAGGAGGACAGCGGACAACCGTGAGAGACTCGACCCCAAGCAGGCACATCGAGCTCATTATGGTGAGGCAAGCTGGCCAATCTAGATGGAGCAGACTAATAGCAAATTACCAACACACTTCACATTCACTGATGACTGAGAAATCATCACCGCTGAACACGCTTCACTTTCGGGGGTGGGGGGGAACCCATAAGTGCTTTTTAGTAGCAGGAAGCAGGATTTTCCTCATGCATGAAAAGATGAACGTGATTCCTGTGACTGAGCATGTATGCCTTCATAAACTCAGCTTTATGGTTTTCAGTGTCTAATTTTCACGGCTGCATCCCTGGACTCCCTACCTATCCATTTTCTGTCCAGCTCAGGGTTGTGGGAGTCGGGAGCCTATGGGCAAAAGGCAGGAAATAACCCAGAATAGGGTGCCAACCCATCACAGGGCCTTCTGACACAACGTTCACTCACACGGGCACCCCTATGGCCAATTAACCTCAGCATGTTCTTGAACTGTAGGAAGAAGCTGGAGTACCTGGAGGAAACTCCTTAATAACACAGGAAGAACATGCAAACGCCACACATGGAGCCCTGGCGGAGACTTGAACCCAAATCCCAGAGGTGTGAGTGCTAACCACTGCACCACCATGCCACCCCACCCTAGCCTCCCTACTGTAATATAAAACATACTGGTCTTCCTCCAATCCCACCAGCAATTAATTTAGTTCCAAACCATAGTTTTCGTCAAGGTGAGTCAGATAGTTTAAGTGAATATTTAAATTCCTTTAGTGACCCACCCGCCCCCCCAGACCAAAAAATGGGAAAAAAGAATGAAATTTCTTTTTACTTCTAAAATTGTGAAGTTATATTTTTTCAAATCCATTGGCTGTATTACAACCTTCAACAACATTATTTTATGTAAGTTAATATAGGTTGCATGAAATGAGGCAGCAGGTTGAATTCAGCCCACAGGCCTTGAATTTGACACCTGTGGTGTAAAGAGACAGAACGAGAGATGGGGGGGTTGGTGTTCACACAGACAGGCAGACCAAAAAGTAGGGAATCCCCGAGGAGAAGTGTTTGATATACATTGAAAATGCTTCACAGATGAACGAGTACTCCTGATTGAACACCCAGTTACTGAGAATGAACGGACAAGGTACTTAGAACTTTCTTTTTTTTCCAACAGGGCAAAAACAGTGTCCATAGAACTTTATAGTTTTCAGTTCATTCTTCATATATGGCACACAGGGCTGTGTTTTACTCACCATATTTAAGAATGTGTGGATGTGTATAGGGGCTAGGCTGACCCAGATACCGTGGTGGTACCTTTTGACGCCACCGTCCAGTTTGGGTTATAACATTCCTGCACGGGCAGCAGAACCAGCCTAGGGGATAGTGAAATCACTCAACATCTTTGAAAAATGATAGAATTTCGATGGATATTTTTTTTCAGTATCCTTTTGCATCTCAGCGCCCTACTACATACCGTAAAAGACGTAATTCAACAGTTTGGACATTGAGTACAGTAATTTTCCGATCTACTGTTACGCTGTTGCAAAGTTATATAAACCGACTATTTTTTTAAATGGCAAAATCGCTCATTGAAATATGATATATAGGAAAATATAAAAACTTCCCATTAACATTAAAAACTGCAATGTTGTCAGTATTAGACAATTCCATTGATCATTGGTAATAAGTATCGTCTACACTACTGATCAGTTACGTTGGTGTATACGATTCAAATAATATGAAATAAAAAATGAAGCACATCTCTGACCTGTTCTCCCGTTCAAACGTGAGTAGGCTGACGCAAGGTTGACGAATATTTTGTGCAACATAGTCATAATTACTCAACATCGACTTCCCAAAAACGAAGTAACGTTAACTCCACCTAAAAGGTGAATACCGAACAACACTCCATATGTATCATTTTATTTGACATGTGTTTAGAAGTTAACGCGAACAGATTAACTGACTTTTAATATTAAACTAGCCAGCCAACCACATCCCGTACTAGACGAATTTAATCCTCCGATACCGACCACGCTAAATTGACAAGGCACTGGCACTTTAAGACGGTCAAGTGGAGAATAATCCAGTCTGTGGATTGGTTAAGACCCTGTATGACGTATATAGCCTACGACTCCAGTCCCCAAAGCCTTTTAGGACCTTTATTCTTTCGTCGGCTAATTCTGTGCCTGAGTGAAAACGCCTAATCAGCGTGTGCAATCGTTCCTGGTAACTTGGTACCTGTCGAACATTTAAATCCTAGGATATAGAAAAGCAAAGTAAGTCTGATTGTATGCATCGGGATTTTGATGCATTTTGTGTTGAAGTTATTACAATTTTTTAAATATTAAAAAGTTTATGTTTTCAGTGGAGTAGAGCATGGCCTTTACTATATCACTTTATTCCAGAAAATTCCACTGGATTTGCAATCGAAGGAAGGAGTTGTATGCCTACTTAGTTTTCGTTCGCGCTTCTCTGCGTCATTCACACGGTTTACAGGTCGTGTGGCATATAAGAAATAGTTTTAGACTGGAGATTGCTTTTATTCGAAAACTTTTTTAACCAAAATTGTAATTAACCCGTGGCGTTTACGGAATGCCATGGTATATGTTGCAATTAATAATCGCTGTAATGGCTTTATTCGCTCTTTTGGTGTTGCCGTTTTAGGCCTGCGAGTTGGAAATGGATCCTCAGAAAATATCAGAGTTGAAGGCATTTGTGCAGTTATGCACCAGCACCCCCTCTATTCTGCATCTACCCGAGCTTGGTTTTTTCCGGTCCTGGCTGGAAAGGTGCACCATACTCCGCCCACATCAGCATCTCCTCGTTTACGCAAGCCTACATCACATTACCAAACCTCAGCCCAGTACTATCAAATTTAACGCAGAAAAATCTAAAAGTCACTTTTTTAATACACAAACCTAGACCCGCCCACTTAAAAAACTTAGTAATTTCTGTACATCTTGGCAATTTCATAAGGCAAATATGAAGCACGGAACACATTTCTCTTAATCGCACGTTTTGCGTGATAAGGAATATGTACAAGTGCATCTACAAAAATATTAGAATATCGTAAAAAATGTAATTTGTTTTCGTAATTTGAACTCGAAATGGGATATTTTAATATTCTGAGACTTTGGTTTAGATTGTTTGAGCTGTATGCCATTATTATCAGATTTGAAACCGAAAAATGCTTGAAACATTTTAGTTTACATGTAACGAGTCCACACTACATTAAATCTTCACTTTCTTAAATGGCTGATGGAATGCATCGCACTTTTTCCACAATAAAGTTTCTGAGATACACTTGTAATGTTGTTTTTTAAGGTTTTTCTTTTCTTTCTTTTTGTTACTTCCAGCCTGGGAGCCACGATTCCATCAGCATCAGAGAACGAGGCTCCCCCAACCACCTCTAAAGTACAACGTGTTTTAAACCCTTCTATCTGTTTACCCATGTTCAATATTTTTGTTAAACTTTGTTGTCAGGATTGTGTATAATGCGTTTGGTGGTGTTTTTGAGTTTGTGTGCAGCTGTGTTCTTGTGTTGTCCGCTGACTGTTTAGAAGGAGGAAACGTCTTCAGCTCCCCCTCCTTGTTCAGCGGCCCCAGAGCCAACGCTGTCTGAGAGTGAGGAGAGCGAGCTGGGTATGTCTGTCGCAGTCACGGCTGGGGCTGCAAACTTATGGGAATTTTCAAAGCTGGAAACTTTCCATGGACAACAGTAATATTACCGAGAATAAACTGGAAATGTGCAAAATTGCTGGTTAGCTTATAACAGGGAATTTAAATGTAGTTAAAATAAAAATTCAATGGCACTAATAGTGATATCAGTACGTGACTGGATGCTTGTGAGTACACCAGGCAAAATCACTGCATCAAAATGCACTGCTTATGAGCCATACTCTGTTGTATTATTCATACAGTTTGCTTTCTTTGCTGTACCTGGCAGCTTGAGTTTCAGCAATTCCAAATTTCCCATGGAAAGTTTCTGGAAAGTTTCCACCCCTTTGCAACCCTGGTGGGAACTATGATTGATTAAGACTAGAATTAGAAAATGAAAATGAGTTTACCTGGTTTTGGATCATCTTTATTTAATGTGTATCACCGTAAATGCAGAACTGATGCTTTGTGGTTAAGTAGTAGGTTAGGGCAACATCATAAGATGCCTCATTCGTGACACTCAGTGCTGTGTGGTGTGTTGTGCCCAATGTGCTCTATACTGTATTTAGTTTTGGGCATTGAACATAATCAGCTCATCGACAGATTCTGTAGATGTCTGAAATTCTTAGTAAGTAAATTTGATTCCAGTTCTGGGAGTTATTCTCGTCTGCCCTCCCCCCATATGTTTCGCTAGAGATTGAAAAGGATGGTGTGATCGAGCCAGACACCGACGAGCCCCAGGAGATGGTGGACCTCGACAGTGTGGAGGTGAGAGGACGTCTCGTGCGTCTTTGGTTGTGTCTCCCTCACCGTCGACCACTAGCAGCGGCTTCTGACATTCCTATTCCTACCTGTTCACTGTTAGTCTCTCTCTCTGCTTCCAGGTAACTGAGGAAATGATGGACCAAGCTAATGAAAAGAAAATGGAGGCCATCACTGCCCTTGGGGAAGGTTAGAGAGAGGCTTATTTTTAATCTGCATACCATTCTGTCCAAGGGCTACTGTCTTATTCACGTTGGCTGTTCATAGAAATACGCTTTGCTTAACTTCAAAATTCATTTCAAAAGGTAATTTGAATAGTCAGTTTTGCAATTGTTTTTCACTATAAAGCAGCGATTCTCAACCCCTGTGTCGCAACACAAATTTGTTCCGCGGCAGGTTTTGTAAGGAAACAGTTTAAAAACCGGCAAGCTCCTATGCTGATCCACGATCAGATTTCCCAGCTCCAATCCTAGAATTAACCTGTATAAGTAGGTCTTGGGTCTGCAATGGCTTAGAGTAAAACTAGTGACTAATCAACCAATCCAAGAAGCCAAACCACGGATGCTTAATTTAAAATTCGCTAGCACATCCCATCAGATTTGTGCGAGTGCACTGCGTGTTTGATCAGAGTGCTGATTTAAACCTATGCTTGATATAGGGTTGGGACTGAGTTGGCGCTGTACAAATTGGGTCACGGTGCAAAAAAGGTTGAGAACCACTGCTATAAAGTTATGTTGTGTTTTATGCCATTATAATTCTATGTAAATAAAACTGATTAGACTTTATGTTTTAGCGCTTTTTAATATGCCTGTTCCTTGTATTTGTCTGATTACGCATGGCGGTATTATAAAGATGAAGATGTGTAATAAGCTGCTACCTTTATGCTTACTGTGTGCTCGGTATTCTTCAGGTGAGCTGGACAAAGCCTTGGGCCTCTTCACAGAAGCCATCAAGCTCAACCCCCGACTGGCCATTTTATACGCCAAGAGGGCCAGGTGAGAGCGGGAGGCTAAAGGGGGCATCTGCTGTCATCGGAGACTTTACACATGCGTGTTTGCAGTGGGTTCCATGCGCTGGTGCTCAGCTACAGTGCTTCCTCTCAGCGTGTACATCCAGATGCAGAAGCCGAACGCGGCGGTGAGGGACTGCGACAGGGCCATCGCCATCAACCCCGACTCTGCTCAGCCTTACAAGTGGAGAGGGAAGGCGCACAGGTGTGCAGGCCTGCTTGTCCTTTTTGGGGCTGTTAGGTAGCTTTTTTTAAGGGAAAGGCTGCAATGGCTGAAAAAGGCGTAAACGGTACTGCGCGAAGGTTTTACGTAGTCAAAGAAAATAATCTTTAACCTATGTATGTCGGTGCGTGTCGACTCGGCCATTTCAAAACCTCACATAGTCACACCAGCAACTGTCCGACGTACTCATGTGTTTTTACATTATTTTTAAATTAATTACCATGTTTGGATAATTAATCGAGTTAACTCATCGAGTTCATTGAGCTGGTGGTGACATTTAACGAACGTATGGAACGGCTGAGGTGCCCCTGAGGAGAGGTTTGGGAACCGAAGCGATGTTCATCAACCAATCTAGCAAGATATCGGTAACTTCTTGGAGAATAGAAGAAATTCTTAATAATGTTTATTGTGTTACTCTTTATTTCCATATATTCTAAAGTTGAACTCCCATTTTTTTTCTGAGCAAATATGAGCTTTACCAGATAAAAAGCCTTAAACATTTTCTTTCCCTAAGACCTGCTGTATATTTTGATACCTTGCAAGTTTGCATTTATATGGTTAAAGGCCAGTGAAATAGCTGCTTATGAGCAAATCCAGACTCGCCCCCTTTGCACCCCTGCTAAGGTTGCTTGGTCATTGGGAAGAGGCTGCAAAGGACCTTGCAATGGCCTGCAAGTTGGACTATGATGAAGAAGCCAGCGCTTTGCTGAAGGAGGTCCAACCAAAGGTGCCCCTAGGCTTCCGGTACGGGCCTCGTCCACGGGGTGGGTGCACAGCACAGCTGCATGAGCTCATTTTCCTCACAGGCCAACAAAATCGTGGAGCACCGCCGCAAGTACGAGCGGAAGAGGGAGGAGCGGGAAATCCAACAGCGGAAGGAGAAGGTGAAGAAGGCCAGGGAGGAGCATGAGAGAGCCCAAAGGGTACGGGAGAGTAATCCATTTGGTAGAATTTGGGTACTGGGGGTTCGGCGATTGTACCTTATTCGCCAGTATACAGGCTACAATTTTATGAGCCAGTAAGTACAGCCATTGAGCGGGCCTTGTGTCTATGTGCTCGTAGGAGGAAGAGGCCAGGCAGCAGTCGAGCGGAGCCGATGGAGGTTTCCCGGGTGAGATGGATAGTGTGGCTAACAGCATTGATAGGATATCTGTTGCTCCCTCATGGTATCGTAAGAGTATATCACAGCAGCACAGTTGACGTTGACATGGCGCCCCCTACAGGTGGTGCTGGCGGTTTCCCTGGCATGGCTGGTATGGGAGACCTCTTCAGCGACCCTGAGGTTCTCACCGCCATGAAGGTAAGGTCGTTCTATGTTTTTTTTTTTTTTTTTAAATAAATCTTGACTGACCTCAAAGTCCTTTTGGTCAACTGTAAATAACCTCAATTTAAACGTAATGAAACCAGTTCACGGTCTTTTGTGGATGTCCTCTTATTGCACTTTCTCCTTCTCACAGGACCCAGAAGTGATGGCAGCCTTCCAGGATGTAGCCCAGAATCCTGCCAACATGGCTAAGTACCAGAACAACCCCAAGGTCATGGCCCTGATCACCAAACTCAGTGCCAAATTCGGGGGCCCTGAGGCCTAGACAGGCACGGACTTTCACCCTGTTGGTTGAAGCTAGGTGAGGACCAACGTTTGTGTTGGGGGGTGGCATTATGGACGGAGATGTCTGTGCCTTGGGCGACGTTTAACGGTCAGGAGATGCTGAAGTTTGGTATCAGAATATATTCTTAAACCTATTAGTAGCCTTCCTTGAGAAATCCAATCATCTGTCACCAAGCTTTTCTCATGGATGCAAAACGACAGACTGTGTATGATACAAGAAAATCAAAGGTCTTACTGGGTGTGCTTCGGTTTGCAGTGGAGAAATGATAATAAAATCATTTTTGTTGTACTCCTTCAGTTTTGGGAGTTTGTCATTTGCTTATTGCAACCAACATTTAATTGCATGAATATTTCCTGTAATTGAAAGGTGTATTTTTTGCTAGTAGCTTCACACAACAGGTGCAGCACACTGGTGGTATTAAGAAGGTTAAGTATGATCCAGAGTCAGTGGAAACAGGATTAAGAACCAAGTAGATGCGTTCTTTTAAATTACAGTAATTCATTATGGTCTTGATACATATATATTCAAACCTCGGATTGTGAGTAAATTAGTTTGCGAGTGTTTTGCAAGACGAGCAATTTATAAATTTTAACTTGATAAACGGACGAGGTCTCGCAATAGGAGTGTTATGTATACACTTTGTCTGCCGAGCGAGTCGATCTCTCTCTCTCTCTCTCTCTCAGCGAGTCGGTGTGCTTCACTTGTATAGTCAAAATTTTGTGAAAATTTTTGTGGTGTCAAGGAAGGAGGACCAATCCTGCCAGTGTTGTGGAGAGACACACCGGTTACTCCTAGCATCATGGTGTGGGGAGCCATAGGGTATGACGTCATGGTGTGGGGAGCCATAGGGTATGACGTCATGGTGTGGGGAGCCATAGGGTATGACGTCATGGTGTGGGGAGCCATAGGGTATTACGTCATGGTGTGGGGAGCCATAGGGTATTACGTCATGGTGTGGGGAGCCATAGGGTATGACGTCATGGTGTGGGGAGCCATAGGGCATGACGTCATGGTGTGGGGAGCCGTAGGGCATGACGTCATGGTGTGGGGAGCCGTAGGGCATGACGTCATGGTGTGGGGAGCCGTAGGGCATGACGTCATGGTGTGGGGAGCCGTAGGGCATGACGTCATGGTGTGGGGAGCCGTAGGGCATGACGTCATGGTGTGGGGAGCCGTAGGGCATGACGTCATGGTGTGGGGAGCCGTAGGGCATGACGTCATGGTGTGGGGAGCCGTAGGGTATTACGTCATGGTGTGGGGAGCCGTAGGGTATTACGTCATGGTGTGGGGAGCCGTAGGGCATGACGTCATGGTGTGGGGAGCCGTAGGGCATGACGTCATGGTGTGGGGAGCCGTAGGGCATGACGTCATGGTGTGGGGAGCCGTAGGGCATGACGTCATGGTGTGGGGAGCCGTAGGGCATGACGTCATGGTGTGGGGAGCCGTAGGGCATGACGTCATGGTGTGGGGAGCCGTAGGGCATGACGTCATGGTGTGGGGAGCCGTAGGGCATGACGTCATGGTGTGGGGAGCCGTAGGGCATGACGTCATGGTGTGGGGAGCCGTAGGGCATGACGTCATGGTGTGGGGAGCCGTAGGGCATGACGTCATGGTGTGGGGAGCCGTAGGGCATGACGTCATGGTGTGGGGAGCCGTAGGGCATGACGTCATGGTGTGGGGAGCCGTAGGGCATGACGTCATGGTGTGGGGAGCCGTAGGGCATGACGTCATGGTGTGGGGAGCCGTAGGGCATGACGTCATGGTGTGGGGAGCCGTAGGGCATGACGTCATGGTGTGGGGAGCCGTAGGGCATGACGTCATGGTGTGGGGAGCCGTAGGGCATGACGTCATGGTGTGGGGAGCCGTAGGGCATGACGTCATGGTGTGGGGAGCCGTAGGGCATGACGTCATGGTGTGGGGAGCCGTAGGGCATGACGTCATGGTGTGGGGAGCCGTAGGGCATGACGTCATGGTGTGGGGAGCCGTAGGGCATGACGTCATGGTGTGGGGAGCCGTAGGGCATGACGTCATGGTGTGGGGAGCCGTAGGGCATGACGTCATGGTGTGGGGAGCCGTAGGGCATGACGTCATGGTGTGGGGAGCCGTAGGGCATGACGTCATGGTGTGGGGAGCCGTAGGGCATGACGTCATGGTGTGGGGAGCCGTAGGGCATGACGTCAGGTCATCTCTGGTAGTGATTCGGGGGACCCTGACGGCACAGCGCTACGTCAGTGACATCCTGCATCCGCATGTCTTACCTCTCCTGAGACAGCACTCTGGTACAGTCTTTGAACAAGACAATGCACATGTGTCTAAGGTCAGCCTGCATCACGTTGAGGTCCTCCAGTGGCCAGCCAGGTCCCCCGATCTTTCCCCAATTGAACATGTGTGGGATCAGCTCACACAACAACTCAGACCCAGTGCCAATCTGCAGGATCTCGAGGGCCAGGTCCAGCAGCTGTGGGCCGACTCGCTGCAGGAGAGGATACAACAGCTACAACCTTCTGCATTGTATCGCTGTATGTATGCAGGCCGAGGGGGAGAGGGGTGCCACAATGTGCCCATACTGCTAACTCTATTGTCCGTTTGTTCTGATACTATAATCACTGCGATAGTCACATGACCTTTCACCACATGCAGATTCATTTCATTTCCACCACACCGGCTGGATGCTTAACTTTTTTTTGCCACTGTGTGTAGTTAGAAGACGTAAACCTACACAGGACCAGGGCTCCTAAGTTCACACAGTTAGTTATGGGTCTAAGATAGATAAAACACTCCTTCTACTCTTTATAAACACTATGAACAATTAAAATGTTTGGGTGAAATATAAACTCCCATTGTTACTACAGTAAGTATAAAAATCTTCATTAGTCATCGTCAAACTGTTGAGTTTACTAGGGAATCGGCACCAGTACTAAAATTCTGCAATTCATCTCATTAGAAGAATAATACTCGGTTATTTATATCGCCCATAACCATGACAAGAGAAAGGCTTCATATCACAGTTTATTTGGTTTACGATAACGTGGGGGGGGGCATAAAAATCACAAACAATCCTCATGCTGAATTCATATTCCTGAATAATAAGCTAAGGTGTGGGAGAGGAAATGGCTGAGCCTTTCACATCTAGTGTCCATACCTGTACAAAAGAACAACAAAATCATGTCAGTTATTGACGTTTCAAGCAAAATATACAAACGTTTAAGTAATTGGTCATTTAAAAGTAATTGCAGACTGAGGACGCAAATTATGAAGTACGTTTTAGTATCTTGCAAGACGTACAATTTAAAATATGAATCAAATACATTATTCAATCAAATTCATATCACACTAAATACATTCTGAATGCATGCTGCTATTAACACAGAAGCCTGAGCTCTGCAGGAATTTGAAACTTTTTCGGCTTTAAGTTCATAATTCACTCCTAATGTAAGAATGGGAAGAGAAATGGCACAAACCAATGACACAGGAATTGTTCTGGATGCATGGAATCGGCACATAACTTAACTGGATGCTCGGATTTGCAAATCTGCCGTCTTTAGCTCTTTCTCACCCATGTCGGCTTTCTCTGACTACAGAAACTGGACCGGGAGGGAAGAAGTAGTGAAATACTCACTTCTGAAACTCCCACTCCCTGTTATCCAGAGGACACACCTGTCTGGTCTTCAGCCAGCGAGAGATGCAGTGAAAATGGAAGGCGTGCTGAAGGAGAAGCTATCTGTTAGTGCTGCATTTACACCATGCGAGCTTCAACATGCTTGAGTCACCAAGAGAAATACCTGAATACATTAACATACACTCGGCTTTTCAAAAATCCATCCTTCTATCAAACCATCTGTAACTCAGTGTGCAACTCTAGCGAGCCTGGATGCCAGGACTGCACTGGAATTAAAAATCAGCCCTGGACTTTGGGGTCCCCAAAATTTTGCTGAATGAGAGACGAGGGGCTGGCCAGTGGTACCGCTCGCCAGATGGCCGGTCCCAGGAAACAGGGCACTAGGGAAGAGTCACCCTGGAAAGGATGCCATCCCATCACAGCACACACGCGCACACAATGAAAAATTTGGGGACGACAATTCATCTAACTTCATTTATTTTGGACTGCAGGAGGAAACTCACATAAACACAGGCAGATACTCACAAACTCATACACTGTCAGAAAAAAGGGTACAGCCCCAGGTACAATTTTCCGTAAGGTACAAACAACATTAATGTACCCTCAATGGTACAAAAATGAGTCCACTTCTGTACTTTGAATAAGACTACATTTACCTACAGCTAAGGGTACAACCCCAGTGACAAGCAAAGAAACAAACTGGTACTTTTTTTCTGACAGTGTAGTTTTGAGAGAATTTTCCTAATAGGAACGCTGTTACCAGAATATTATCACCAGCAAACTGACAGCTGTACTGAGCTGCCTACTGCAGCACCTGAGCTTCACACCGATCTGACAGCCACACTCACATTGCAGACCCCCCAGGCTACGGTGCACTCCTCGCTGGTGGCTGAGGCCTGGTTGGCTTGACACTCAATGCCTGCAAGAAACAGGAATACACAAATGCACAAGCGTGCATGCTGGACTACATCCTGTGGATTTTTAACACATTCAGTACCAGTCAAAAGGCTGCGCACACCTGCTTTAATGCTATGTTATGGGCAGGCCAGAAGTTCAATACAGGCCGTAAAATAATACATATCAAATAATGCAATGATCTAGAGTGGTGCTCAACATCTCAAAACTTTCTCAAATTTTAGGCTCTTTAAACAGCCTCCTTTTGCTTCAATGACAACTTTGCAGACTCTTGCTTTCATTCCACCAGCTTCCAGATGAAACCGCCCGAAATGCTTCTCTAACAGTCCTGAAGGAATTTCCACAAGATCTGGGCACCAGTTGGTTACCTTGCTCTTCACTCTTCAATCCAACTAATCCCAAACCAGCTCCATAGGATTTAGGTCGGGGGATTGTGGGAGCCGGGTCATCTGTCGCAACACTCCATCTCTTTCACAGTTCATAAGATCATACTTACTACATAATCATAAGGTTGCTAAGGGTCATTATCTTGCTGAAAAACAAATGATTTTCAGTAGGTGCGCTCAGACTTTTGATTGGTACTGCACAAGTGGGTATCTGTTAAAGCGGCATAGTTTGGTACTCACAGAGGTCCATGATGTGGTTCCTGCAAATGGCACAGTTGTCCACTACGATGTCCCAGGCCCACAGGGCCACAGCATTCCACTAAAACCAAAAGAAACCAGGTCATCATTTACACTCAACCCACCCAAATGACACTAGTGTCACTAATTCACCTCACACTCCAGAGGAACCAGTTAATCATTCAACTAGGAAGAAAACAAAATATTTCCATTCATAAGTTCTACCTGACAAACATTTTTTGGTTTGGGTGATAAATACTCTTATTACATATTCTATTAAAGTGAGGTGTTGGGTTAAAGAAAAATCCCTAATTGAAAAGCTGACGGTCCTTATATCTGCATCGCCACTAAAAAAGCATAGCTATTGGTGGTACTGAAATATTATGACAAAACAGTGTATTACTGTAGCTTTATCGGATTTCCTAGTTAAGTAGGAAAGGAAGGCAAGAACTGGTTAAAGAAAAGCATAAATCTTTAGAAACACGTACTATTTCCTAATTGTCATTCATAATTACCTTCTTTACTTCAAAACGCCTTTTGCTTGCCCCATTATTGATGCAAGCCGGAGAATCTACGTCCATCGCCGCCGCCATCTTGACTGTCAGACGCCCGGTCGCGTTTCTATCCTTTCCGGCGCATCGAGATGCGCTCCTATTCTTGTCATTTTGCACTCATGGAAACGATTAATGCCAGTACACATGGCATTCTGTGCGCAATTATACGCCTATCATATAATTTGTTAATGTATATGCTTGTATTGTTTGACAGCAAAAATTAATATTGATATTTACATTTAAAATTTAAAGAATGTAACTTCTAATGTGCCGTAATGCTGACATGAGCCACTTGAGCATCGGTGCCAAATTTTCCAAAGCATCGGAATCGTACGCCTGTGAGCTTATCAATTCCTTTATCGATGTATTGATTACAAGCTAACAATGTCATGTTCGTGTGTATAGTGTTGCCATAAATAAGTCCTCGTGGCAGAGCGGAGATATTTGTCAGTATTTTTTCCAAGTTGTTTTAAGACAGTTTAAGAAAAGGTACATTATAATTTAACACGCAGTGATGGAGCAACAGATAGACTCAGGCATGGGGGTCACAGTTGTGTAGCTGCTAGTTTTGTTACACTGTCAAGTTACAAGTCACGGACCTGTAGGCAGTATATGGTTTGGGATGTCAGATAATAAAGCAGGTCCATTGACGCTGAAAATCTGTGTATTTTGTGTATATCAACTGAAATACGGCAAGAAATATCCTGTATATATATATATATTTCAGTTGCAAAAACGTAAAACCTTAGGTTCCACCGAGATTTGAACTCGGATCGCTGGATTCAGAGTCCAGAGTGCTAACCATTACACCATGGAACCACATGACACCATGTGCTAAAAATTATTTATAAAGAGTAACAAGAGCAATAACCGATTAATAAAATGATACGTTTTAATTAAAATACTTAATTTTTTTGCATAAAATTTTCATTCTATAACGTGCGTGAAATATTTTTACAACATGGGACAATAATAAATTTCAGGATATAACATTTTAACAATAGAATATCCCATGATGCACTTCTCCAAAAGCGAGCTGTGGCATGGAATTAAACGGGAAAGTTTACGGCAAGAATTTGGAAGTTTATGAGTTGCGAATTGATCAAGTAAATAAAAGGAACTTAAAATGACCAAGAGGTGCGTGGTAGGAGGGTGTCGCAACACTCATGTTGATGGTGTTAGTGTACACACGTGGCCCAAAAACAAAGAACTTGGCAAAAAATGGGACAGCTTTGTAAAGCTCGGGCGGTTTAACTGGGTGGCCGGTACCACCGGAGTTAGCGTGATTTGCGGAGCCCACTTCACCGCTGAAGACTTTGCCAACTTCTCTCGGTGGAAGGCTGGCTTTGCAAGAAGTTTGATTCTCAAGCCCGGAGCTTTTCCGACCGTTAATGTCGCGCCCAAGGCTGTGTACTCAAACAGAAAAAAATATCAATTTTCGCGGACCTTCAAGAAAAAAGGGATAAAGGTAGGCTGAGGACTATCAGAGTTCAGTCATACTAACAGAATGGATTCTGTCTCACCATTGAAGTCGGTGCTGTGTCTCAATAATGAAGCTATGTAACGCAGGCGGTGGAACTAGGCTCAAGTGAGATTGTCTGTCTGTTTCTTGTTTTTCTCTGGAAAATGTCCAAAAAGTGTAGCTTACTGACAAATGTCACCGGGAGAAAGCAACAATATACTGCACGATGGGTATATGAGTTATATTTTTTCACATTTATTGTTGCAGTAAGATGTAAGATTGCCCAAAACTCTTTACTGGTCAGCTTGCATCTCCATCTTCACATTGGTTGAGAAGGCAAGCAGTTGAGATGAAAAAAAAAAACCACTTGCCTATCTTTATAAGGAAGGATAAGGATGAGAAGTCTTTGGAATAATTTCTGTGCTCTTGAATCCCACACAAATTGTTATTTAAACTACCAACGGAAGGTAGAAGAGGATATGTGTGAGGTATTATTCCTGTACCTGGATCTAGGAGGAACTGGGGAAAGAGATGTTTAGACTCACCTGCTCCGATTACTGGGTGGATTGTTGGATGAGTGGGTGAGCTCTTCATTTGCAGTGCTGGGTGACATTTAGTATTTTATACTCTGGGTTACCAAACTTGCTGACTTTGAGCTAATCATTAGGAATAGGAAATCCTTGTAATACACCAATATACATTTTAACATACAGCATTTCTTTACTACCAGAACAGAATGGCATTCTATCGTTACGAAATGAAGTGTGAATTAGAAATAATATAACTTAAGTTAGTGTGAAAAGCTGCAACGAAAATCGAACTGATCTAAATACGAATTCGGTTACTTATCTTTAAGCAAAGGATGTAGACGAGAGGGCCAAATCAGAATAATTTTATTAACAAGCAGGCGTAGTTCAGATACAGTGTTACAATAATAGTTGTTCTTGTGGACAAGAAAATAAGCATTGTGACAGTCAATGTTCAGAAACAACCCAGCCTTTTCTATAGTAAACAAGCCACCTTACTAAAGTGAACAGTGTGGGCAGTGGTGGCCTGATGGCTAGGGAAGCGCATATATAATCGAAAGCTTGCCGGTTTGAATCCGCTGCCAACAAGGTACCCTGAACAACGTACCGAGCCCAAGCATTACTCCCTGGGTGCTGAATTAGCTGCCCCCTGCATATGGATTAAATGCAAAGGACACATTTAGTTTTTGTGTACTGTGTGCCCTGGCGTGTTACCAATGACTTCCCTAAAATGAATATGCTCGCTCAGACTCCCCCCAAACAAAACAGCGTGGGCTCCAGATATCAGAGACTGCAAAGCCCAGAATGCACTCTCGTTACCCCAAACGGGTTTTATGATTGGATGGCTAGATATCGCCTATGACCAATAGTAGACGAGTGTGTACTGAGCGTGGATTCGGTGAGTTTGTCATATGAATTTTTCTGCAAAAGTCAAGATATGATTTAACATAATATGTTACAATTTTGGGGAATGTGGTTACGTCTAAAACGACGTTGCTTGATAAAGTCTAAAACCTGAGCTCACCTGAAGGGCAATTAGACGCTACTGTTGAAAACCGTTAATAGCAACTAGCTAGCTAAACATTTGGACATGTAAGTATTTTGGTTGCCTTTATTTCAGCATTTAATGAATAATCATTTAATTGAGCTTAAGAGAGAGACGGTTTGAAATGGGATATTAAACGAGTGTGTATTATTGGTAGGAAGATTTTAAGTCCAGCCGTTTAACTGTACGGCGTAAGCATTTGGAATAGAAAAAATATTTTAGTCTACAGTACTTCAGTACTAAAATACTTCAGTTCTGCATCGGTCGGTGACCAAGCTTAATAGGTTGAAAGGACTGGGGGTAATTACAGATTGATTTTAGTTTTTGTTTGTCCTGCCGCGATGAATGTCGACTTTTTGTGAACGACAGTTTAAAAAGAAGTTGTAAAAACACTACAAGAACGCCTATGTGTGATTCGCTGTGATGTTTGCGGTGTTTAACCGCAATGGCAAATCACAGCTCTAGGCACTCTGTTCAAAATAAGTTTTTAAACGCGTGCAGACATCAGGCCAAACAATGCACCGATGGGTAGATTTGTGTTTTCGGTAGTTTGTCTATAGTATCATTCGCAATTAGGATTACAGTGTTGCTGCGAGCACCATTGTCTTTTCGAGGGGGAAGCTGTCGCTTAAATCAGTGTTTCTCAAACCAGCCCCCGGGTCCACGTTTTTGCTCCCTCCCACTGGGTCGTATTACGGTGACGTCATTGTCAAAGTACGCGTGTATGAAAACGAGGCGGCAGCCATTTTACCGGGGAACAATCATGACCATCGACTGTTGTGTGTTTGGCTGTGGTAACAGCAACAAGAAAAACCCACTTCTGAGTTTCTTTTGTATACCTTCGGTTCGTAAAAACCAAGGCAAAGAAACCGAAGAACTAACGGAAAGGCGACGGAAAGCCTGGCTAAAAGCCATAAATCGAAAGAACCTGAACGACGATACTATCAGGAAGTGGCACGTTGTGTGTTCCGAGCATTTCATTACAGGTAGGTTAGATCCACGCAGATTTGCTTTTCTAAACACAGTAAATATATTTCAAACTACAGTTTCTTTCTGGAATTCTATGCTAAGTCAGCGAGAAATATGACCGTGATTGCTGACAGCATGAACGCTGTTATCCGTTCAACAGTTATACGGACATAGATTGATACAAACACTGCAGGCCAGAAGTTTGGACCCACTTTCCGATCTTTTAAAAAGATTAATGAAACACTGCTTTTTCAAATCTTTAGTACAAGATAATATTAGAAGTACTTAAAGCAAATGTAATTGACTGGTTTTAGAATTTAGTGATTGTCATTGTTGACACACCACAGCACACAGTGCACAACGAAGAAAGTGAATTTTGAAGTGTAATGTTACAATTTACTGTGCACTGCAAGTGCAGTTTAATTCATGCGGGTGCCTAGGTATGAGTTTCATCAGAATAACCACCCCTTGCCTTTATCAGAGCAGCACAGATTCACAGCATCCTTTTCAGCAATTTTTTTCCAAATAACTTGTGTCCAAACCCTCCCAGCACATTTTCTAACTAAGCAAACAGTTCTCTCTCATATGCTAGATATTCAATTTGATCTTGTTGATCCAACTCGTCCCACGGATGGACTTTCGTCCATCTACAAGACCTGCTCCCAGGCCTGAATACTGAAAACCAGTGTTTGTGATGTTTAGCTTATCGTATTACCTCTTTCTTCTTAACACCCAGAGGTATAGGTTTTTTTGGCAGCAACTCAACCATCCAGTCTAGCTGCGCTCAATCTTTGCTTGACTGTATTAAGAGATGCCGGTGTCCCTCTGTTCACATTAATCGCAGCCCTCAGACCATTACGGCCACCTACTTTTGCACGTCACAACTAAGCGTAGATCTTGAATCTTTGAGGACATTCTCCTTGCCCCCAGACCAGTTTTGGCCACTGTTGCTCCTTGTCAACCTTTTTCTGCGTAAACAGTATGTTACTCCGTGCTTTGGGAGATTTCACTTTCTGGCTGTTGGTCAATGAGAGAACCCTTCTTCATTTAAAATTTTGATTTGAGCCCCCCTTTCTTAGCTGTGCCTTTCTAGCCATTACAACCATAAAAATTAGCGGCTATTGTTTAGTTTATTAAGACGCAATCAGTAGAGGCCAAGAGCAAGACAAGTTCTGACATTAGTAAATAGAATTCCAACACAAAGTGAATGGCAATGCACTAAATACAGACCTGATATGTCGTCTTGGAAACCAATAGTTTCCGCCTTTAGTGGCCAAATGGTGTTACTACAAGCTATAAAATACTGAAAACCAGTCCATTACCTTTCTTTTAAGTGTTTCTAATATTTTCCTACAATAAAAGTTTGACAAAGCATTTTTTTTTTTTAAATCCGAGGGTGGATCCAAACTTCTGGCCTGTAAAGTGTATGCGTTGATACACACATACGTACTGGAAAGAGCAGGCTGAAAAAATGAGAAACAAAACAGGGATATAAAATTATTGATAACATAATTGATGATGAAATGTAAAGAACATCCTGTACTCCCTACTGAGTTTTTGTCTGCAATGTTTCGGCATGTATTAAAGTAAATCAATTTGAAAAGAGCATTTTCTGAGGGTTTCTATTATTTAAGGGGTTCTTTTAATTAAAATTACTTGCTTTCAATTCCAAATTGATTCTTGCAAATATTCTTGTAATTCAGCAAATCATCTTTTTGACAGGAGCACCAGCATATATGCATGATGAAGTCAACCCTGATTGGGTTCCTCACCTAAACCTAAGCTATACTAAGGATTCACCAGCGGCAAAATGTAGTACCGCCAACCGATATATTCGGCACAAGCAAAGGAATCAATGCACTACAACTAGCGAATCCAAAAAGAGAAAGGTAAATTTTGTTTTTTGTCAGTCTTGTCTGTACGTAGACTTTATGGTTTGCTTTGGTGGTAGATTATTTCCTTCAAATGTTATGAAGAAATTTTTTAGCCCCTTTTCCCAGAACAAAATACAACTTTTTATGGTCCTGAGCACTTGTTATAAATTTTGTCTATGCAAAACTTTCTTTAACAGGTACCTAGCTAATTGAAAAGTAAAGAATTAATAAGTAATTTGATAAATGCGTGGAGAACATCAATTAAAGTTTTGGTAACTATGTTGTTGGCTCCGGGTGGCACTGTGGTTAGAGCTGCTGCCTTACAGCAGCAAGGTCCAGGGTTCCGTCCCCAGGTCGGGTGTAAGACCTTTCTGTGTGGAGTTTGCATGTTCTCCTCATGTTCACGTGGGTTTCTGCCAGGGGCTCCGGTTTCCTCCCACAGTCCCAAAGTGTGCACAAGAGGTTAACTGGAGGCTCTAAGTTGGCCCCTTGAGTGTGTGCGCCCTGCAGCGTTTTGGTGACTGCCCTGGGTTGGTGCCCCTTGTTCCCGGGGTAGGCTCTCGTCCCTCTACGACCCCAGTTGGGATTAAGCGGTTAAGGTGATGGATATTGTTGGCCCCTGCATCATGCTGGTGATGCCCAGAGCTCACAGGCTATGCTCAATCAGCAGATAGAGCGTTACAGGTGTGAACGCACCCAAATCACACTGCAAGCACATCGCGATCCAATCGCTCAAACCACATTTGGAGGTGGTCTAAGAAGCGCATGGCCTCATTCTTATGGCATGTCAGGTTATATACACCAAAAACTCCACATCATTTGCATCACCGGAGTCTCGGGTGACTGCCCATGGTTATTCCCAGACGACTAATACTCCGGCAGAGGTTCTGGCAAAACTGCCTTTTCAAAGAAGGATCCAGCTTTGCAAATGGCGCTTTCTCAGAACTTCTCCCCGGGCTGAAATCCCTGCAGAAAAGTGTCATTGTTAGTGAATTCTACAAGGTCACAATGGGAAAACATCGATTTTAATATCTACACTTGAATCTGATAGTAATATTTATGACCGAAGAGTCGCTTCTCCAGTTTCTTCTTGGCTGTGGGAAATTGGAGGCTTACAGGCATCTTCTGTAGTCACGTTCCTCGCTGAATACGGGCTCTTTATCTCTAAACGTCCAACACTGTGACGCTCGCAGCACTGTGTGCCACCCGGAGAGGCTTCTTAAAATGGATAATTGTCACTTAAGAATAGCCCCCACCTCTGGTAATATGTACTCTTCGTGCGTTTGTAGTGAAATTTCAGAAAACTTTTCACGAGCTCAAGGCTCACACCGTCTTCCCCACTCGAAGGTTTTTCTTTGTGCAAAACTGCTGATATGCTGAAAATGCTTCTTAGCAGAGAAATTGGTGATTTTAGAGGGTCTATGCGACAAGCTTCGTAGAGTTTGGAGGCTGTGATTCTCCCCTCATACGATGCCACAGTCTCGACGAGGTTTGCTTGCGTGTTTGCGGCTGTGCTGTTGCTCCAAATCGCGTACATGTGCCGCGTTGTCCTGTAAGAGTGTAAGATGCGAGATCCTTCTGTGCCGTTTGTGGAGACTTGGAAAGCAAGCTCTGTCACCTGCCTCAAGCAAGCCATCTAAAACTCTTCGAATGCTTTCTCATCGTTCTCTAGTGTCCTTCTGCTTTCAGTCACTTTTACAGGCGGCCCACCCAGCTCACTGTCATATTGTCTTTTCTTGGTCCGTGCTGATGTGAAGTCAATGTCCGCAATCGATGCGGGTTTAACTTTCCCAACGGATGGTGTCGTCCAGTGCGCTTTTGTCCCAGTGGTCCTCACTTTTTGCACGTGGCATGGCCTCCACACAGAAGAGAACCACCACTATGGAGCTGCAGGCTTCTCCAAGGTCTGCCATGTATGTGCAATATGCAGACTTGTCATAACCTTCCTTTCTGGCTGTGACCCATGGATCCATGGGTTTCCCACTAAGTCCATATGAGTGAAGCACCTGCAATGACATTAAAAGCCCTGTAAGTAACCATGAAGACTCTGCCCTAAAAGGCTGGTAACAGGTGAATAATTACTTGTAACAGATGCTGATATACTTCATAAAGTGCAACATTAGCAACAAACCTCTTTGCCAACTAATTACCCAACGCTATTGAAGATGGGTACTAAAAAATATTTTCGGATGACCGGTGGGTTAGTGATTACATTTCTCATTGAGTAAATAAAACAAACTGCCAAACTGATATTAGGGATGAAGAAAAGCTGAGTTGCAAGTTGATGAAAAGGGTTACATTACAGATTTAGATGAATTACTATAAGTTTTTTTTTTCCATCTCTATTCAGTATAAAAAACGTAAAATGAATCTTTCCTTTGACACTTTTCTCTTCTGTATACTGCCAGCTATGAACACCCAGCCACTCGGGAACACACTGTAGACGAGAATGATTGCTGGTCTTAGAGGAATGTCTTATGAGGAGAGGTTAGCTGAGCTGAATCTGTTCAGCATCGAGCAAAGGAGACTATGGGGGGGGGGACCTGATCCAGGTGTATAAGATTCTAACAGGTCTGGATGTTGTTCAGCCAAATGGCTATTTCAATATTAGTTTATATACTAGAACTCGTGGCCATAAGTGGAAATTAACAGGAGAACATTTTAAAATGAATTTGAGGAAGCACTTCTTTACACAACGTGTAGTTAGAGTATGGAATAGTCTTCCTGTTAGTGTAGTGCAAGCTAAAACTCTGGGTTCCTTTAAAATCAGAACTAGATAAGATTTTAACAGCTCTGAGCTATGAAGTTCTCTCCAAATGAGCTTTATTGGTCGAATGGCCTCCTCTCATTTAATTTCTTATGTTTTTAAACACTGAATATAAACGAGTTACCCTGTCTTCATACAAAGGCTAAAAAAGAACAGAAATGAAATATGGCCATAATACAAATCAGGTAAATGCAGTTGCTCAGAAGGTAAGCAAATTTTAGAAAAGCATCAACACACAATTACAGAAAAACATGCGAAAGTAGTAAATTACAACCAAAGTGATATGACAATTGAAACTTTATCTACCTTGAGCAGCTCACTGGAACAGTGGCTTTTACAAAGCACCAAATAATTTAGTAACCAAGGTCACGATATCGGGGGAAACATTTCTTCATCTTTGGTCCGCTGTTACTTTAACATCATATGGATCCCTGCTGCTAATTGCCTCCATCTTCTTGCAATACTGCATCAAATTTACCAGGGCATTTCCTGGTAAAATGGCCGCCATGTACAAACTGTGGTGTAATAAGCATGTAACTTAATACAGCCTATTCCCTAAGAGTGAGGAGGGAGCAAAAACGTTAATGGTCTGGGGTTCCCCGAGGACTGGTTTGAGAAACGCTGGTTTAAATCTCTGTACCACCTCTGAATGAATCGGTCTGCGGTGCTGGCCTGATTTTCGGCGCAGTATCAGATATGAAAACATTGTCTCTAGATAATGCTGGCTAATGGAGATTCACTCAGCTACTTTTGTTCTCTTTTCGATTTTAATAATTCAGCTGTGATTTAAAAGAATTTAATATAGTTTCAGGACCCTCCGAAGTAATGGGGACGGTTTGCTTAACTATACCTAGTTTTGCTTATTGGATGATTACTCTGACGGTTTTAATTCGCCGTTTTGTATTGATGTTTTGAACTTCTTTTTTTCTCTGATTTCTGACCCTATTAAATATCAGTATAACTCATGGTAATGTTAAAACTAAGATTGATTTTTTTTTTTTTTTTTTTTTTTTTTTTTTTTTTTTACTTATGTAGCCCAGTGACCTTAAACTTGAAATGAGTCCATTAACTGATGCACACAGTACAGCATATGACCTTTTGAACTGAAACTGCATTTCAATTCTCCTCTTGGGTTCACAGAGTATATTTCCAGGGATCTGGAATATGACATCATCAGGGCCACATCGTGGCTGGGTGTAGGCCTTGCATTTTGATTCGCTGTGAATACGCAGCCGGGACGGGTTAGTGGCTAAATGAAAAAATGCCGAACCGCTGTGTAGCGTATGGGTGCGGAAAGACCCACGAAGACAACGTGAGCCTGTTCCGATTCCCCAAAGACCCGGTGGAGTATCACAAGTGGGAGAAGCAGGTGCAGAGGACACGGGCGGACTGGCTGGCCAAGGCTTCCTCACACCTGTGCAGTGATCACTTTGGCAAGGAGTGTTTCGAGCCCAAACCGCTAGCAGGGGTAAAGACTCCTTGCCCTAAAACGTCCCTGAAGCTGAAGGATGGCGCCGTGCCGACCATTTTCATACAGCCCCCTTGCCAGAGCTGCTCTGGTGACGCTGTGGACTGTAGATCCTGCTCCTCCAGAGGGAGATGGCGGGCCGTGGCCACTGAGCCGCACGCTGTGGAGGCGGTAAGTACCGGTATCCCATCTGCCCTTGCTGCGTCACACTCTGGGATGGAGTGCGTTTAGAGGAGGAACCAGAGGATAGACCCTGATAGTTTTGTAGCACAAAGGGTATTCGTCTGTAGCTGCGGAAAAATCCCTGGACGTGGGGGGGTGTTTCCTCAAATCCGCCATAAGAAACCTGGTATTTTTCGTAGCCGTGATTTCCGGTGGAAATCCGTGGAGCGTCTTGCCAAGACCAGTTTCAGGCCAGCATCTGCTGAAGCGTTCAGATCCACTTGAGCGTCCAGTGTATACTGGTTTATTCTGCTTTTTGGATAATTGTAAGAAGTGGTTATAAAATCAACCTGTGAGTTTTCAGGCTCGTCTCGGAAGCGCCTCCTGCTGTGGTACTTAGGACTGTTACTTCAGCGACATGGAGAACACTTTGGTTTAGAGGTTTAATTGTAAAGGAATCTGGGAGAAAACTGCCGCAGCGAGCAGTGAAATCCAGGTTAGAATCATGTGCCCCCCCCCCACCCACCAGAAAATTTTCGTCAACTCCCACCCCCTCTCCGTATCGGTCTCAGAATACCAACGTTGGTATTACTTGATATCCAGTCGAAAAGGAAATCAATGGTATCAAATCCCCAACGTGTGTTCTGTGTAAAACGGTAGCATTGCAATGTTACACAATTCAGCCAGCCTTGCTATACGTTTGTTGGGATTAGGTTGTCCCTTCTTAAAGGAATTACTGTATGATCGGTTCATATTCCCTTGATTTCACTGACCTGAATATATCTGTAGTCTATCAAAGTTTCTCATTACCTTATAGTTCAAATTATTGTGTAATAAATGTGCATATCATTTACATCACGAAGCCCCACCC
The DNA here is from genome assembly GCF_023856365.1 of Brienomyrus brachyistius. Lineage (NCBI taxonomy): Eukaryota > Metazoa > Chordata > Actinopteri > Osteoglossiformes > Mormyridae > Brienomyrus > Brienomyrus brachyistius. The sequence goes on from NC_064537.1 coordinate 8,226,958, forward strand.
CTGTATATGTCCTCAGTGATGTCAGGTGCCATAAGACAGTAGAGTGGGACATTGAGGTCCCCTCCCCCATGATTATTTCGGTGTCTCTGCTAGACACACAAATAAAAATTAATTTTAAATCTACCTGGCTTGCACCTGCCTCATTAAGTCAGGGGATGAGTCTGTTTAGTTGAAGACTAATAACATTATTCAGAACTTGTAGTGTTGTGGGATTAGGCCTGCTTGGTGTCCTGTATGTAGATAATGCTCTCGTGATGCAGTGTTGTCATCTGTAAACCATGGAGTTTAGGAAAAACCATTAGAAGATGTTCCTGCTACACGTCCAAAGTATGGAAATATTTTGGGGTTTCAGCAGAAAAGTGACTCCCATGTTTATAAAACACGGCGCTTAAAAACAGTGGAGGAACCACAAACTTTAGGCTAAAATTACAGAACTTTAATCAAGGACCTCAGTATTGTGGTAATGCGACTGTAAACTGCTGATAAGTAAAGTCACATTTCCGAATTACAACATTGAAGATAAAGAACGTTCAGTATTTTGTTGTTTGAATGGTGCGTGATTGTGAAAATTTCATGATAGTTAATTACAAGCTTTTCCTTCGTCTCTCCACACCGGTTCGTGTCTTGCTGTACTGTATCGTGATGATGGTTCATCTTGCTCAAGCACTGGTGATACGCAGCCCTATGCAAAACCGAGGATTGTAACTTACCTCTACTCTATCTGCTATACTGGTCTTGGACAAATAATTACTAATAGTTGTATTTCCCCCTTATTCTCCATTTCTCTTCCTGCACATTTACCTGAGAATATTTCATGTTTTGGAAGAATATAATCAGTGAATTGTTGATATTGAGACACTTCAGAGCAGACCAGCTTATTAAGTCAGTGACGGAAAATGGGAGGCCGAGTTTGACAAAGGGAGCCATACCTGTAATCTTTGAATGAAATGTCTACACTCTCCAGCACAAATCCAGCGATTGGGAAGGAAGACCGACAGCCATTGAAATTGAGATTGTCCTTGACGAGCAGCGTATGGATGTGGGTCTGGACCATGGTGCTGTTGTGCTGATTCTGAGACCACGCTTGTGGAAGCTCCAGTGAACATCTGCTATACTGTGATGCCATCTTGCCATGTGACGTACCAGTTGGAAATGTTGCCACAGCCTTAGTGGCGAATTAACTTTTGAAATCGATTGTGTCTTAGCGCATTAACTTGTGTCTTGTGCCCTCAACATCAATGCCTTGGTGTGTGACACGACGTTAGCGTCCCTGTACGTATTTTTTTGCATCGTTGGCCTGTGATATCTATCAGCATTTCGTAGTGTTCTAACTGTAAATTGCTTTTGTGCTTTGAATTATTGCGTTCTTGAAGTTATTTACAGGTACATGGATTACTTGCACAGAAGGATATTTCCTTTACTTTAGTAACTGGTACTTTGCAGTTAGAGCTCTGATGGCTGCCAGTTGTCGAAAAATAAGGAGATATATTGCTGCCCCAATTAGAGCCTGAGAGAGGATGCGATAACATGTCTTACAAGTGTGTGCCTTTTCCCAAGGCCTCACGAACTACGTAATGCATAAGCTATTCATTTTGTAATAAAAATACATGCATATGTGATCTACCCCTAGGCTTCTACCTTAGCTCTCCTAAATCCATGTTCTCTTATGTAGGGAGTTACCACTCCGTGGGTGACACACTTGCATGGAGCATGGTCATTCCTCTCTCCTTTCTATGTTCATCCTATGCTTAATAAAGCAGTGAGCCGACGTTGACACATTTCAAGGTTCAGGCGTCCAATTCTGCTGCTTTCTTGAGGTCCCTCAGTTGATCACAGGACAAAGCTGCCACCTCCTCTCTTGATTCCACCAAGCTTATACTGATGTGTTTGTAGCACAAGAACTGGCTGCATCTGGCATCTTTACGCAGATACAATTTTTTTTTCTTCCACCAAGTACATCCAAGCATCTGTCAGGTTAATGAAACGCTGGTATCAGGTCGGTTCTTGGGATCAGCTACCCAAAACCCAGGTATTTCTATCAGGATTGGAACTGAAAAAAAGTCAGATCGGTGCATCCTTAGTGTGTTTGTTGCCGTTGACCAGCTTTTGTTAGCCTGAAAGGTCTGTTTCTGATGGAACTGTGCACTATCTGTGCAGGACTCGGGCTGCACACAGACGACAAATCCGGTGCCCATGGACACGGATGGCAAGGGAGGGACAGAGGATGATAAGGAGGCCGAGGAAGCGGCGGATGAAGAGGAGCAGGAAAAGCACCTTGGGGAGATGATGGTGGACCTCCCCTCGAATAACACTGAGCATGCTCCCAAGGAGGACGGGCCCGGTAAGGATGGACATTGGATCGTCATCCAGCTGCAGTCTTTGTCACGAACCGTCCCTCCCTCATGGCCCCTCGGCCCACTCTCTCCTCATGCTCCTCCTCTCTCTCTCTGTCCCTCTTCCAGCTGTGTGCGAGATGTGTGGCATGGTGGGCACCAAAGACGCCTTCTTCTCAAAGACCAAGCGCTTCTGCAGTGTCTCCTGTTCTCGCTCGTACTCCTCCAACTCCAAGAAGGCCTCCATACTGGCACGACTGCAGGTGGGTCCGCTGTCAGTCAGTGCGCGACACTGCAGGGCACCTTTGGTGCACCGTAGACACGCAGCAACCACTGAGTAGAGCTGACATTCAGCATTGCAATCGGTAAATATTACCGATGCAGTTGAACTTGATGTGGTGATTAAACCAGGAGTGCAGGGCTTGCAAATTAGCATGGACATGAGAGGAAGTTCTTGACTTTTCTCAGTGTCGGTTTTTTTTTTTTTGGGGTCTGGGAGCTCAGATAGTCAGGGAGCATGAACTTTGCTGAAAGTCTTCTCAGAGGACAAAAAAATCCAGGCCAGAACAGGACCCATTTAGCAGTTGGACTCTGGTGAGGCAAAACCTTTCTTTTATAACATCTGCAGAATAGATTCTGGGCCTGATCAGGTGACCAGTCACATGGGTTGCTCACAGTGTTACATTATCTTGTATCAGCTGTGGTTCTGCAGCAGGACCGGTTTGTTTCTGGACTAACATGTAGACGCGGCGTGTGTGCAGGGGAAACCGCCCACCAAGAAGGCCAAGGTTCTGCACAAAGCTGCCTGGTCCTCCAAGATCGGGACTCTGCTCTACTCCCAGGGCATCGGACAGCTGCTGGATGGTACCGTCACCGGGCAAGACGGTGAGCCTGGCCTCTGCCACATTCGCCCACCCATGTGGACAAAAATGTGTATTATTGCCAGACGAAACACATGAACCTTTGGACATTATTCTCTGGACCACGGGTAGCATGAAGATTCAAGATGTTGTGCCTTTTTGAGTGAGACAAGTTTCTAAGACTTGGCGGACTGTGGCATGTAGGCAGCGCAGTGCCACGACCTCAGCAGAATGACTTCTCTGTGGGGGGGGGGGGGGATAGGATTGTGATGGGAAGGTCACCATTGGACCCTTGAGCAAGGTCCGTAACCCCCAATTGGTCCAGGGACTGGCTGCTTTCTCATTTATTAAATAAATGGAAATGTGTCCTCCTGACTACAATCTTGCTGAGTATCCCCCCCCCCTGCTTTTTTAATGCCCAGCTGTGGCCGTGGGCTTCGACTGGGGCACATACCTGAAGGAGAGCGGCTTCCAAGCCGCCCCGGTCACCTGCTTCAGACATGTGAGTGTTTGGTCACATGACCAGCTTTTCATTGGCTCATGGTGCTGTAGAACCACCTATTGGTCGTCTTTGTAACGTGAAATGTAAATGGCTTATTTTAAAGTGGTGGTGGGTTTGGTTTAAAGAGAGGAAATTCTATAACTTACATTTTTTAATCCTAAAATCACATGTTATGGGTGAACTTTGACCCCCCCAGGTGCCCCTTTACACTCAGTGGGAAGACATCTCTGTGGGCCTGAAGGTGGAGGTCCTCAACAGCGACGCCGTGCTGCCCAGCAAGGTCTACTGGATCGCTTCCATTCTGCGGCTCGCAGGTGAGACGCCACACTTATGTCATCGTCCCATTGATCCACATTCGGGGTCAAAACCTCCACTGCACAAGTGTTTTTGGGGGAAGGGACATCATCCCATACTGCATATTTCAAGTATAAATTGATTTAAAAAGAAATTCAATGTAATGACTGTTAATCAAAGTGGTTTCATGTGAAATGCGAAGTTCAAAAAGTATTTAATTGCTGTTGTTATTGCTGATCTTTATTATTGCTTAATTTGGAAATAACATTGAATTCAACAAGCGACACTTAGCCGTGTGCATAACCTTGTGAGCCTGTCCTCCTGGCCCCAGATCAGTGTCAGCCTCCCTCTCCTCCCAGGCTACAAGGCCCTGCTGCGGTACGAAGGCTTCGAGAAGGAAGACAGTCACGACTTCTGGTGCAACCTGGGCACCGTGGACATCCACCCCATTGGCTGGTGCGCTGTCAACGGCAAGCTGCTGGTGCCGCCACTGAGTGAGTGTGGCCGGCGGCGGCATTTAACACGCTGATAAAGTGAAATGCGATGAGATCTGAGGGAAAGTGAGGCTGTGAAAATAAGGTGGAGATGGAAAGCTGTTCGGCAAAGCTGCCAGTGCTGTGAATCACATAGTGTATTGCCTGGGAGCATATCATGTGATCGTGTCATGTGATCGTTGCAGAAGCGATGGAAGCAGTTGTTGGCACCTGCCTGACAGGGCTATAGAGCAGCATATGGGGTGGCCGGCCAAACACTCTAACTGATTTTAAATCGTCGATTCCTTGGTGGAGTTGTACCCCTCTGGTTCCCGTCTAGTTGCAGATTACACCCCTAAAACCTGAACCTTTTCTAATTACACATAATTTATTTGCACGGGATTTGTTATCCTTATCTTGCCTGGTTTTTATTCCTTGGTTCCAGAATCCTTTTTTAGTACCTACTCACAGCCATGGCTTGATTGGTTGACCATTAGTACCGACACTAACTTGGAAGTTGTGTGGAAGTGCAGGAAAAGAGATGTCGTGGAGCAAAAGTTGAGCAAACTCCTTTAATTCCCCAAAACTGTAGAGGTGCATTCTGGGTAGCATTTAAAGAACAGAATTTCTGAGCAAATGGTTGCCGATTTAGAGCTCAAACATGTGATGGTTTTCTCGCGCACGCTGACACCGTGTGTGATTTGACGTCGGGTTTGTACCTGACCGCCTCTCTCTCCCTTCCAGCCATACATCAGCGCATCAAAAACTGGAAGATGTACCTGATGAAGAAGCTGGTGGGGGCGCAAACTCTGCCTGTGGACTTCTACATCAAGGTGCCTGCGTGGTCCGAATGTAATGGGTGGGGGTTAGGGATGGTCCGTGCCGGGTTTTTTTTCGTGATCCGATTTTTGATCCTAGGTTGGTATCGCCAATACAGGTATTTAGTGCCACCCCAGCCCTAACAGGTACATAACAACAATATTTGCCGAGGGGAGGGGTAGGAGTACCATTCAGACTGAAAGAACTAATATGTCATCAAACTGTGCTTCCCTGGTGGGGGCTGTGTGTGGCCACAGTGGGGCTTAGGGCATTTCTCACTCGTTTATCAGGAAGGGCAGAATGTCCTGTGATCAAATAAAATCAAAGTGATGACAATAAAGAGTAAAACAGTATGAGTCAATAAGTAAAAGAGTACAAATATTAATATAAAAACTAGTGGTCAGGTCGTGAGTGTGTGGGATCGTGGGCTTCCCTCCCAGCGCTGTGCTGGCTGTTTTTCCGGTGACTTCCCCTTTCTCCCACGCAGATGGCGGAGAGCATGAAGTACCCATTCCGGCAGGGCATGCGGGTGGAGGTGGTGGACCGGAGCCTGGTGAGCCGCACGCGCACGGCCGTGGTGGACGCGGTGATCGGCGGCCGGCTGCGGCTGCTGTACGAGGACGCGGGCCTGGAGGCCGGCGGCGAGGCGCTCGCTGACTTCTGGTGCCACATGTGGAGCCCCCTGCTGCATCCCGTGGGCTGGTCCCGCAAGGTGGGGCACATCATCAAGAGCACAGGTACGGCCCAGTCGCGGGGGTGGAGCAGAGCGGGTCAGCGTCCTGCGCGAATGCCGGGTGACGCATTTCTCTTCCCGTCGTAGACAAGCGTATCGACATGAGCGGCCACCCCACCTTCCGCAAGATTTACTGCGACAGCGTGCCGCATCTTTTTAAGAAGGTCAGGAACACCCCCCCGTGCTGTAAAAATGCTGCTGCCATTGCTTTCGGCTCTCAGATCATGTTAAGTGTCTGAGTGTGTGTATGCGTTTCAGGTGCGGACGGTCTACATGGAGGGGGGGTTCTTTGAGGAGGGGATGAAACTGGAGGCGATCGACCCTTTGAACCTGGGGAATATCTGTGTGGCCACTGTGCGGAAGGTGAGCTTGTGTTACTCAACCACACACTGTGCAGTTACACTGCAGTCTCTGCCTACGCTACTCACATTTGTGGAGGGGCGGACTGCGGGCTGTTCGCCCTTTTCACTCATGAAGGGCGTACTTTGGCCCGCAGGTGCTCCTGGACGGATACCTAATGGTGGGCATCGACGGGGTGGAAATCGGGGACGGATCCGACTGGTTCTGCTACCACGCCTCCTCCCACGCCATCCTGCCCGTTGGCTTCTGTGACAAGCACAACATTCCCCTAACGCTGCCCCCTGGTGGGTCCTCCGAAAAAATACACCTCAAGAAGTCAATAATGGGATTTTAAAAACTTTTATGGATAAAGTCTTTAATCGTTAATTGCAGTCATTTCGGATGAAAGTCGTGATAATCTTCCCTTTGTGTCCCTGGCAGGGTACGACAGGGTGACTTTCACGTGGGCTAAATACCTGGAAGAGACGGGCGCGAGTGCTGCACCTGCACGCCTCTTTAACACGGTGAGAGGGCGCCGTTTATCCCCGCTGTGAGCCCCCCCTTCATAGTGTGAGACTATAGTTCACCTGAGGGTTACCCCCCCCCCTCCGCAGGACTGCCTGGGCCACGGCTTTGCCGCAGGAATGAAGCTGGAGGCAGTGGATCTGATGGAGCCGCGGCTCATCTGCGTGGCCACCGTGAGGCGCTGTGCCGGCCGCCTCTTACTGCTGCACTTCGATGGCTGGGAGCCCGAGTTCGACCAATGGGTTGACTGCCAGTCTCCTGACATCTACCCCGTGGGCTGGTGCGAGATCACCGGCTACCAGCTGCAGCCGCCCATTGGCTCCGGTAAAGGGCCGTGTGTGTGCGTGTGCGCGCGTGCGTGAGAGAGAGAGAGAGAGAGAGAGACACTAAACTAGTGTATGTCGTTACACCAGGCAGAAATATGAGTTGTGGCTGTATGGATTAGAATCCAGGCATATACTCCTTACTAAGAAGATTATGTTACTCACCTGGAATAGTTAATAATAATAAAAAAAAAAACTACATTTTCTGTAGATTTTTTTTAAATCACTGTGGATAAAAGTATCACCTGAGGAAACACACCCAAGCCCCCCCCCCCCCCCCCCCCCCCTTTGCTGCGAAATATGGTTTAGTTCGCAGAGGCAGCTGGACCGCGAGCCTCTGCAGTCAGTGACCATGTTCCCTCCCTTCTCCCTAACAGCAGAATCCATCCCAGCTGAAGAAGCACCCAAGAAGCACAAACCACTGGGGAAAAAGAGTATGTCTGCCGCCACCAGCCTCCCGACAGCCGCTCGACCCCATCGGCTTCCGTGCGGCTCCCCTCTTCATTCTTGTGGCCCACTGCTCCCACATTTTACATTTAGGAGGACAACACACGGTGGCACATAGATACCGTAGGACAAGGGAGCCGATTGCAGGGCTGGAGCTTAGAAACGCGGTGTACTCAAACACCAACATGCATGTGAACTGACAAGAAGCACAAAGTCAAGATCTCCACTCTCCAGCATTTTAACATGCAGTCTGAGGAGGGAGACTGAAAGATTCACTGAAGAGCAGGAAAGGGTCTTAGTCCTGAGGAGCATGAGGTGCCACTGTTAGCCTTCTGAGGGTGCCAAATGTACTGACCTTGGCCGGTTAATGAGGCTTTTCTTCTTCTCTTTGAGTCTAAGAGGGTCAGGAAATGAGTATCGGTGTCAGGTGACACAAGTGTGGAGAATCGAGACACATCGTTCCAAAGCACCAAAACATTCCCCTCTTGGACATTTCTGGAAGCCAATTAGAATGGAGGCTCCTCCCATCTATTTACCTCCCTATCTGCAGCCTAACTCCTCCCCGACTGATGATGTCACCATCCTCTTCCATTTCAGAGAAGAGGCTAGTGAAGAAGAAGCTGGCCAGTCTAATCTCCAAAAACCTGCCCCCACCTCGTACCCGCCCAGCTGCCCTGCCCAGTGACCGTCCCAGTGATCGGCCCACCGACGCGCCCTCTGATCAGCCCAGTGACCATCCCAGTGATCGGCCCACCGACGCGCCCTCTAATCAGCCCAGTGATCTGCCCCTGAAGACTGAGCCGGTTGAAGAGGAGAGTAAGTGACCCTTTCCCTGCTTGTTCCTCGAGATCTGACTCATCCTCGAAGCAGCAGAAATGCGGCGCCTCTTCAGGCATGTCTGCTGCTTGGTGGTTGAGGAATGGTTTCACTTTTCAGGTCTCAGATACAGCTGCTGATTCCTGGTCAGAATATAACCTTCAATAAGACATTCTAGTTGGAGATTTAGAGATGGGTCCCTAAAAGCGGCGGGTTGTGTGATTTCTGTGCAACTTGCAATTACTGTTGCCCTTAAGGAACAGAGTTTCCTGACATTCTTCGGGATGTTGGATGCAGTGTACTCTCTCCTGTTGTTGACCTGCCTGTTTGGCTGCCACCCAACAGTCATCGCGGTGAAGGTGAAGGAAGAGGAGCTAGAGTCTGAAATCCCCCTCCAGGAGCCCGGGGTCCCAGAAACGTCGCTGGGGGAGGCGAACCAGGAGCCCGCAGAGTGAGCCTCTATGACCGGCTCACCTTGAGCCGCCTCACCCAGCAAAGAGTGGTGCTCTCTGAGATGTTCTGGATCTCCGTGGTGACCAGGACCCACAATCCAATGCTGGAAGCCAGCAGAGTGTGCTAAGAGCAGGGCGATCAGGATCCTGGCTTCTCCTTCCCCTGGTGCAGGATCTGCAGTGGGGGTCTGTGTGTTTCCCTCGTGTTTCGGCGAAGCAGCATGCTGACCTGCGTCACAGGGCTGAACACGCAGAATGCACAGTCACTGAGCCTCAGTAATCAGCAGAAAACTCCGTATACAGAGTGTGTGCTGATACTGGGCCTCCTCAGACCCTGCTGGTGTGCTACAGGTCAACCACGTTAATATTTAACGCCGTCCTTTATCTCCAAAGACAGATTAAAAAAAAAATAAAAGTGATATTCACGTAAACCGTACTACTGACATTCTGAATCACTGCTTTGTCTTAATATGACTGTGTATGTGATTTATTTTATATTTCGTACTATGTCTGTATAAAATGTGAATGCTGCAGTAGCTATTTTTTTAACTGATGTCAGCTGTGACAGATGTGTGATGTATCAGTCTTAATATTGTTTTGGTTCATTTGTCCTTTGATTCAAATCTGAAATTAAAGCAGAATTCTGAATGGAAAATGAGCTTGATGATGTAAAGCTACAGAACCTCTTTTAACTCTTTTGTTAAATTAAATGTTTGTACTTTTATGCCACCTAAAGGATAACTGTGGAATTATATTTGCGTTGCACATTAGCCCCCAAGATTGGGGACTCGGATCCTGCTGCCACCGTGGGTGTGGAGTTTAGCTACTCTCCCTAAATCACATGGGTTTCCTTCTTCCTGCAGTCCAGAGACATGCAGTTAAGCCTGTTGCTGTCTCTAAATTGCCCACAGATCGTGATTGTGAGAGTCCCCTGAAACACAGAGGCGTACAGCTGGCGGCGTCCCGCTGCTACAGGAGCGTGTTTTCCCAAGTGGTGTCATTACCGCCCATCACAACTGAGTGCTGGTGAAAAGATTTATTCACAAAGATTAATCAAGAATTAATCAGCCTCTATTATACAGATATGCACACTGGTAATGTAAACACTTCAAAGTGTGTACAAAAATTAAAAAGGGTTAGCAAGGTAATAAAATGCTAATTTTATTTTAACCAGTAGTTTTATAGGTAAGATGGTGTTAAAAATTGTATAATTGTAAAATTGGTGCCATTATCAGTTTCTTTGTTCCCATAATTTCGGGAGAATTAGCTCCAATTTAAGGTTAATTTCTGGTGCCCCTGCCCCCCTCTCCCCCACTCATGTTGTCGTCTTGGGACTTCATTGGTTTGAGCTAAGGGGCTCATGCACAGGGTTGGATTTGCTGTCTCATAGGCCCGTGTGACACTGGTCAAGTGGTCTGTAGGCGGGTGGATCTGTGGTTCTGTGCGGATTTGGGTTTCTTGGTTTTGGGTGCAGATTTAGGATTCTTGGATTTTGGAGTTTTAATGCGCCTGTTTTTTGTGGATTTGACCATTTGCGAGGTTTTGGGAGTTGGGGTAGCAGGTGGTTTCTCCCCAGCACAGCTCTTGAAGACCTGGACATCCTTGACCTTCTCGCCCCGAAGTTCCGGCGGGTGACCGCAGGTGGCTCTTACCTTCAGGTTCACACTCTCGATCCACCTGGGGCAGAGAGAAACAGGTCAAGTTAATGCTGGATAATAATATAAATGTAGAGTTATTTGGTGGAGGGAGGTCATTGCAAATGTCCTAATGATTAAAAGCATTGTAGAGTTTAAGATGCGCATCTCTTTATATCCGGCTTTCCTGTATTGGCTGAGTGAGTGCACAAGAGTCCCCTCACTTGCGCAGGGGCAGCAGTGTGCAGTCACACATCAGAGGGTTCCCACTCAGGTTGATGACCTCCAGGCCTGTTAGGGGACTCAGGCTGGGCAGCGCCTCTAGCTGGTTCTCCTCCAGCAGCAGACTGCGCAGCCCTGAACCCAGGCCGGCCAGAGAATCCTTAGACATCTGTAAGTCAGTCATGAAGCAAAGGCAAAATCAATCAGTATAACGTCAAATTTCCTGAAATTGGGATGACAAACATGATGTGTGTCTCACCTTCTCCAGGCCCATGCCATCAAGATAAAGATGCTTCAGGCTGTCTGCCAATGAGAGGAAGGCTCTGGGTCCCACCCAGCGAACAGGATTCTGGGAGAGGCGGAGCTCGGCCAGGTTAGCCACCTTAGCGAGTGCATCGCTTGGTACCACTTTGAGCTGGTTGGAGTTCAGATGGAGGGTGCTGAGGGCGGGGGCGGGATCAAAAGCACCAGGTGCAACAGAGTTGATATTATTTCCCGTCAGGTACAAGCCAGTGAGCCTCTTGGTGTCTGCGAGGATTCCCTGCTCCAGGTTAGCTATGGTGTTGTTCTCCAAGTGGAGCATAAGGAGGTTGGGAAGAAGTTGAAAAGCTCTACTGGGGAACTTGGCAAACTTATTCTGCTCAAGGTGCAGGTAGGTCAGCTCAGGGATGCCCTTAAAGGCTTCAGCGCTCAAGACGGAGAGATCATTCTCTGACAGGTAGAGATAGACCAGGCTCCTCATCCCATTGAAGGCACCTTTCTCTAGCTCATGGATCTTGCAGCACTGCAGGTGCAGAGAGACCACTTGGGCCAGGCCCGTGAAGCTCTGGCTGGGGATGTAATGGAAGTGGTTTCCCCGGAGGTCCAGCAGACTGGTGTCCAGCGGGAAACCGCGGGGAACCTTAGTGTGGCCACGGTTCTCACAGGTGGAGTGGTTGGTCTCACCCTGGTCAGACAGGGAAGGGAAAGCAAAAGAGCCTGTGACTGCTGTGCAGAATCCAGTAGCCACCTTTTGCCAAACCACTCCTCCCACTCTTTCAACACAACCTCTTAAAGGTCTTTGTTAGCTTTGTAGCTTCTGAATTCATCAGGGTTTCTAATGCAATAAAACTCAGTCAGGCCCACTGGTTGTTTTTTTTTTTTTTTAATCAATGTTATAATTTCGGCCATTCTTAATAATACTGTATTGGATTGTTTTTAATTGTAGGTAATTTTTCTTAATGAAGTTATCCGGGCCCAAGTACCCCCTTCTACAATTTATGACCATGTTGAATCTGTCAGATGAACAGGCTAGTTATGCATTTTTCAAAAAAAAAATACTGCTTCTACTTAATTCTTGGCCTTGAAGTTTTGTCATATTTTAGCAAAAAGCAACTCTTGGGGTAAATAATACATGTATGGAATAACACTTGAGGTAGTGGGGAAAGAGCAAACCACACTTCAGTGGTCAAACCCATTCAAGGCCATTAATGAGAACTAACCAGGGAAGAGTTCGCGTCAGAACAAAACTGTCCGTTTTTAGGGATGACAGTTTTTAACCAGCGGTAGATAGAATTCTCCCACCAGTTCCACATTTAATACCCCAACCAGCAAGATGCTTTTGTTTAGCACGTCTTTGAATCTTATGTTCTAGTTGGCCACCTTCCAAGCTGCGAAGTTAGCTCCAAGCTGTCAGCGTGCCTCCCCTTACCTCGCAGATGCAGTTGGCAGGACACTGGACCTTGTAGCGGGGCTCGGGTGTGGTGAGTAGGGCGGTCCTGCTCATCTCCTCCATCTCCGCTTTCAGCATGGCCTCCTGGCTCAGGCATCGTAGGTCGGGGGGGTGTATCGTTCTTAGATTCTCTCCAGAGAGGTAAGGGGGCCCGGCGCAGGCCCCCAGCAGCCGGACGCGGCCCCGGATGGTCCACTCCATCAGCGGCCGCAGGTAGCAGCTGCAGTAGACCGGGTTGCCGGTTAGGTTGAGTCGCAACAAGGACTCGGGGCCAATGAGTGGGTGCAGGATGCGCAGCTGGTTGTGGCTGAGGTCCAGATGGGCCAGCCGGGGTGCCGAGGCCAGAGCCATCTGCGAGAAGTCTTGCAGGGACATGTGGTCCAGCGAGAGGTGGGCAAGCTTGGGCATGACCACAGTTTCCTCACCCAGGTAGGTCATGGGGTTGTGACTGAGCTCCAGACGGATCAACTCAGGCAGTCTGCAAGGAAAAGAGTCTGGTGATGAGGATCAGACACAAGGAGGCCGGAGGGTGCAGTAAAAATCCATAAGAACACAGCAAGATCAGTCTTCTGGACTCGACTTACTTCAACCACCTACATGGAAAATTCTTCCATCTAAGCACTCCAGCACTATAACTCCTGAACTTTATTAGCATTTTTGTGTGTGCAGCACAGTAGCCCATGGTTCGAATCCCAAACCTGTTCTGTGGGCTTGCATGTTCTCCCATGTGCCATGTAGGGAGACGCTCTGCTTTTCACCTACTGACCAAAAAATCAGCTACTAGGAATCTGGCTCCCCTACATCCCCCAGTGTGTGAATGTGTGCCAATGGTCTGATATCCCATCTAGGGTGTTCTGCAGTCCCAGCCTCCCTGCGACCTTCTACTGGATAAGTGGTTGCAAGATGGACAGATATGTCCATTCTGAACACCTGAATACATTTCTGATACTTCTTGGCAAGGCCTTCAGATTGCACAGGAACACAGTGTACTGCAGCACAGCATTCACAATAACCGCATACCCAAGCAGGCAGAGGGCCTCCCCCAGCAGGGGGCGCTGTACCTGGTCATGGTCAACGTCGGGAAGAACTGCAGCTCGTTGTGGTCCAGGCTGAGGCGGAGAAGAGTGAAGAGGCCGGCGAAGGCCTCCACAGCCAAGTTATTCAGCGAGTTGTGACTGAGGCGCAGCCACTTGATGGCCTGCAGGCCCTGGAAGGCCATGTTGGGCAGGTAGACCAGCCGGTTGTGGGCGAGGGACAGCAGACTGATGGAGCTCAGCTGGGAAAAAGCCCCTGGCTGGATCTCCTCCACCAGGTTATGGTCGAGGAGGAGCTGCTTCAGCGATGAGAGCCCATCAAATGACTCCTGTCCGCCGGAACAATGAAACATTCGTGTCAGTCTCAGTGTTGACTGCAGAGGGAATCTAGTTATTCACAGTGGAATTCAATATATCGTACTGGTGTCTCCCCAGAAAAGCAGAGCACAGCTGCCGTACCTGGTAAAGAATGGCTATTTTGTTACTGGCCAGGTTGAGGTGGACCAGGCGACCCAGGCCCCGGAAAGCCCCCACGCGCACCCTCTGAATGTCGCACCGCTGCAGGGAGAGGTGCGTCAGGTAGGGCGTGTGCTGAAACGCCCCTGTCGGCAGCTCCTGGATGGCATTCCCCTTCAGGTCCAGCTTCAGAGTGATCTGAGGCGAGGGAGGGGCACAAGGAAATAGGAGATGGTGAGAATAGGGGATAGCCAGAAAAAAACAAGTTTTGGAGAAAGTAGTTTTGTGATTGTAGTCCCTAGGTCAGTTCATGCTGCCCTCCCCTCACCTCGTTGATAGTGGGCGGAACCTGTGTTAGGTTTTTGTTGACACAGGTCACGGTGAGCTGAATGCTGTCACACACGCACACCCTGGGGCATCTGCCGAGACGCACAGCGGTAACACAAAGGAGTTGCAAGAGCGCCCCTGCAGCCCAAGACAAAACGGTGCGCTCCATGGGACGCGCCTGCGCCATCTAGGAAGAAATGAATTCATTCAATTAAACAACATAAAAGGTGGTGACACCACCGGCTCATTTAGGTATGATATCTATATTTAACAATGTTTTTTTTTTCTCCGGCCAGTCGTCTCAGCTGGTTCCCACGCATTCACTCGTTAAATTTCCAGACAAGTAAAATGCTGCGCGTTTCTTTAGAGTCGTCGCACATTTCTATTTCAAACACGCATTTCCAATTTTAAAACTTTTGAAACTATGAATTATTTTGTCGACTTACCTTCGTGAGTTTGGAAGGAAATCGGCCGTTTTCTTCGTATCACAATTGACATGTACATTCGCCTGTATACCTCTTCAGTGAGAGTGCAAGTTATAAAATACCAAAATTATTCCACAATAGGCTATACGTGTGCATCTGCTCTGACCATTTCCTTTTTAGATTTAAAAAGACAAACGCGAGGAAAGCGAGCACGTTTAGATCAATTTAACTGCAGTCCAGTCTTAAAGTAACGCCGTCTTTCGGAAAGTGACACGTCTTCGATACATTTCTGAACCTCTCACTTTGTCCAACAGAGTTTCAAATCGACTTTGTGGCAACTCGGAAATGGAGTTCCAGTTTACACAACTCATTTTGCATTTCTGAAACAAATATTAGCAACAGATAAATTATTGCTGCGATTGTTTAGTTTTGCGGGTGTAACCTACTCTTCTGTGGCCCCTATTCTGCTTGGGGCTGAATTTAAGCACCCTAGACCAATATAAACTGTTACAACATTACTGGATGGAATAACAGCCGCAAATAATCTTATTTATAAAAGAATATGATCGTCCCGCGGATTAGAATGACTTCGATTTTTTCTCTCGTTGTGGCAGACGCGTACGTGTTTAATAAACAAAAATAAATATCGGTCATTTATACCCTATCAGATCAGATTCCCATGTTTATAGGGCAATTTTTATAAATAATATAAGACGTAGCATTATTCGGGGCTGTGGACCCTATAGGTACTACTTCCACCAGCAACACACAAAGTCGACGTTAAGTGAAACTAAGCAAATATCAGTCGTGACTGCAAAATAGTTTTCTAATTGACGTTACTTCTGATACTGGGTGAGCTTAATGCTATGTGACAGGGAGATGTGACGCAGAAGAACGCTACGGCTATCCAAGATGAAGCGAAATTAATTGATTATACAGTATTACCCCAAGATGGTAAAATCACAAGATTATATACCGCTGCAGTTGACGAAACTCGTCTCTATAACGTTTGTTTGGCGCCAGATACTTTGTTTAGTTTGGATGCAAAGTCTGCGCTGCGATTCGCTACCTACGTCTGCACATATTTCGGCACGATTTTAAATCGATTTGCAATAGTTTGTGTATGGTTATATGTATTATGATTTAGAATCGAGCATTCCCCTTGTAATCCCGAGTCGATGTATAAAACCCAAGGTGAAAATACGGTATTGTTTCTAATCTTAGAGGTGCCGAGCAGATAGTGACTAACTTCATCGTTACTCCTCTTTGAAGTTCATAATCACACCCCGTATGGCAAAGGTACGTTCCATTGGGAGGTGGATTGTCGTGAAATTAGGGGGGTGGGGGGGGGGACATCATCTCAACCTCCAAATTATGGGCATACACACATTAGTGTGAGTGTCAGCAAGTCGAAACAGAAAATGGAGAGAGGAACTAAATATGAGTGTAATAAGCCATACTAAGTGTGATCCTAGCAAAAGTTGGTCAATGGGCAACCTTATACCAATCTATAATGTGGCTAAACGCCCTTTGTAATTTTGATGTTAAAGCAAAATCTATATTTGACAGAACATGCCTCCTTCAAACCAATACAGATTAGCAAGACGAGTTAAATGTCTGTTTTTAGAAAAGTATAATAGAACATATCACTGAAATTATACAGCAGACAGATATGAAATAACTGAGCACTGAGCCTGATTACATTTCCCTTCCTACATGCGCCCAGGACGGTACCATAACCTCAGCGAGCGGCTAAGCGAATGACCTGTTCCTGTGCAGAACAACCATGATCCTTCCTCAAAAGGTCAGATATCAGTACCAAAAGACAGGCTGCGACATGTATGCAGTGTAAACGACAGAAACAACATCCATTAGAAAAAGGCACTGATGCGTAGAAGCCTCCCAGCTGGGCTGGGTCACCATTCACACCCCTATAGATCACAGTCCGGTGCAGGAAATCTGAATCTACCCATGTTTTCATACATAGTCCCTTCTCCATACTTTTGTAACAAATAAGCAGCACAGTAATAAAACTCTTCTGATGTTGATATGCAGCCTTCAGTTGCTCTGCTGGAGTTGAACACGGAGCGTCCGTGTTTGCCCAGTCGTGCAGCAGCACAGCAAGGTGGTGCGTGTCTGTCTGTGGGTGTGAGAGACAGTCTGTGTGTCCTGAGTGGAGCATAGTACAGGCTGCTTCAGAGCCTTGGTCCAGTACTGCCCAGGATGTAGCACTTTGGCGGTCCTGGGCCATGGGGTCGCTCTCAGCACTCCAGTCGGATCCTTCTTTCCAAGGTGGTCTTGAGGTTGTTCCAAGCGCTGGCACAGGATTCAAAGGCTTGGCTTTGCCTAGAGCACAAGCAGGAACAGACATGCAACCACACACACACACGTGCATTACCATACCGCAGCTAACAAGGGCCTATCAGGGTATGCATAAATACAACCTGTTTTAAGCAATATAACAAAAAATATTTGTTTTCATTCATCATATTAACATTTAAGTAATTTGCAGATGCTATTATCCAAAACGGCACACACCCTATTAAAATTTTTTCAAACAACAACTATTATTCAAACAACGCAGTATCTCAGAATTAGATTTTTTTTTTAATTAGTGTTATAAAACCTCTCTTTTGTATTTCTTTAGCTAGGGCACAAAGACCAAGGGAAGACCCAGACTTACCGGGACACAAGAGCGTCCAGCGTGCCGAGGTGGTCCCTCGGGAAGTAGACCTGCCGCACCACATGCTCCAAGACCAGCAGATGACCTGGCACCACCGGAAGGGTCTTCGCATTGTCCTCGTTCTGGAAAAAAGAAGCGCGACAGTGAGAAAAGGGACAAGGAAGCATTAGTAAAGCCTGTATTTGCGTTGTATGGGGGGGCAGGCTGATATATTACCGAAGAATCACAGCGACAGATGTGGGCTTACTGGTCGGTAAGGCTGACTTGTTTCATTTGCATTTACCTTGAGCAGCGCCAACATCGTCATCAGGCTGGAGATGAAGTCGTAGGTCTGGAAGGACGGACAGGAGAAGGCCTTCTTCAGCAATGCGTCTGTATGGGTGATGGAGGGAGACAGTTGATCAACATGGAGGGAATCAGCTACTTTAAAATGATACCATCTTGTATTAAAGTAGTAAGACTTGTAATATGAAAACAGAGAGGATACGTCAGCACCCAGGTTATTGCTCTGCGGTCATCAGTATTACCATGCAGTACAGAAGCAGTGTACATCAAACAAGTTCCTCACCAGTGCTCTCCAGCACAGCTCTCCTGACCTCGGGATCTTCTCCATACACAGACGAGATCTTCAGGAACATCGCTGCTGTCTTGCCAGCGTCTGACACGTCGACCTGGTCAGGAGGGGAGGGCTGTCAAATCTTCGGTTCGTCTGAATTGGGAAGACCCAGACGTCCGGCTGCCTCCCTGCTCCACTTAAATGGTGCATGTAGGAGTTCCAAGTCGTCTGCTTACCTGTTGCTCGATCAGCAGGCTCCGCTTGGTTCCGAGGTCGAGTAGCTTGCCGGGAGAGGGGGCGCTGAGGAAGGAGTCAATGTCCACAGGTATCGAGGACTCGTCGGGTGTGGACACCTAAGAAAATGACGAAAAAGATGATGGAGGGCATCAGAAAGCTTTACTATGACCCAGCAAAGGAGACATGGAGCTCGTAGAAACACCATTTACTTTAGAAGAACATTTTCCTCAGAGAACCACATCAAGCACATTAGACTGTTATAGTGTGTTTCAGCTGCTGAATCTTTGATTAAAAAAACAAAAAAAAAAACACAGAAATTCAGCCTGATTTTGGATTTGTGATCTGGTTTGCAGCTCCCGTCTCCCTTGACTCTCCGTCCACATCTCCTTACCCCATTTCCTGTTACTGCAACTGGTTCTTCGCCTTCCTCATCCTGAAGCTCAGAATCTTCGTCCTCCTCCTCTTCTTCGCTATCAGCATCCTCTTCATCATCCTCCAGCTCTCCCTCATCATCACTGTGGTTGGAGGACACATGGAATATATCACAACAACTACGATCCTCCCAGAGATAAACCCCCCCGCAGGTACTGCTATCAGGTTATTTGCTCACGGGCAACCAACAGGTCACACTGAAGGTCAGGACCACCCCCATACCTGAGTGAGCACAAGGTGTTGCCCATGTTCATGGCGTCCATGGTGTCCTTCAGAGCCTCACAGCCCTCCTCACCCAGACAATTACCTGAGCACGAGACAGACATAAGCACACACACATAACTGAGATGACATCACCTCATTAGATGACTTTGGGTGGTCAGTTGGTGCGTGTCTCTATACGAATACCATTAAGGTCCAGCTTCTCCAGCTGGCTTTTGTCCTTAACAGCATGAGCCACCAGCAGAGCTGCTTCCTCCGTTATCTCACCGAATGAGAGATTGAGCTCCTGCAGTTAGAGACGAAATCAATGCAGTGATAAAGCAGCAGGTTCTCTCTGACACGGCTTGAGTGCCCAGTGCACAGAAAAGATGTATAGCTGACGGTACCTTAAGGATGGGCAACCCTTCTCTCAGGGCTTCAGCTATGGCCAAGGCACCTTCGGAGCGCACCAGGCAGTCGCCAAAATTGATCACCTGGACATTGCGCAGGTAGGTCAGGGCCTAAGAGGGACAGGATACGGGGCATATGTAAGTTTAAGTCCCTACCATTTTCGTCACCCGGACCCAGAGATGCTCCGTTGTGGGAAGAACACTAGTGTAAACAGGCTGTACAGCCGAGGGTCCATTCTGCATTCCGCTGTCTCGCTACCTTCGCCATGGCGATGGCGCCTTTCTTGGTGAACGTGTTGTCGTTGAAGTTTAGCACACGCAGCTGTGGATTGAACTGCATGGCGCCGGCCACAGCCCTCACCCCCCGATGGTTGATGCCGTTCTGGGGCATGTGCACCTCCTCCAGGCTACCCAGCACCTGCCAGACAGAAAAAAAGGAGCTTCTAATCGATGATAAACAGCTTAGGAAAAGCCAGCTCTCACACCAGTGGACCAGCCTGCCCAGTGTCGTCATAGTAACGCTCCCAGCCTCTCATTCTGTGCATAACATTTGTAAGCTATATATACCATAACAGATTAACATCATATACACAGAATTTAAATAACTTCCTCTAGATTATAGTTCTTCTACAAGGAGCTGGACCCTCTCTACTGATACTCGCAGATCAGTAACCTAGCAGCAAGCACCTGTTGTCATAGCAACAGGAGGACGAGTATGTCCGAGCCGGGGTACCTGGAAAGCTTGTGCGAGCGCTGTGGCCCCTTCATTTTCCAGCCGGTTCCGCCCAGCGACAAACACCTTGAGCCGGAAGGCCGTGCCCAGCATCGCAGACTGTGTGTGGCACTCCATCAATGCTGCAGCGAGGATCTGTACACACATCCAGGTTCACTTTTCTACAGCTTGGTTTTCATGCAAATTCTGCTAATGAAAACCTGCAATAAATAAATATCTTTTATCGACGCTGCACCTTGCCGCCCCCGACTCCCATGCCGCAGTTGTTCAACCGCAGTTCCCGGAGGCTGTGGCAGGAGGCGCTCTTGAGCAGCGCCTCGATCCCCCTCACACCATCGGGTCCGAAAGCATTGTCACTCAGGTCTAGCTCAGTCAGCCGTGCCCCTGCTCTTATCAGACCATTGCCCAGGGAGGTCTGGAAATGAGTGGGGGGGGGGGGGAGAGAGGACTCAGCACAGCACAGCTATCGCATCAAACAGGAAAGTTAACAAATTGCAACCTTACTCTAACCTTAACAAAGTACTATAAATGAACAATGTAAAGTCTGATACCCAAGCCAGACATGGAGACATGCTACGTAGTTTAATGCTTTTCAGGCTAAATTTTTATTCTAATAGTCCACTTATAATGTCAAATAATGCCGATAATTAGCAAAATATTGTTAATTCTCACCTTCATCTCCTTTAACCACAGAACGGAGTGAAAACCCCAGGAGAAAAAAAAAAAATACGGGAAAACCAGACAGTCCTGCAGGGTCAAGCAGAGGATACTTACCAACGCTGGAGGGATCTCAGATCGCAGGCGGCCGGTGAACATGTCACTCCAGTAGCAGAACTGCGAAGAACGAAACGACAGCCAGGTGTACTGGGTGTCTAAGCACACTTACCAGCACTGCACTATCACACTGCGATTATATCGGGCATGTGCAGTAATCACCAGGACTTTAGATGATGCGTGTAGAAATTCGTCCGGGCGCTGGCTTTTCGGTACTATACCGACGTTAAGTAACACCCATAATTCCA